>NW_015549584.1:1483649-1540444 GCF_001515605.1 Sinocyclocheilus anshuiensis
CTTTCCCTCGAAGCCGCCAGCATTCTGTTCCAAATGAGTTCAGCTCGGGGAGAGCCTTCGCTCTGGGGCACAATCACAAGGCTTACTGTTACAAGCATAAAAGAGGGGTGAGGGGGATGGGACCTGTGAATGGGGACAGGAGAGCTCCATCCAGAATGAGAATTAGGGAATGAGACGCAAAGAGGAAGTGGGCGATGATATTTTGTAACATTTAACATCACTGCACTTGTTCTGAGGCTTTGCATCAGAAGGTAGTTTAGGACTCTGAGAAGCAAAATTTAAGAACTGACTCCCTTTAAATTCATTAGAGTGAATTTGAATTTAACTGTCCACAAGAATTATAATGTCAGGACTCAGGAAGGAATTGACTCAACTGTAATTCAAAGAAATTCAACACAAGTGATGCATTTTGGGAAATGAATTTTTTATATTCTGGTAAGGTAATTTTATTAATAATAAATATTATCTTATTACCCATCAATGAACCAAACTACCTACCTACCAACCTACCTATCCATCTATCTACCCACCTACCAAACTACTTAACCACCTATCTACCTACCAACCTACCTGCTCACCTCTCTATCTACTTACATACCTACCAACCAATCCATCTACCTACCTACCCATCTACCAAACTACCTACCCACTTACCTACCTATTCATCTACCAAACTACCTACCCACCTATCTACTTACCTACCTACCTACCTACCTATCCATCTACCAAACTACCTACCCACCTGTATATCTATCTATCTATATATCTATCTATCTATCTATCTACCCACCCATCTTTCTACCCACCTACCCATCCATCTATATACCTACCTACCAGCCTACCTACCTACCAACCCATTCATCTGCACACCTACTGACCTAACCTACTTACCGATCTATCTACCCACATACCAACCTACCTATCCATCTATCTACCATCTAGCTACCCATATACCAATCTACCTACCCATCTGCCTCCAACCTACCTACCTACCCGCCTACCTATTGGTTTGTAATGCCTACAAACCTTTAAACTTTAGGCTTTTTAACTTTTTTCAAAGCTTTAAAACAATACTTTGTGCGGGTACAACTCAGCAGTCAAATGTTAGATCACTGAAACATCACAATATTGTAAAAAAAAAAGAAAAAAAACATTGGCCTGTGCCAGTGCCAAAGTAGCCTGCAATGACAACATTCAAGATCCATGTTTCAGGTCACTGTGTAGTTCATCTAGAGCAGGTCTGACAAACTGAATAGACCTTAGGTAAATGGAGAGCCCCAGGAAGTGGAAGAACTGGCTGAGGTCCAGGGAGAGCGACTACACCCAGGCAGAGGAGTGATCTGGGCCTCCTCAGGAGACAGTTTGAGCAGCAGAAAAGAGACGGGTCCGATTTCATCCGATAAGCAGGCAGAGCTGGAATAAGGTCCCTGCACAGGGGACGTAGAGAGTGTGTGTTCTTTTGTCATTACTGCCAAAAACTACACACTCAAGAATAGAACCTGCTGGCTTAGATCCTCTTCTTTATTTTACTTCTCCCTGTCTTTTAGACTTATGGCTATCTATCTATCTATCTATCTATCTGAAATTTGAATTGTAGTTCTGCAATAAAGTATTTCCTATCCCAATGCAATTACAATTCAGGAAATAAATTGGAATTTATAACATTCTCAATTCATTTATGAATGCCGCACAACACGGAATGGAATAAAAAGCTCAAGTTGTGGAAAAGCCATTTATAAGATGCAGAATGTGGCGGCTTTGTGGCTGTTATTCAGAAAAACACTGAGCTGTAGCCTATTATTGTGGGCAAGCGAGACAGAAGTCTGTGTCATTGGAGAGCTGTTGTGTCTTTAAGGAAGGACAGAGGCTGAGCTGTTTTGTCTCTGTGTCTGAGGGGAGGTAAGAATACACGCTCACACACACACACACACACACACACACACACAGTCAAAATGCCTTCACATACAATGTCTAAGGAGACGGCATCAAATTCAGGAAGCCCAGTGTAACATCAGAATGTGCTTCCTGCAGCAATCAATAGATCTCAGGGCCATACTCCCCCGCACATGCACAGACTTTAACAAGGGCGTGAGCGGATAAACAAATTGCCCTTGCACTTTAATCAGACTTCGAGGGAAACAACAAGCCTTTTGCAAAATTTATGCAATCGTTGCTTGAAGAACGGCTTCGCTATTTCGCTCTAGTTTTGCTTTAAAAGCCACTCTGCAATCGACCGAACCACTTATGCTAAGCCCAATCCAAATAGCAGTCAAACTGAATTATTACCAGCTCTAAAAGACACCTCATCTATATATCTACAATAGCCATCATATTCATGGTCATTATAAATATAAAGTGTTTAAATATGCTCGTACATTGAATACGAATACCTTTGAAGTGTTGGCCAGGTCTGTGCGAAATCGTTCAGGAGATCCATTGAGTCGTAGATCGATTAAGCTCCTTGCGGCCGAAGAGAGGCAGCGTGAAGTTGATGCTAATTGAGACAGAAGTGAATTGATAAGGCCTGGGCTGCATAATAAGCTCGCTTGAAGCGAACACAGGCTAATGTGTCCATTAGCGTCCGATAAGAGACGGATGGAGCAATGAATGGTGATATGGAAAGAGGAACGAGCAAGACGGATGAGATCAGGAGACACCATTTACCGTATCCAACAGTTCTGGACAGATTCATATGGAATAAAAAAAATGCATGTGCTAACTATTAGACTATTCCATGGGTAACTATTTGTTTTAAACTTTAGCTGATTTATCTGATTTCACATAATGTCAGCTACCAGTTACATATTCTGATTTTTTTTAAAACATTATTTAAAGAAATTCAAAGAAAGTAACTTTCTTTTCCTGTCAGTCCGATTCAACTATTTAATTCAAATTTTAATTCAACTCATGAACTGAAAGGGAACCAATTGTTCAATTCTGAATTTTGAATTTCAGAGTGAGAACATACAGTTAAAAGACAAGGGAAACCTACACAACACTGACATTTTCTTGAAACTAAAGCTCTTTTAGGCCATTTTACTACTTGGGGAAAAAGCATGTTTGTCGGGTTCCTTCTATGCAAATAAGTCCAATTAATTCATTGCGATTTCAGATTAATAGTATATAGTTTTGACCTCAGTACTTAGAAGCACAATGTTGTTGGCAAAGAGCTGCAGAAAACAGCGACAACCTTGACCTACTGATAGGATGAATTGTTAGAAGCCAAGGTAAAGAGATAATTAAACAGACTGATAGGCCTAATAGTGAGATAAAGGTCAAAGTGAAGAGAGAGAGGGAGAAAAAGAGAGGGGGACGATACATCAGACCTGTACTACAAAAGTCTGCACAGCGCAAATGTAAATAGTAGTAACCTGTAATTAGATCCCTCTACTGGTGCGATTTATGTCAGACGTTGTACTTCATCGAGTCATCCTTATAGAGAGCAAACAATGAAGTATTGTCAGATATAGGATGCCCCTTTAAAACCGGGCAGGCTAGTTGGAGGGTACAATTATCTTCAATTTCCTCTTGGAAAAAAAAGAGCCGGCAGAGATTGTGTTTGGCTTTCTCTCCAATTCCATGTCTGTGTGTGCTCGTGTTTGCATGTGAGCGTGTGTGACAGTCCTTTTCAGGGCGAGATTACATGCGTGGGCAGGCGAGGAGTGGTTTCAGACAGTAAATCAATGGATTCCACTGTAGTGGTGGTGTAGAACGTCTACAGGTTAGCACTGAGCGCAGGGGGAGCCGTGTTGCTTTAACCTGAGCCTTTACCTCCCGTCACAGGCACACACACATACACGCAGCTCTGGTTTCACAAACATTGTTTTATTTAGCATGTCCTCCGTCAGCTCATTTGGAGGAGTGGTACCGGGTTGGAATAGTATTAACTGCGAGGGTTCTATGACCTACGATCGCTAACCTGAGGCACAACACTAGGCCGGATGCTAATGGTATTAAATGCCATTGTTTCCAACACTTTTAATTCACCCTGAGTAAGCCGAGAGCACATTCGCGTACACAAATACACCCATAAACCTCATGGCCTTTCTGAACTTCTTCTGATTGGGTAAGAGGTGTGACCAGACTTGCATTTGTCCAATCTCTTCTAAGGGATTCCTCTATTAAAGTCAACAGAATTAAATTCATAACTGCTTTTATATCTTTAATGTGACTCAAGATATTGAATGTTTTTGTCCATCTGGAATTTGCTAAGACAATGCCTCAATAGCGATTTACCAAATTGAATTGAATTGAATTGAAACTGACACCCGATGTACTGGACTGACAAAGCTGCATCCAAAAACTGGTCCATTTAATTTAAATAACACATATTGCTAAACTAAAGTCTAAAATAGCTAAAACATTAACATGAAAGTGTGTCTAATAAAATTAGAAATAAGCAACAGATTGTGCTCCTGTACTTTAAAGCTATCTTACCAATTAATTTATTTCACATTGCAGAAAAATGTAGGCCTAATTCCGTCAGAACTCTGATTGGTCCTACTCCCTTACCAGCATCCGTCTCATAAATCAATTCAACTAATTATGAATTCAAAATTGAAAAGTAATTTGCTAACCACAATGTGAAATGATTTGAAAACCACAACATGATTCATGTGGGCCACCGACTAGCAAGCCATTGTTAGTGTTTGACAGCAGAGGCTCCGGTGAGAGAAAGCGCAGGGGAAGGGTGCTGTTGAACAGAGACAGACATTCTTTTGTTACCTGTTCAGCGAAACCAAAATAGCCCACGGGCTTTAAGGCTGGAACTGATACACCGCGTCCCTTAAATCAAAGAACAAAATGACAAACTTTCTGTGTCACGCCTAGCGCTGCCTCTCCACTACAGCCGCAGGGCTTTAACTGGCAGCAATCTTTACCAACAGCAAACCAGGAAGTGATGAAGTGATTATATTGTTGTGTCTGATAAAATGGCAAAGGCTCTATTTCTCAAATAAAAAATAAAAAAAACTGTAAAATCTGTAAAGAGTAATAAAAAATAAGTTTTAGCATTAGCCTAAGTACTGAACTACAATAGATATTCTCCTGACAGCGCACATACATCAACAAAGTAATTTTTCGAGCAAAAACGTTCACATGCAGATGTTAACTGAATGTTTACACAACATTTATGATTCAAAATATACATACAGCTGCTGTTTTTATGTAAATATGACCCTTAAAACAGTGCGCAATGCTGACTAGATGAATAATTTCGCAGACATCTTGCCAACGTATATGTGTCTACTGGTTCTGTATGTTGCGTTTCTCTCTCTTTGCTAGATGCTACATCTTAACTCATCAAACAATTAGGCCTACCTACAAACCATAAGGCTAATCTAGCCTTATGGTTTGTTCACACCAAGAACGATAACTATAAAGATAACTAAATTAGTATTGACACCAAAACAATAAGCACGTGCTGCAGTTATATCATCTGCCACTGAATGTTTTAATCGTTCATCAGCTGGAAATTGATTCCAATGATATCTTTCCTCTGTGTCGTTCATTATAGTTGTGGTCTGGACTTCCCTATTCTCATAGCATTAGAAAGATTATTAAAACGTCATAGTTATCATTATAGTTATCATTCTTAATGTGAATGGTCCATTAGGCTGGAGAAAATAGGAAAATGAAGCATGGTTCGTGAAGACCACAACCAAGACAATAGTCTCATGCCTAAGCTTTGTCTCTAGTCTTAGTCTTGTTCCTGAGCCCCAGCTGATCCTTTTTAAATGTCTGAAGGACAAAAGGAGCCCAGTCGAACCCCAGGATGAGAGGTGGGACCTTTGGCGTGCTCTCCATCACCCCAAACACAAAATCCCTCTCGTGACCACGAGCGTCCCTTGACATTCTGCACCCTCGCTTTATTTAAAGGGGTCATATGATGCTTTTTTAAAGATCATTATTTTGTGTATTTGGTGTAACAGAATATGTTGACACACTCACACATGCACAAAACGAGACAAAAAGACTGATTTGCCTCCTGACGGAATGCAAACATGCAGGAGACATCAATGGCAGAGCCGTGCTGTGTTTCAGACCGCAGCGGTGTGGTGGTTCATTTAGACGGGGTGTGAGCACAGGCCTTTGTGTGGTTAGACTGACTAATGTCCGCACACACAAGCACACACTCGCTCTCTGTCCCAGTTGTGTGGCCTGTAATCTTGTAATTCTTGGCCTGTGGCCTGTAAAAGGTCAACTTTGAAACAAGATTACTGTGTGTTCTGCGGTCAGGGTTTCACCTGAGTGATGTCATGGTGGAACCTACACGTCTGCTAACTTAGATGCTTCTCACCTTTTAGTAAACCAAAGCATAGCTGCCGATACGTTTTTACCAAAGAAAACACCGTTTTGGGTCTAAAAAAATTGCTACACCACAAAGTTGTCCAAACAAGAATAACTCATCTAAATTAAAATTACTAAAGTGAAACAAAACTCCAAAACATTGCTGTGAAACAAATACGAAACAAGGCTGTCGATGTCAGACCTCTTTGATACGTTTCTACTAAAGGAAAAAGTGGTTTTGGATCTGAAAAATTAGCTGCACCACAAAGTTTTCCAAACAAAATGAGGTGGTACAAAACTGTGAAACATTTCTTATTACAGCAAACAAAGCTACATTTGAAATGCTCAATGCTGTGCTACATTTTCACATATTTTATTTATTTTCGTGTGTGAAATGATTGCTATGAGTTTTATTTATCATCACTTCTGATTCATGATTACATAAAGACGCCTGAATATATCCTTTCAAAATTGTGCCATGTTTTTGTGGGCAGGTTATGTAGGCTAGTGAATTACGTCATTGTTCTGCTCTCAAGACAGTGGAAACACTGGCTCCGGCACCATCACCATTTAGAAGAAAAAGGGTATGTGTGAATGTGTGGAAGTTCTGAATGAATGATGAAGCATTTGGTGGGTGTCAGACAGATGGAGTTATGAGTGAGTACATGTATTTACCTCTTTACGCACATTGACGCTGAATTGTACGATTAATATCATCCATACCCTGCTGCCGGTCTGGAACAGACATCAGAACAGCAGTCACGATAGCAAACCCATCATCTGTCTCTCCCTCTCTCTCCTCTGTAGATGTAGCCAAGAGCCCAGACAGCAGCGTTTCATGCTACCCTGCGATTCCATTCTCAGCAAACATAACTAGAGGATTTGAGTTGCATTTTTTCGAGCCGTGTACTGTAATAGTATGTCTGTCTACTCATTTCAATGTCAAATTACACATTATGAAGTAGGCTCCTTCTGTGCGGGGCACGCTTCAAAGAACGCCAGTTATATAAGTCTGACTAACCAAACCAAATTATGGTGCATCTCAAACCAGTGCCACTGGGCCCAGATGAACACTTCATTTAGAACGGGGTGAGGAAGCATGTCGTATGTCTATTTCTTTCTTTCAGATGCTGAGTCTACAAGGCTTTAGATGCCTGTAAAAAGTCTTTAAGAACTTGCATGGTACACGTGCATATACTAAACACAAAACAGTCAAATTAAAGAATGAATATAACATTCAAAAGAAAAAATATATATTTTATGCAAACCAAATACTACCATGTTGTATACTTACAATTGTAATTTACAGGCATACTTGTACTTTGCAATTTACACCGTTCAAAATGTTTTTGAAAGAAGTCTGTAAAATATTAGTTTGTAAAATATTAACACAATTTAAAATAACAGTTTTCAATGTTAATATATTTTAAAATATAAACAATTGCAGCCATTACATTTTTCAGGATTCTCTGATAAACAGAAAGTTCAAAAGAATAGCATTTATGTGAAATTGATTTTTTTGCAAAAAAAAAAAAAAAAAAAAAAACTTTTACTGTCATTTTTTATCAATTCAATGCACCCTTCTTGAATAAAAATATTAATTTCTGACAATTACTGACCCCCAACCTTTGAATGATAGTGTAAATACTGCATACATATTTTCTGCAAGTGGGTTAGCGATCATTTTGAGGATTTTAATGTTCTAAAAAGTGTCATGAAAATGTTGTAATGCACAAATAATAAAAAAATATGATAAAATGAATTTTCTTTATACAAAATATTTTCTGCAATATATATATTCACTTGGATATGCTCGAGTCACTTGGGATGTTTATTTCGGTTCTTCATTCACATCTACTGTGTTATAAACTTTCTCTCAAGCAGATTTATAGATAGCTGCTAAAAAGGCAGTGTGACTCCAAAAATATCTTATTTTTTCATAGTCATTCAGTTTGAGGAAGTGTCACTGTCTCTCAATGTGCATGTGTATGTCACGCTGCCTCTGTCAGACAGCCATCTGTCCGATGGGAGCTGTATGGAGCGATCCGATTGGTCAGTGTGTCTGAATAGAGAGGGGTTTGATGGGAAGGGTCATGTGTCGGACTGCTCTTAGACACACAAACTGCCAGCTAAAGGTTGACTCACTCCATCACACAAAGACAATAGGGCTCAGTTGACATAGCAGAAAATCCCCATGCACACACCAAAAACACCTATTTTGCTCTGCAATCTTCAATCAGTGGCAGTCAAAAGAACTGTGCTGCAAATTTCAGACTTAAATTTCATACAGGATGCATTATGTGTAGAAGAGAAGTAGCCAGTCAGAACTAAGTATTCCAGAGAGGAGTGTAATATAACTATACAGCTGGAAATCCCACACAAATTGTACAAAAAGTGAGCTTTAAAGACAACATAAACCTGTTCACTTCTGTAATTTGAGTTACAGAACTACTGAGATGAATAACATAGGATGGGACTTGAATGCATCAATCTGCATATGACTGGATCATGAAAAGTAGACCATGATATTATTGGTTAATATAATTTCTCCCCATCCACACGGCCTTGGCTACATCAGCAGAAAACAAAAATCATTTCAGAGCAATACATTCAAGATATTAAAGAAAATAAACGGTCAAATTTGAAGTCATGTCGACTTTAAAAAAAAAAAACATTGTTCTTTAAAAATACAGAAAATAAATCAATAACAATGGCAAATATTATCATCTTTATATTAAAGTGCGAAGAGAAGCTGAAACGGAAGGTGATTTGGTCCAGTGATGAATTTTTCAAAGCTAAACTCATCCAGGAAAATGTGTTTTGTTCTATTCGTGCTTAACTGTCATTAATAATGCATATCTACAGCTCCATGAATGAATGAATGCAAAAAAGCAGCAATGAATGAGGATTTATTTATTTAAAACAGAGCGCATGACGCAGAAATAAACTGCCAGACAGAGCATTGGATCCAGTTCCTTTTCTTTCCTACTTGTTTAGTTAATTCATTCATTGACTTGGACTTGTTATTCTGGTGTGACTAGGACACAGGAGCAGCTCTTAACAGTCTGCCTGACATTAAATGTTCACAATGTCTTTCAATAAATCAAACATTTACCTCACACCTTACATATTAGCACATCCAGTCTCGCATTGACAATCACAGTAACCGAGGAAACCCCCGAAACGCATCTATTTTCCCACCCCTCCTCCCTCTTAATGCTAGACACTGAAAAAGCTCCCTCCTCCATCCCAAACTCATCTGTCTGCCAGCCCCCCCATCGCATCCTCCTCCACCTCCCCCAGCCGCCCCTGTCAGGCAGGTATATGAATGCTTTCCCAAAGGCCAGCCAATACAAACACACACACACACACACACACACACACACACACACACACACACACACACACAGAGCCCAGGCTGACTGATGTGTGGGGGCTGGGTGGAAGGAGTGTGAAAAGAGAGGATGCCCCGTGATGACTCTCTCTCTTTTATCTGTGTTTATCTCCATCTGACATTAATCAGATTTTAGCTACTGCATCCTGGGGGAGGGGGTGGACAGCCTAGGAGACAGGGTGTGATATAATGTCACAACACAGCTTAAGCTGATGACGAGGGGAAATTATGTAAGAGAGAACAATTATTCAATATGTACAGTCTTGTTTTCGATTGCCTTCTAACTGAAATCCGAATGTTTCTTCGTTCACTAAGAAGCTCTGTAACTGTGTAGGCAGTAAGGGCTTCAGGTTAGCTCTCTTGCGTTACCATGCTTTGAGTTCCAAAATCTAGTGAGCTGCCTACTAGGCAACATACTAACTACATTGGTACTTCACAACTGACTAATTTTGAATGTTATATACAATATGCACATAGCATGTTTTTTTTTTTTTTTTTCTGTAACTCTGGGTTTGACCAAAATGAGTTATCTAAGGAGGAAGCAAAACTATTATATTAGGGTATTTGTTTATTTAAAGTTGTTAATAATAATAATAACAATAACAACAACAACAATAATAATAATAACTATATTATTATTATTATTATGTATTGATTTAAAGTAAATTAAAAATATATAATTTATTTTACATGCATCATAAATAAATGTTTATTTTATTTATTTTTATTATTATTATTATTATTATGTATTGATTTAAAGTAAATACATTATAATTTATTTTACATGTATAATAAATACTTGTTTATTTTGTTTATTTATTATTATTATTATGTATTGATTTAAAATAAATAAAAATATATAATGATTTATTTTACATGTATCATAAATTGTTTATTTTGTTTATTTATTATATACAATAATAATAATAATAATAATAGTTATTATTATTATTATTACGCTCCCTAAAAAGACAGCTGGGTTTTGGAACAGAGTGAAAGAATAGAGAACATATATTTAATATGATGCGAATTAAAATGAGGTTCTTTGGGATTGAAGTACAGTCTGTTCACTGAGTTGAACTATTACGTACATGGATGTCAATTGTTCAAATGAAAAAAACATTGGAACTTGGCCTATATATTTCCAGTAGGAAAAAAGGGTTGTGAAATGTGACAACATATTGTACTTCTGTCTCTCACAGCCTCGCTTTGAATCGTTTGCATCAAATTAAATAGGGCACCAAGTGTGAATGAAGTCTATTACTTAAGTATATTTGATCTCTCAGGCATATTTTTAAGTCATTGATGGAAAAAACAGTGAAAGTCAAACTTCCCGCTGGTTACTAAATAGCATTGAACAGCAAAGCTGAATAAGTGCCATTTTGATTTGAAACTTCAGCTCGAGAGGTGAAAACCTGATCAAATTAGCAAGGATGTGGCAAATAAGCCAAGCGTGAATCTTCACACATGAACTGAACTGTTAATGTAAAAAAAAACTAATGAATTGACTTGCATTTGCATTCTATTAGGGCCACAAAAGCAATTAGGGTTTGAATTGTTCCAGGGAGATGTTCGTGTCTTATCTCTAAAACAAAGCCACATATTTTCTCTCTTTGCCCGGTTAATCACAGTTATGATCCATCAGTTCGGGCTTGTCAGCGACGGACTATTTGAAAAATCTTAATTAGCACCCTAAAGGAGTCTCGTTAGAACACTCAGCTGCTGCTCACTCCTGAAAAAAACCCTGTCGAATTTAATAACAACCCAGGACTACACATGAGGGATTTTTTTTTTATTCAGGATCAGTGGGAAGAATAAGCTTTGTTATGAAAGCAACAGATTACCGTGTTTTTTTCGCTGAGTTTCATACTGAGTAAAACTGTTCGGGTTTCTCGTCTGGCACTCTTGCGCAACAATAAAAATGACCCTTGCGGATATCCAAACAAAAGCCTGTTCATATCAGTAACCGACTGAACAACACAGGGTCCGTTTCTCTGCCTTGCAGGTCTTTGACCTCACGAGTCCAAGTTCTGGAACATACTTATGAAGACTTTGACCCGTGAGGTCTCAGACGGATCCTCTGGTTTATATCGTCGGCAGCTGCAGGACTATCGTTGCCCGTGGAGCCCCTCGCATTCTGAAGGGGAGGCCGAACGCGGAGGACGGAAGAAAGAAAATGAACACGCAAGGTCTTCATCAAAAGCGTTTTCAAGGGCGTGATTTTGACTAAATTACGTAGCTTTGTTTCCAATGAGCGAACAATTAAGTGAGAAAACGGCTTCAAAGGCTGAGTGCGGTTAAATTCTGCTTTAATGACTGCATGATTAGAGAGGTTTACTACCCACTTCCAGCACCTGGGGGAATTAAAGATTGAGAGAAAGAAAAAAACACTTGATTGTGGAGGAGACGAGAAGTCAGCAGGGGAAGAGTTCTGATACCGAGCAGGTGTGCGTGTGTGTGCGCGTTTAAGTGTGCCGGCAGACGTGCAGCGAATGCGAAAAAGAGAGTGAGAGGGCACGCTTCATTCATGCCCATTCATACTTTCATTTGCATAATCAGTCTCTCGCTACACTTTGGGAGTGGCGGTCCTGAAATGCGGCTGTCGCAACTCTCCCTTCCCGTCACTGAGCTGCGGTTTTCCTGCACTGGCGGCAAGAACGCGCCGTCTGCCAAAACTCTCTAAATAACCCCTGATAAAACGCCTCCACATTTAACAGGAAACTCAGAGGGGGAAATCAAATGCATGACTAAGTGGGAAATGCTCATGATATGGGCTTTCTCGTGCTTACTGCTCTAAAAAATGAAAATGCCAACTATTTTGTCAAGTAAATTTGTCAATGTGAATACGCTGTGAAAAGACAATCATAATAGGGCTATAAATTAAAGATTCATTTAGAACAAATAAGTAGCAATATAAATTAACATCTAGCACATATTTACATTGACCAACAATTTAAAAATAGTGGAGATGTAATGCAAAAACGCATCCTGTGTGAAGTCTATCTCAGACGGATAGACAAAGTTGATTGTAAAATAGATTTTTGTGGTCTGTATGTCAACCATAGGCTTGTGTTCAATATAACGGAAATAAAACAAGCAACATATTGACTCTAAAGCCATTTTCATCTGCCATATTAACATAAAAGTGATCTTCATTTGGGAGTTTCCTCATCAAATATTGATTATTTGTGATTCATTTGATTTATTCATCAGTGCATCATGTAATAATTCATTTTTAATCAATTGAAAGCTCAAATGCCGAGTCTATTTAAAGGCACTTGCTCACTTGTTTACAAAGTCTTAAACTATTTCATCCTTAATCCACCCAATCAGTCAGGGCCACTCCTGACAATTACGTCCAGACATTTTTATCAGTATATACTGCAAGTAATCATGATAGCTCATGAAGCCAACTCAACACCTAAGCTTACACTTTGAACCTGTATACTACAGATCAGCAAACTCAAGCCTTGTTTAGCAAGCAGCCAAACTCTTTTGAACCCTCTGAATGAGATCTCAGACAAGTGTTAACAGTATGACAGAACTTAAAGGGGTCATATGACGTTGCTAAAAAGAACATTATGTTGTGTATTTAGTGTAATGCAATGTGCTTATGCGGTTTAAGGTTCAAAAAACACATTATTTTCCATATAATGTACATTATTGTTTCTCCTCTATGCCCCACCTTTCTGAAAGGCGTCGATTTTTACAAAGCTCATCATTCTAAAAAAGCGAGGTGTGCTCTGATTGGCCAGCTATCTAGTGCGTTGTGATTGGCCGAATACCTCAAGTGTGTGACGGAAATGTTACGCCCTTTAACATACTGTGATGCCGTCTCCCAGCAGGACAAGACTCAGTCCAAGAGAAAGGAAAAATTTTAATCGCATCATATGACCCCTTTAATGGCTAGGTACATT
This sequence comes from Sinocyclocheilus anshuiensis, assembly GCF_001515605.1. Lineage (NCBI taxonomy): Eukaryota > Metazoa > Chordata > Actinopteri > Cypriniformes > Cyprinidae > Sinocyclocheilus > Sinocyclocheilus anshuiensis. The sequence goes on from NW_015549584.1 coordinate 1,497,249, forward strand.
TTACGCTTAATTATGAGTGTGTCTGAGCGAGGGACACAGAACATCCTGTCTTTCTGCATCTTCCGGCTGCTGACTGAAAGCACCAGACAGAAAAGCACTCACAAACATTTACACACACACACACACACACACACACACACACACATATATATATGTCGAGGGAGGTTGAGTAACTACACAGTCTGTGACCTTCCCTCAGCAAGCAGCAGAGAAAGAGGAAGTTCCTTCACCCCACCCAGAGACAGAGAGAGTGAGAGAGAGACCGTCAGACTACTTTTCACAGATGAGGAACAGTAAGATCTGTAAATAACTCAGCAAAAAACAAAACAGCTCTGTCACAATCACACAGAATATGCATCCAGACAGCAACACACTGTATATAAATGCAAAGCAAACTGTTATGTCTACATCACTTGCATGTGGAATTCTTAGGCCAGATACATGCTTGTTATGCAAGGTTGCAAATGCATATCTATATTTTTAAAAATAAATTAATATTTTTATTACGAATGCATTAAACTGACCCCAAGTGACAGTAAAGCAAACAAAAATCAATTTTAAAATTATTTTTAGACTTTTAATTTCAAAGAATCCTGAAAAAAATATCCCAATTTCCACAAACATTTTAAGTAGCACAACTTTTTTCAACATTGATAATGATAAGAAATGTTTCTAAAGCACCTAATCAGCATTTTAGCTTGATTTCTGAAGGATCATGTGACTCTGAAGATTGGAGTAATGGCTGCTAACAAATTGGCTTTGCCATCACAGGAATTAATTGCATTTTACAATATATTAGAAAACTGTTTTTACTTGAGCATAGGAGACATTTCAAAACCATTCAAAGTTATTTCCGACCCCCCTGACACAATATGAAATCAAACTAGCATATCTACAAGTATTTGCATAGAGTTGGATCGATTACATTTCAGGCCTCAGTCTTATTCTACAAACATCTTAGTGGCAAATGAAATTGTGTGGAGGCGATTATGAAGTCATCAATATCAAATCGCCGACTCTTCCTGGAATACACTGGAATACACAGAATCTTCCTCTCTCTAGATGGATATACAGATATATTCCACTTCCGTTTCCAGATGGTTTGAGAGTGTTCCCTCTTGTGTGTGGTGAGAGGCAGGAAAGCTCTTGAGAGGAATAAAAGCCTGCTGTGGGGGGTCTGATAATGTGATAATGCAGAGAGCTCCGGGACATTTTGGTCTCACTTGAGACCGAGGGAAACAGCTCGATGTTAACGAGGCAACGTCATTCACCGTAAGGGCCCATTCAATCGGCAAAGCACTTATGACACACATCGTCGGTGCAAAAAGAGACAGAAAATGGCAAATGTGTGCAAACACGCTGGAGCGCGGGCCTAGGTTTACATTCTCTCACTCCACTTTACAGGGAAAGTAACTGGGTGAGAGCTGGTGGGTGGGGGAGGTGGTGGAGGGCTGATCACAGAGAGATGGGAGGGCGGAGATGTTGGTGAATGCACCTCTTTGTTGGTTCATATTCTGTTTCCACCACAATACTCCAATCCCTGCATCATCAGCTCCATTCAGGGAAAACAGTTCATGCAAATGACCAGGCCTGCCATTCATTGAGTGTTTGTGTTTGTGTGTGTGTGTATTGGAGGGGGGCACACTACTAAAAAACTTTTCCTCTAATCCTCTACCTCACAAACAGGACCCTGTCTGCTGCAAGAGTCAAGCATTAGAGCCCCAAGGGTAAGAAGAGCCGCCACACATGCGAGTAACCCGAGACTGGAGACAACCCAAAGCAGATAAACATAAAACAATCTGCCTGAGACTGCTTTATCGGATTATTCCTTCTAAAAAATACCCCAAAATGAACTTTATGATGCATATTTAAGCAGCAAACAGCTCAGAGAGCATGATGTTTTCCCTCAGCAGTCCCATGATTAAACCCTCAATGGCCCGATCATTAAAAACACATCCACTGTTAAGTACCTGTGATAGCTAAACGACCCATTTCGGAATTACCATAACATGACGCCGTTGCCGTGGGACATGTGGAAGTCATGCTGGGCTCGAGAGAGACAGATGGAGGAACGAGATGATAAAAAACAAGCACTAGACAGAGAGAGGGAGAGAGAGAGAGCTGAAAACGAAGCGCCCTGGCCTTTAATGGCTCTTAATGATTGTTTGTTTACACACTAAGCACTGTATCTACAGTAAAGGCCAATGGGACAGAGGTCATGACACTGAGGGTTAGTTACTGGTCAATTAAATACAGCATGTGGAAAGCGCCTAGAAATGCTATCTGTGATTTTTTGCATTGGTCTGCTCAAGTTAAATATTTCATGCCATTCAATTTAGGCCACTGTGACGGCTACTCTATCTCAACGTCCGCCCGCAGAATCCACATCTCACCCCTCTCCCGGATATCAGGTTGTAACATTTGGACTGCGAAACCCATATCTTGATAGTCTCTGGAGTCTGAAGACTGGGTCACCAAAGAACTGACACTCTTGGCCCCTTTCCAAGTGCTCATCTAAGGAGGGAAGCTGACACTACTTGGAATATGCCAACGCAAAACCTAAGACATACAAATTTCACCTTGGTGGTGTGGCTTAGCGCTTTAAACCTCTAGTCTGCCAACTTTAAGATTGTTGCTTTAATACCAGCAGAGGTTATTCATGGACATCGCCACAGTGCCCCAGAGCACTTAACCTCAGGTTGTGCCAAGGGGACTGTCCCTATAAGAAGTGCACTGTACATCTGCCAAATAACTACTTACTGTTGAGTCTGAAGTTTGTGTCACCAAAGAACTGACACCCTTGGCTTTTCTCCAAGCATTCATCTGAAGACGACTATGGCAAGCCATTTTAACAATATCAATTTTTCTGCTTCTGATACTTATTTTTGGACTACTAATAAGTAATCCAAAAAGGAGTAGAATATTTTCAATTTCTCTAATTCCTTACATCACAAGTTTCGAGTTTGCTTTTTTAATTGCAAGATGCAATGACTAGTCAGAATGTCTAGTAAATGAGTAAATTGTCACAGATACTAGTAGCTGAACTATTTCTAGTAAGCCAAAATTAATATGGATACATAGTGAAACTGAAATAGGTGCCAGTAGAAATGGGAAAAGGAATAGTTGTCATCTGAAGCAAAAATGCTTGCCACTGCTAAGAAGTACTAGTTTGCAATGAATAATAGGCACCATTACAAAATGTATAGAATGAAAAGTTTTTAATGAAATTGGAAAAGATGGCAGTCGTTATTGGCTTACTACTAGAGCAAAAACTAGTAGTAACACAGACACTAGTTAGTTTAAAGAGATGAAACGGCTTGTCATGGACATCTGACACTTGCAGTACACTAGAAGAAAACGTAAAGTTCACCCTGATGCAGCGCAAAATGCAACAAACTGGCTCACCCGTGATGCTTTCCGCTTGTATTTATTGGCGAAGTCAAATTTCTCCTTAATGTCATCCAGGAGCTGCTCCAGACGTGCTTTCTCCTCTTTCCCCGTGTAATCCGGGCTCAGGAGGACATACGCCCTCCAGTTGGCCGAGTCAAAGCCCCAATGGCAAGTCCTGTTCTCCAGCGATTTGTGACTGTGCACCACGAATTTATGGGTCGGGTACATGAGCCTGCAGTCCATGCACTGGATGCAGGGCGCGTTGGGACTCGTGTAGAGCTCCGGGACCAGCAGACCCTTACACTTCCCGAAGCACTCGTGATAGATCTTGAAGCTCTTCTCGGTGAGCTCCAGCTCGATGGAGCCGTACAGCTCCTTCTTGGAGTGCGGCGGGTACGTCCCCACGTAGATGAGCGCGTTGCACAGGCGCTCCGCGTCCGTCTTGGTGATGAGTCCGCAGGACGGCGCGGAGAACGGCAGGATGCCCATCACCTTCAGGATCTCCAGCTGGTCGGCGGTGCAGCGCGAGCAGTAGATGTGCAGGTCGTCGCACACCGAGTTGATCTGCTGGAGCGAGAAATCCCGCAGCACCGTGTTGAGGATCTGCGGCAGGCACAGGCGCTTTTCGCCGCCCACCACGAAGCACGAGATCGTCTCGCCCTCCAGGACCGTCTCGCACCTCTCGGTGGAGCGGTCAGACGGGATGAAGAGCGGCCCGGGCATCACCGGAGGAGGCTGCATGGGGGGGAGGTGCAGCACGGGCTCCGGGACGTCTTTGCCGTCCTTTTTGAAGAGCAGGTCGTGTTGCCATCTGGCCGAGAATGCGGCCGGTCCGCCGAGAGAGCTCATGGAGCTCAGGTGAAACTGTTTGAGAGTTTGTTGCAGTCCCGGGTGAGGCTGGAAACTCTGTCGCGTTACTGTTTCCATGTTTCGCGCACCGCGTTGTCGTTGAAACCGAGCTTCTGGCAAGAAATACGACTCAAAGGGCCTGGTTCCGCGTCTCGAACTCCAAGTCTGTGAAAACAAGCACAAGAAGGCCGATAGGGCTTCATCAAATCCCCGCTCAGACGAAGGTTTCCACCGGCGCGTCTTCTTCCCCTGCAGCGGTCTCTCTTCTGTCCATATCCACAGACAGACGCGTACAGAAAACTCAAGTGTAACACAAGCAAAAGCGCGCAAGTTGCAGCAAAACTATCCCACGGGGGAGCCGAACTTGTTCCACGTCAAATTCAGGAGTCGAATACACAATCCGCCAACTTTAAATCCGTATTTTTCCTTGCGAGTAGAGATCGCTGCAGCCGGACAAGGCGCGTCGCCTCCGCTCCTCTGCCCCTGCAGTTCAGTATGACTGAGTCAGTGAGCACAGTATCGCTCGCTCTCCCTCTCTCTCGCTCTCTTGCTCAGTGTTTGTGTGTGTCTGGCTCAGTCATTGAATCCCAGCCAAGAATGTGACTGACTCCATCCGCAGGCTGTGGCTCTTCCAAGAACCAGCCTTCACTCCCCACTGCTGTAGAGAGACAGTCACTGTACTTATAATATTACTATTTATATTTGTAAACACCTGATCTTTTTATTATTAATGTTTTATTTGTAAACTTTACTTTATTCATAGTAATTTATCACACTACTCTGTTATTTACTTAATTAATTATATTTATTTATGTAATAAAACTTTGATTTATTAGATGCTATTTATTTAATTTATGGACACAGCTTTACTGGCATGATTGTCATCATTTTCAATACTGTCAAAGCCTACAAAGTTCTTAAAATATTAAAATAGACAACACAAAAAATAAATAGGCGAGGTAAATAAACAAATATATGAAATGATGGGAATAATAAAAAAGTGACACAGTTTAACAAAACAGCTTAATCTGCTCTGTTATTGTATACTATTTATTAAATTACTTGTCTTCTCAATTTACAATATTGTTAGTTTACTGTTATTGATATTTTGAATAATAAGAGCAGTGGGGGGAGTGAATGTACAGCGCTCTCTTCCACCTTCAACACCACGACTGAGGTGCCCTTGAGCAAGGCACCGAACCCCCAACTGCTCCCCGGGCGCCACAGCAAAAAAATGGCTGCCCACTGCTCCGGGTGTGTGTTCACGGTGTGTGTGTGTTCACTGCTGTGTTGTGTGTGCACTTTGGATGGGATAAATGCAGATCACTAATTCCGAGTATGGGTCACCATACTTGGCCACATGTCACTTCACTTTCACTTTCACTTTTTTTAATACATAGTGCAGATGTATAGACCCATCATTATGGTATATCAGCATTTTTGTTTCCATCAACTTAACATAAACCATTTTGTTATTTCAATTCTACCATTTCTAGGATTTCAGCTAATTTTTCTTAGTCCATAATTAAATTTAAAACATACATCACAGGTTGTTACGGTGGCACCCATTTTATTTTACTTTAAAAAATAAGCCTGCAATTAAGCCTCAAACAGTTTGTAAAACTGTACATTTGTACAATGAACATTTTAAGTGAAAGTCTGAGGGGGGAGGAAATAAGAGCATTTTGCAGGCAGGCAGGCAGGGCAGTATGTTGAATCAGTGGGTTGATGGGTGGAGTCTGAAACAGATGCTCTAATTTAGACTGACTGCGGTCTGAGTTTGTAAGTTTTGGTTTTCCTGAGACTTCTAGACTGAAATGAGTACAGCAGACTGAACTGGGAAAGTACTGGGACTACATGGCTAATAAACACACACGTTGTTTCACTATATTTGTATGATATGATAAACCAACTGTAATGTTTTGCCAATAATAGCCTATCAAACAACTGGGTCAAGCACATCAAACAATAATAACATCACTCAATTACATCATCATTCTCCTCATAATTATGTTTTCATTGTAAATTGATGTCAATTATCTAAAACAATATTCAGTGCCACTATTACAACATCTTGGGTTTATGACACGCAGACATTCAGCACTATTAATCTGCTAACTTTATGTGAATAATACTGTGACCTATATATTCACCTCTTATTCTGAAATCAGTATATGTATGGGTGTTATGACTGTTTGTAAATGGTAATGGGACATACTTCATTCACATTTCCTGTCACACTACAGTGCTGTGCATATGCCAATGATTTATTAATAATTATCTTTAGATTGAGTCCAACGCAAGTATGAGGTCAGTGTAATTTGTTGCAGTAGCTCCCTCTAGCCCCAAGGGGATGTTACTGCAGGTAGATCACAATGGGACAAATGGCCTTGATGCATTGCATCAATTCAACCATTTGCAGAAAAGGTGCAAAATTAGAGAGAGAAAAAAAAATAAATTTCAGTCTCTCAAATATAATATAATAATGCATAGGTCAAGATACTTCAGTCTTCAGTGTAAAATTCATTTCACATGTCCCGCTATGAAAACAAGATTCAATAAAACTGTATAATGTGTATAAATAACGTTATCTGCATTCACTTTGAGCCAAATGTGTTACCAGTTCTTAATTTCTATACACTGAAAAAAGATTGGTGTAGAAACAATTTTCACTCAGAAATTGTTATTAAAATTCCAATTAATTACAAAAACAGCACTGAAATAGTATTTCTTGTAAAACATACTCCAGTAATCTTTTTATGTTAATGTTAAACGTTTTATTTACAACTTCAAAAGATCTTTTTTTTTTTTTACATTGTAGCTTTAGTTTTTCCACAAAAGTCTATAAGCGATCTGATCTTACATCTTCATGATAATGTGATGAGAGAAGGGAATTTCTTTTTAACAGTGCCTTAGATTCCTTCTTTCAAAAGTTTTATTTGGATTTGCGTCATGGATTTTGGAAAAGCCCTGCAAGCGTGACCAAAATATGATCATTAAGTATCTGCTGTCTCTCACATTTTTGCACATATATGGAAATATATTCAAATGGATGGTGTGAACACGAACTGCTGACCGAAACTCTTTTTGGATGAGGTTTCTTTTTTTGTGCGGCCTGTTTCAAAATGACAAATATTACTCATCCATCATAATGGAGGCACAATCAAAAAATTAATAACATCATAAACAAACTCTTTTCATCCTATTAAGGCTGCTCGCTTTAGACATTTCAGTATTTTTGTCCTTTAAAAATTCCTTTTTGTTGGCTACCAACACTAGTTAGAGTCAGAGCAGCACACAAGCTTTATTTAGACAGCCGTAAATAGCAGAAGAGTAGAAAAAAAAAAACTATTTATGAAGCTGAGATAGAAATCCACTTTGTGACTATAACAACAGGTTTTTATAAATCAGACCCCTAAAATCCAAATGCATTGGGATTGGTTGTCTTTTGTGTAGGCGTCATGACATGTCTGCAGTAATTACATTGCAGAAGAGTCAATTACCTATTTAAATTTATGCAGCAACAATTTAAATGGCAGACGCATTATGAATGTTTGCTTTCATGCACTGGTAACAGTGTGGGAATCAGTGAATCAGACTTGCTAATTCATTTATTTTATTTAAAATAAAAATCCAACACACTTGTTTACTCTGAAAGAGATGGACAAAAATGGAACAAAAAAGTGTGAATAATAATATTTGATTTGGTAGGTTGCAATTAAAAGGTTATGAACTGCACTGAGAGCGGTTTAAGAGAGATTTGGTGTGTGGTTGTTGTTGACAGCCAGTTTTCTCTGCCCAAGCTACACCACCACCCTCTTAACAAACAGGATCAAAATATATCTGGTAGGCTCAGATAAGAAGAAACCAAAGATAAGTGCTGCATTACTGCCATTTATTCAGCTTTTAAGAAGCAGAATTATATGCAGTGATACATGCTGATGTTTTGTAAAAACACAGATTAGTGGTGCACTGTAAAAAATGACCGTGAATTTAACGGTAAAAGACTGTAAAAATGCTACAGTAAAAACCTGTTAAATGGTTAACGGTAAATTCCCCTACTATATACGGTGAAAAACTGTATTGGACATTACATGTATTGGACATCAATTTTACGGTAGTATACCGTTTTTGGAAGTGAAAAATACCGTATAATTTACAGTGAATACCCGTAAATTGACATTCCCAGAATTCCCTGCGTTACATTTCAAATTTGATGTTTTTTTGTTGAAATAACTAGTTTCTTCTTAGTTTTTTCTTATCAGTTTTGTATATTAGGGTTGTGTGTTACACCTAATGTTGTTAAATGAATGTTTATTGCATTATTTCAGTTTCATGTGTGTTACCATGATGGTGTTTAGCGTTTGTGTGAATGACACTGTGCACCTTCTATATATGTTATTATTTAAAAGCTGCTTGTGATGGGCTTTGGTTCATCATGTGACTTTCTCATCACCACCTGCATTTGGTTGTTATCAGTATTACAAAGGTACAAAACAGATTTCAGTACTTTAATAGGTTGGTATATTAACATGATATCAGTTAATGAAATTACGGTGTTTAACTGTAAATTTAAGTTAAAACCGTAAAACCTAAAACATTGCTACCGTATTTTTTACGGTAAAATTCCGGCAACCACAGCTGCCGGTTTTTTACCGTAAATTTTACGGAATTTTTTTTACAGTGTGGGCATAAGTCTCTCTTTCTCAGCACTGCCAGTGCAACCTATGCCAGCTATCTGACAAGTCAAACCCATCAGAGCCGTGACCTTTTTGAGAAAGGGCAGACCTGCGGCTTAATCATTCTGGTGAGAGGCCATGCCCACATCTCTCCCCGGAGCCGGAGACGCAACTCCTCCGGTTACATACTGGCAGCTTGGCAGGGCAGAGGTTTGGTAACAGATACTGGCTGAGAAGATCTCTGTCAGACTCATTTTGTGAACAGTGTCTTAGGTGATGTCTTTTTGTATTTGTTTTTGTAAAAGTTAGATAATACTTCCTACTAACTCAGCTTAATATGCAACTTCAGGCAAGCGAATTATGTGGCTTTGTGGTGCTGTCAAAACATTGCTAAAATTGCTAACGCTACCAATGCAGAGTTTGGTGGTGTGAAAAATTACGTAATCATGTCTCCATATGTGATGACGTAAAAAGAACCAATGAATCTGCTATTTGAAATTATTAATTGAAACAAATCATTCAAAACAGCCAAATCGCCACAATGATGCAGACTGCCACAGCAACATGGCACAAATAACGGCTGAGCTATTGATTTAGCGAACCAATAGACTTTAGTCAGGTTAGATTGCATATAGCGTGGATGAAAATGAGGCTGTGAGGGATAGACTTACAGTCTTTACAATGACATCCACTGTATAAAGGTCATAGATCATGTCATTTTCACAGCTTACAACTTCCAAAACTGTTATGGAGTTTTTGTCTATTAAAGAAACAATCGGTATGTCTATGGCAGAAAAGGAGAGTGTTCAGGAAACCTGTTATTAATTGTGAAATTCCGTTTGGAGGTACTAATGATGCAAAAAATATATATACACTTCCCTTTTAAATTTCACCCAAAAATGAAAATTCTGTTATTGTACACTCTACAAAAGCACCACAATTCTGTTTATTTAAACTTGGAAGCGCTGCAGGGATGATATAGTTTTATAGGCCAAAATCTGGAAATGAGTTGGCATTTTAGCATTTCCAATTCCACCATCAAAAACTCAATGGGTTTTTTGAAAAGGTTCTTGGTTAAATGCATGAAATAACGTCTGTGGTGAACACAAGCTCAAGATATTTTCACATTTTAGTCTATGACATAAAATAAATTAGTAATTCCTCCTTGTGTTTTTTAAATAGCTTTTACTCTTCTTGAAAAAGACGGTTGCTAACAAATGCATAAATTAAAATTTTAATTCAGCATGCCAAACAAATTCATCTACTCACTAGTCTGCTTTCACCGCCTCATTGTGTTTATAATCACACTCTTGAAAACTATTCTAAATATTCTGACTTTTTTTTTTAATAAAGACTGACAGTGTTATTGAAAGCTTAATGGTGGTGATGTTTCTGAAGATTTTCATAATGAACAAAGCATGTATGAATCAAATCTTTTTTGGTCATAGAGCTTAAAGGAATAAAATCATATTGGGTTTTTGTCAGTGAACTTCCAGGTTGATCTACAAAAAAACAATCACTGCAGCACTATTCAGATCAATATAATAATTTCACAGTAGTGATAAACGGTGTGCAAATAGCCCCACAGCAATACAAATTCATGTATTCATGTAAGCAAATGGACATAATTCTCACAAATGGCAATTGATACAGATACGTTGCATGGCATCATTTAGTTAATCACGTCAAAAAAAAAAACACTGACATATCATTACTAAAAGATATTGAAAAAGAGACCTCTGAGAATTCCTAAATTATACTGAACAAAATTATAAACGCAACACTTTTGTTTTTGCCCCCATTTTTCATGAGCTGAACGTGGCCTTTTATTGTGGCCAGCCTAAGGCACACCTGTGCAATAATCATGCTGTCTAATCAGCATCTTGATATGCCACACCTGTGAGGTGGATGGATTATCTCGGCAAAGGAGAAGTGCTCACTAACACAGATTTAGACAGATTTGTGAACAATATTTGAGAGAAATAGGCCTTTTGTGTACATAGAAAAAGTCTTAGATCTTTGAGTTCAGCTCATGAAAAATGGGGGCAAAAACAAAAGTGTTGCGTTTATAATTTTGTTCAGTGTAGATTTTCAGGGGATCTCATGTGACATTCAGGGAATTTCAGTTTTCCAACACCGTGGATTTGTCAAAAAAGCTAGACCGAATTAAACATCTTCTCCAGCACATTAGCCATTCTTTAATCTCATCTCTCTCTTTCCTTTTCTCCTTTTGCCACCTCACACTTCTTCCACAGTGCATTGAGAAAGCTTGCTTTTGGAAGGACTTGGGCAGCGCCCGCTATTTTTACATTTTTCATCATTCATCAGGCAACCATGGCGACGGCTCACAACATTGCCTCACACAAGTCCTAATGACATAAGCGCTCTTTCCTGGATGCCGGCTCCATCCCTGAACAGACTTACTCAAAACTCATCTGCTATTGTACTCTCTTACTGTGTGGCTATGGAACCATCAGTGTCAGCATTAGAACCTTCTGGAATTCTCATCCAGAGGAGAGAAACGGTTCCAAACCTTGCCTCAGCCTCTCCAGAGCTCAGAGGCTGAGGCACCTCGTATGGATCATTTATTTCGGTGGTGGCCACCAGAAACCACCTCTTAGTTTTTTTCCCCTCCATATGTTCCTTCATGCAGTGACGTTGAGAGTATGCATTCGTGGGTTTCTTCCATCCCTGCATAATCACCGAACGGTTATTTCCAGTTATAGCCCATTCCAGTTATAGTGTTTGTGTAGGCTATTTTTTATCCTTAAGATCCCAATATCATCCCAATACTATCAATTTGAATCTGATAAATTTGTCAACCAGGATAGATTATTTTATTCTCAAAGAGAGAAGATTCCTAGAGCAAACAATTAACAACAAAAAAACGGAAGTTATTCTAACTGTTGATTATGTGCAACCTTCTCACTAGATCATTTTTATAATTTTGTTGACATGACTACTTTACATATACTATTGTTTAAGCAACAACAACACACACACACACACACACACACACACACACACACACACACACACACGCAATACTAATAATTATTTGCATTTTTACATTTGCATACCAACACTGCAATCGGGTATACATTTTAGAGAAGACGATGAATACCACTGTCTGCATGTATGTGTATGGATGCTTTGAAAACATTAGGCTACACCAATAAAGAAGTAGCATAATAACAATGATGTTGAACTGAATAAATGAATTAATAAAACATAAGCATTTCCTTAAGCACATTAGTAAGCCCAACGTACATCTTTTATTTTAAAAATAAATAAACAATGCAAACTCCATGTCGTACATTTCAGCAACGAAATCTCATTCAAACTGCGCAATCAGTGCGCAGCTTTAACGCAACAAAAACTTTTGTGACCAAACACGGAAGTAGTTCAAAGAAACTCCCGCGTAGTTTTCATTGTTTGGATAAGCCATGTGCGTTTGATGGAGATGCAGTGTTTACAACCGAATGACTGCGATGTCTAAACTAAAGAGGAAGAAATCAGCGATTGAGGAGAGTAGATGCGAGCAGCAGACGACGATCAAAAAGTCAAATGGCAGTCTGAGTGCAGAACAGGATAGCAGCTGCAGCAAAACTTCTAACGTTACAGGCAGGTACGAAGTCTAATGTCACGGCAGTTAATACTCAACGAATGAAGCTCTCTTCATACTGTAATATAATATAATATACATTTCTGTAACATATTGTAACGATATTTTGACTTAATATTATTTTCTGTTGAATCCTGCAGGGCGAGATGGTGGGAGAGTTCTGAATTAAGTGATGTGGAAAGACTCTGGGCTCTTACCTTGAGGGCTTTTTGCCCAGCCCTGCAGTCTGATCAGGAAGAATGTATTCCACAGCTCCCCCCACCTTCATCCACGGTAATAGATCAGCTTATCATCAATGGTTATCATGGAAGAGGGAGGGGCTCTGTGTTTGTAGATCTGTTTGGAGTAGTTACAAGGTTCAACATGCCGTATTTAATATACATTGTAGTATTTATTGAGTCTCATGCATGACCCTATTTCATACAGTATGAATAATTCCTGCATTTTGTCCTGAAATGGATGTTGGATGCAAATCGACACTGTAAGTCTAGAGATGACCTTATACCGTCACTTCCTAAACACTTCATTCCCTTCACCAAAATGTCACTTATGAGTTACCAATAATATATCACTGTCTTTAAAAGCAGGACCCACCCTCTAACTCTGAGACCTTGAATCTCAGATTTTCCTCTGTACATGGGAAAAGTAGGCTCGATGTTATTTTCCATGGAGATGAGAGGATGGACAGTACTAAATAGTCCTTTCCAGAATTGGCAACAAGGCTGTGGTGTGTTGTCCTGGGCAACATGTTTATTTAATAAATTACATTTTCCATGAAATGGGTCCACTTTGGTGTCTCATTACTTAAAAACACAACAAATTACATTTGAGGTACAAATCCCAAACCGTTAAAATCATAAAGCAATATCAGAATTTTAGTTTAAAATATTTAATTAATTCTGTTGATTGAATTTAATTTAATTTTATGGACATAAAATAAAATTTACATTTTAAATTGTATTTTATGGAAAACAAATATTTACTAGAAATTATTTAGTTTTAAATTTGATATTTTGGTATCAGGTTTACAAAAATTATATTTTATATTCAGTTTTTCCATATAAATATATAATATGTAGTTTAATCTCCTGATGGTGACAATCAACATTTTCTGTAGGTAAATAAGCACCTCCTGTCATTGACCTTTTTAATAGTATTTCTTTAGTAATTCTATGTAATAATTTGTTCCCTTTAAAAAATAATTTGCTGCCAAATAAACATAATTTCCTTAGCATTTATCTTTAAAAATGTATACAATGTTAAAAAGCAAAACAAATGAATGTCTCTTTTTTTTGTTGTTGTTGTTGAAAAATATGCAAATATAATGGTTTTCTGGCATAAGTTGTTTTTCACTGTCTCTCTGTCACATGTCAGTTTGGGTTTAGATGTGTTTGCTGTCATGACTTCATACTTTTATTTGGCTGTTCTTCAGAACCACTAACAAAGCTGGTATCCAAACAGCACATTTTGTGTAAAATGTGTATATTATGTTGCTAAAGGAAGCATCTAATTTAATTTAGCGTGATAATTTGTGTAATACAGTGTGATTAATCTCGATTTCTTCAGAAAACTCCTGTACAAAAAGTAAGTGATTGGAGATGGTGCAGTGCAGATGAAGATGTTAATCCCCCTCCGGATTTGCCCGCTCCGTCTTTCCTCAACAACCCACAACCAGTGAATGAGGTCAAGAACCCTTCACAACCTCCAGCAGCAGAGAACATGGGAGAATGTAGTCCACCAGCCATCGCTGATCAAGAGAATCATGCATCTTCACCTGATCAGGAGAGTGTGTCAGTATGTGACGTACAAACTGCTCAGCAGCGCCACCTAGAAGACAAAGTCAATTGCGTTGAGGGTCATGAATTGTCAGACGAACAGAGTGACAAATTTGACCAAGTGGGGAAAGTCTCAGAAACGCATAAAGTCACAAGAGGATCTGGAGCAGGATTGCATGTGGAATCTGGAGCAGGGAAGGGGGCAAAAGCAGGTGCAGGAGGATCTGGATCATGGTTAAGAACAATATCTGAAGCAGAAGGATTGGTATCAGGCATGGGAACAAAACAAGGAACAGGTGGATCTGGATCAGGGCAGAAAGCAAAATCTGGAGCAGGTCAGCGAGCAAAATCAGGAGTAAGAGGATCTGGATTGGTGCTGGGAGCAAAATGTGGAGTGGGATTGGATGCAGAATCTGGACCAGGGAAGGGGGTAAAAACAGGTGCAGGAGGATCTGGATCACGGCTAAGAACAATATCTGAAGCAGTTTCAAGCATGGGAACAAAACACGGAGCAAGTGGATCTGGATCAGGGCAGAGAGCAAAATCAGGGCTAGGAGGATTTGAGTCAGGGCTGGGAACAAATTCAAGAGAAAGTGGACCTGGATTGGGGCAGGGAACAAAATCTGGATTGAATTTGGGGAAAAAATCAGGGACAGAAGAATCTGGAGCAGCATCTGGATCAGGACTGGGAACAAAATTAATAGCAGAAGGATCCGGAACAGCAACTGGTTCAGGACTGGGAACAAAATCAGGAGCAGAAGGATCTAGAGCAGCATCTGGATCAGAACTGGGAACAACATCCGGAACAGAAGGATCTGGAGCAGCATCTGGATCAGGACTGGGAACTAAATTAATAGCAGAAGGATCCGGAACAGCATCTGGATCAGAACTGGGAACAACATCTGGAACAGAAGGAACTGGAGCAGCATCTGGATCAGGACTGGAGTGCTGCCCAATGTGTCTGATGCCATTTCCTGCAGGGTGAGTGAACATTTCATATAAATAGGTCAAAAAATCCACAAAGTTCATTGATTTCACAATGCAGAACCAAAGATGACAACAATATCAATAGCATGTAATGCTTAAACAACCCAAAATATCACATTGCGTGTGACTGCCACGAAATATCCAATGCATAACATCTACAATATCCCAACATTCCTCAGTTTGGCATTGCTTTTGGCAGCTGAATGGCCAGCTAAGTTTGAGCAAATAATCCAATTAGAAATCGTTGTGAATAAAATTACACTTGTATTACAAAAGTTATTTTTTTCTTCTTCCCTCAAGTTCTCATTTCTCAGAAGCCCATTAAAAAGTCTCTGAATTCAGGTGTTTTGCAGAACAGCAACTCAAGTGAGGATGCAGGGGATGTGATCTGCTCTCACTGTAGAGTAGATGCATGTTCTGGAACAGCAGAGAGTAGAAGACTGAGATCAGCTTTGGCACTAGAGATGTTTAGCTGACTCTTTAGGTAAAGCCAGAACATACATGCGCTCACTCTCATGAACCCCTTGGCAAAACAGCTTCGCTAGGCTGTAAGATGAAGTGTTGGTGGATAGAATCATGCATTCTATCACCTCTTTCAAATGGCCAAAATAAAATGAGTCATTTGCTGGAGAAAGACATTTTATTTTCCCTAAAGGAAATGTATTTGAGTGTTTGCACCTTGGGTGCTGGTGGAGCGCTGCGAGATGGATATCACAGCCACGCTTATGTAACTCACTGCTGGATGTGATGTCATCGCTGCAGATGTAGAGCAGAGGATCCAGTTCAGATGGGATTTATAGTCATTTGATGCTTTATGAACACTTGATTCTTTATTTTGATTGATGAGCATAGCAACGTTTAGCAGCTGTTTTTGTTGTTTTGTAGTATGAAGTATGCAAAGTATTACACAACACATAACATTGAATTCTGGGACTTAAACAGTAATGAGGTAGTACAGTGATTGTTTCAGATGGAAATACCCTGCTACTTTATGGCAAACAATTTAAAAATCAGTCTGCATTTTGAGAATGATGAGTTTTGTTATTTGGGTTGTTTAAATAGAATTACTTTTGGAAAGTTGATCTAAATCGGGCAAAGTTGAAATCTTACAATGTAACATTTTCTTATATAATTACACGATTTTTAGTTCTTATTAATTGAGAGACTACATGGAATATTTGTACTTTTAATCTTTTTATATAAATTATTAATATAAAGATAAAGTACAAAAAATTGTTTTTGACACTGCAGATTCACTTACAGTATGATCTAATTTAATGTTATTTTAGAAATTCACAAATTTAAGTTAAAAGAGTTTAATGTTCATTGTTAATTCACGTTTATTCGTAATACATAAACTAATGTTAATTTTGTAACACAGTAAGGTCTTATTTGTTAACATTGGTTAATGTATTAACTAACATGAACTTACAGTGAGCAATATTTTTTCCAACATTCAATAATCTAGAAATGCAATAGTTCATTGTTTGTTCATGTTAGTTCAAAGTGCATTAAGTATGTTTAAAAAATACAACTTTTGGTTTTACATTTTATTAGTAAATGTTGAAATTAACATTAAGACTAATAAATGCTGTAGAATTATTGTTTGTTCATTCTTAGTTCATGTTAACTAATTTTAACTACTGTTAATTTATACAACTTGAAATGTTAAAATATATGCAGAAATTAACTTGGACCTACATTAATAATTGTACAAAAATATGTATTTTTTTGTCAGTTCGTGATTAATGCATACTTAATACTTAACCTATGAAAACAAATTGAACTTGATTGCAGATTCATATACTTTTTAAGCTAAAATCTTGATGTTGAATTAAAAAACTAAATGGAACTGTTATATATCCTGTAAATTCATATACCAGTGCTACAGGCTTTTATAGGTGTCATTTTCCCCTTGCTGTCATCTTTACCCAATGCCAACTCTCCAAAAAAGCTGTTTATGAATCTTTCTGCCCATGAACTTTGGAGCACTTCTCAGAAAGAGGAAACACTATGTTGAAACACGGCGACTGTGAGTGTACTTAAAGAGAGGAGGAAGAGAAAGTCTAAGAAGGACAGTTATTCATCAAAACGGGTCAAAAAGTCACCAGATTCTTGCGAGGTCTGAGAGCAGCGCTCCTTCGGCGTGGTGGGCAGCGCCGAACCTCGCAGAACAAGGCAGCACTTTGTTGCGAGCGCAGGGCTGGCGTGTGCCGCTGCCCGCTCTCTGCCCGCCGTGTGTACATTGGCCAGACTGCAGAGCACAGCAGAACACAGGCGGCCCCGTGAGAGAGACACAATGAACACTCTTGTCTAGGGTAGGACAGATAGAGAAAGGGGCAGATATAGAGAGCGAGTTTCCGAGGGTGTCGATATGAGTCGAGGGCAAGACTGGTGATGAGGAGATGGAAATCTTGATGGAGGGGATCAGGGTGGGTTGGCACGCATAGATTCGCAGAATGGTTTTGAGGTTTGCTGCTGGGAAGCATCAAGCCGTCTGGGTTGGAAAAGGGATTAGAGCAGAAAGGAAGGAGTCTTGAAGGGAAAGGGAATACAAACAAATGAATGCAACTGGAAATGAGTGGCGTTGGGGGGGGGGTCTGTCTTTTGGAATCGTACTGTAAATTGTCACAGGAATGTCAAATTTGAGACCTGGTGACCTCACAGTTTGTGTGTGCTTGTTAGCCGACAGCTTACTACCACAAACTATTCCTCAGTGGTTTATTTTTTTCTGCACACATAAGTAAATTACTATAAATGGAGTTATAATCAGTCAAGCTAGCCTGTGATTGGCTGTTTTTCTCTTTAAAGGGAAATTACGGATTTTGAAGTTCATTTTTAAGAGCTTTTTTGTGTGGCCTGGAATTTAAATAGACATGGTTGCGTGTAGGAGTGTACGGCTATTAACATGCTACTCTCACGATCTCTGCAGTATGTATACTGTGCACAGTATGCATGGGATACCCAGATGACCTACTACATTTGCCAAGACACACACAGTGCAGAATAACATATCCCATAATGCAATACACACAACTTGACCTTCCATTTCCAACTCTTTTTTTTTTTTGGCTTATTATTTTGCCTAACTGTAAACACTCACAGCATTTTTACACAAAATTGATTTTAAAATACAAAATAGTCATTATTAGTTGCTTATATGCAACATCACAAGGTAACGTGACGGTGTAGCTTACTAATGTCTGAAAAGTGTTTATCATGGAATATTGACAATCATTTCACCTAGTCTTAATAAAAATAGTAGACCGAATACAGTATATTCTACAAGTACAGTAGTAGGCTAGAACTCCATTCCGAACACAACCTGTCACTGAATGATACAAGATTAGCATTCTGCGCTAACTGTTTGATATTAAGTGTTGCGTTTGATATTAAGTGTTGCAGTGGGTTAAATTTAAGCATCTGACTGCAACTTCCACCATGCGTTTAGGTCATCTGAGATTCAGTCACATCACTGTTGCACAATCTTTCCACCACACAACACCAGCGACATGACGTACAAACTCTTGTTTGTGTTCTCTCGCTCTCCACAACGTCTCAACAGCACGTTATTGACAGATCACATGAGTACAACAACATAAAACCCTCGTATCGGAGTGAGGAGCAGCCATTTTAGTAATATAGTGTGCGGTTGTATTGAATTCTACTGTAATAATAAACCCAGGCTCATTGGAAAAAACGTGCCTATGGCGACATTTATGCAAAATTATATTATGTTGTTTTTGAATGTTTCATGACACTTTCAACGTGAAATGCTAAAAGTGCATTCAGTTTTATCTGAGATAGATGAATGTAAATCTGGCAGCATTTTATGTTGGTTGCTTTTTTGTAATGTGGTGGTTCGGAAATGAAATGTCCGGTGAGGTTAATGCTCTATCGCATTTGAAAATAACGTACTGACCCTAAACCTAATTAAAGTAAACATGAGTGATTTTAGCTAGCTTCTACAAGTCTTCAAGCTCTTTTATTGTGACTTGTGCAGTGCTGTACCGGGTGAGCTACCGAGCAAGTTTACTATGTGGGAAAAACCATACATATGCAGTAGGTTATGTGGTACAAATTTAAAAATGTGTTACAAATCATGCACCATAAAAGTGTTTTGAGGTCATAACATAGTATTGTGCAAGGAACTGTACAAAAAAAGTCCTTATTAATTAGTAATCTGCCCCATAACCATAATTTGCGCAAAAACATGGATAGAGGAACGTTTTTCCAATAAACCTAGGTTGGTTATATTGCTGCAGGTCTGATGTATTTGGGCTTTGTGATCATTCAGTGTCTAACTTTAATGTTTTGTTTCAACATATGTATCAGTGTGTTTGTGTTATGTAAATAATAATAATAACAACACCTGCAGCCCACTTTCTCATTGGATGGTGCAACCAACTTCTATCTAACGTGGAGTTCAGAGCAGTTTGGAGCATGGTGAATTTTGGATCTTTGAGGCACTTCTTCAAAAAACACATTTTATCTCCCATTTACTCTATAAAACCAACATGGGTGGTTAAAAGCTTGCGGTTTGAAGCACAGCTACCCACTGTGGATGAAACCATCATGGTCATGAATTAAAATGTGCCACTTTGCATCATAGAAGGCATCATAAATTCTTCGATTGGTTACCTACACTATAATACAACATTTTTTTTAACCTTTAAACATTATACATTCTTGTTTCGCTTGAGGACGAGTCTCATACAAGATTAAAGAGAATCCAAAAAATAAAAACCAAATCGAACAAAATAAAAGTGCACATTAAAGGGACAGTTCACCCAAAAATAAAAATTTGATGTTTATCTGCTTACCCCCAGGGCATCCAAGATGTAGGTGACTTTGTTTCTTCAGTAGAACACAAACAAAGATTTTTAACACAAACCGTTGCAGTCTGTCAGTCTTATAATGGAGGTGAATGGGAATCACGGCTTTGAGAGTAAAAAAAAAACATACACAAACAAAACCAAATTAAACCCTGTGGCTCGTGACGATACATTGATGTGTAAAGACACAAAACGATCGGTCTTTGCAAGAGACTGAACAGTATTTATATAGTTTTTTACCTCTCCCAATTGAGATTGTAGATAGAGTGTCAATGGTCTACTTGAGAAATAGGTGGCGGTAATGCACTTATAAGTCTGCGATCCGCCGTAAAGCAAGAAGAAGGCGACACCTCACGTGCCTGCTGTTGAGAACGCGCTCAGGAGGACACGCCGCCGCTCAGGACAGTTCGGACATTGCGTGAATCAGAGGTAAGAAATTATATAAATACTGTTCAGTTTCTTGCACAGACCGATCGTTTTGTGTCTTTACACATTAATGTATCGTCACGAGCCACAGGGTTTAATTTGGTTTTGTTTGTGTATGTTTTTTTTACTCTCAAAGCCGTGATTCCCATTCACCTCCATTATAAGACTGACAGACTGCAACGGTTTGTGTTAAAAATCTTCGTTTGTGTTCTACTGAAGAAACAAAGTCACCTACATCTTGGATGCCCTGGGGGTAAGCAGATAAACATCAAATTTTCATTTTTGGGTGAACTATCCCTTTAGAACGGTCATATTTAGCTAGGGTTGATGGGAAATGTAGTCTCTGATGGACGCAGGCACACATCGAAGGAACTAACTTGAGTCCCAGGCAACAGTGCGCGCGCACACACAAACATGGGCGTGAAAATGAAAGAGGATGCTGGGAAGCAGGAAGACAATCAACAGCTGAAATTTGGGGAATAGTTCTGAGTTTGTTTTCTGAAGATCCTCCAGTCGTTTCTTCTTCCAGTGTAACCCCAAAATAACTCAAGCAGGGTCCGAAACTTTAAGTCTTGGTGTTGCTTTTTGTCTTTAACACAGTTTTAAGGAAAGTTCTTCTCTGTGACACATGTCTGAGTCTGAGCTGAACTCAGCTGTAGTAGTCTTGTGGAGCCGCAGGCAGAGAAACAGCCGTATTGTTCTTCCCTCATACGGTTTCTTCATTGGAGAGCAGCAGAGGATTAATGTAGTCGAATCCCTCAAACTCAGACTGGTCTATTCTCTTTATCACATCCCTGAGGAGAGAAACCAACATTATTAATAGAAGAGCTACAATTCAACTCTACATGTCCCGCACTGTGGCTTAAAGCAAAAATTAGGGGAAAAGTGAAGGCGTAGTTTGATGAATTGAATTTCTGTTAGGTGCTAATAAGGCATTGCAGAGAAAAAAAAATAGTTGCTGGCATCACATCTACATTTATTCATTTAACTGACATGTTTATTCAAATGAGGAATATAGAGATTAAACCTAAGGAGGCAATTATGCGAGAACAGCTAACAGTTGCAAACATTGTCAAGAAGAGTATGCTCAATTTGACCTTTTATTTCCAGTCTGATTAAATACAGCTGATATTTTTAATATTTCATTTCATACTTTCACTACTTGGTCGACTGGAAAATTAAGAATTAAGACATTTTTCCACAAAATTAAATAAAAAATGCACAATATCTATTTTCTTAAAGAATACATGCTTATATTTAAAAGTATGGGTCAGTAATGAAGACTAGAGTTGTGTATATTTGTATAAATACACATACATGTATATATTTAAGAAATATATGTAATATAATATTTATATTTATAATATACATAGAAATATATATGTATTTAAATACACAGACATACATGTATATAAGAAGTATATGTAATATATATTTATATTTTTTCTTTAAAATATACATGCATGTGTGTGTATTTATATATACAATTAATCGCGATTAATCGCTTTGACAACACTGCTAAAATGTATTAAAATAGAAAATAGTTATTTTAAATTGTAATAATATTTCACAATATTGCTGTTTTACTGTATATTTTATCAAATAAATGTAGCCTTGGTGAACAAAAACATTAAACAAATCTTACTATCCCCAAACATTCGAAATAGTGTATACATTACTGGTATGTTACTTCTTCAGGGCAGTGCTGAGTAATCATTTTTCATTTATTTTTATTTGATTTTTTTGAGATTGCATCTATTTTTTTTTTCTTTCAAAAAGGCCACACATTTTACAGATTCTGCAGGGGATATATAAATTTATGAGCACATCTGTAAATGCAGACTGCCCACCAGAAACAACAATAACAACCTTTCTTCATCTGCGTCGAGGGGCTGGTTAACCACAAAGGGGGCTCTAACTACAGCAGTGGGCAGACAGAATTTCACTGGAGTACAATTGAGAAATTCAGCAGTGTCTTTCTCCTCTTGGCTATTTTCTGCAATGGCAGTGATCCTTTACATGTCTAAAGAGATGGTAACATTCTTGCTGAAATCAGACCTCTTGCTCTTCAGAACCTCAGGAATCCATTGATCTATTTTATCAGCCTGTTGAGGATACCGCACTGCTATAGTGCTCCACCTCTTCTATGGCGTAATGCTGAACCGATTCAAAACTCGTTTATCACGTTCTGTCAAACACGGTCCGTGGAGGACAATTCTCCTCTATAACAAGCTCTGTAAGAACTAATATTTCACCAGATCCGGGATCAGTGCCGAATTGTGTTTGTGCTGTGTCTGTTTGAATAAAGTCCCCAGAGGGCCACTTGACTGTATGTGGGTGTGTGTGGGGTCGAAATGCCTCCAGCAAGAGTGAAACCTAAAATAACATGAATGACACCTCTATGTCGTAATATCAGGCTCAGGTTTCAAAGGGAGTGCAGGGGGGAAATGTGTGATGCCGCAGAGGAAGAAACACTAAAAGACGGACATCCTGGGCACTGACCAAAATAAACAAGCCTCTTTACAGCACAAATGTTTCTTCAGAAAAGAATTACAAGGTGGAACTTATTTGAAAGATAGAAAGCAAGCAAGCTTTGGTACTATTTTTACCAAAAAACATTTGGTAAAAATAGTTTCTACATTTCCTTTCACGCGACCTGTTTAAAAACATAAGATTAGTAATGCGAACATTTGTTATGAAAGGGAATGACTTTAATTGAAAGGTATGTAGATAATACACTTATTAGTGGCCATTAAAAATGCACACTAGGAAAAGTTTGGGGTCGAAAAAGATTGATCAAAAATGCAGTAATATTCAGAAATAGTACTACAAGTTAAAGTAACCTTTTAATTTGAAAATATTTTCTAATGTAATTCATTCCTGTGATGGCAAAGTTACATTTTCAGCAGCCATTACTCCAGTCTTCACATGATCCTTCAGAAATCATTCTGATATGCTGATTTTGTGTTTGAAATATTTGTGCTCTTTTATATTTTTGCGCAACCTTTTTTCAAGACTCTTACAGAAATTTAAAGTTAAAAACAACAGCATTATTTGAAAAATAAATATTTTGTGACATTTTAAATGTTTTTGAATGATCTTACTGGCCTTAAACTTTTGACCGGTAGCGTACTTTGTGTAAAACAAAGCTAGATAATAATGCATTGGGAATCCAAGTTCCTTTATAAGCCATTTGTGTGAGCATGTAAAAGGGAATCGTGTCTCTAGTCGCGGTGGATTCCAGTTCATCCTTTTCCGCTGCGCTCTGAGACACATCCCTCTCTGGACGCACTTTCCTTTAATCCAAAAGACTAAATCTCTTACAAGGAAGGATTTCACCCCCCACACTCTTTTTTCGTCTGCCAGATCCGTCAAACAAAAAAGGCTTCCATCACTTCCTCCCCCTCCTCCTCTCCTCCACCGTGTGGGACGTCAGGCTTTTCCAGAGCTCGCTCCGCTTTTGAAGTGTCTGGCTGCTGCGTTCCTTTGAAGCCTGCTTGGAAAATCTCGTATTGAACTAAGAACCCGCCGTGGCTCTATAGATTACTGTCTGTCAGTTCATCTGACTGCAGCCCACTTGCGTTCTGTTAATTATGAGTGACAAGTTTACCGACAAATTGACTTCAATTGGCTTGTAGACTGCAATGATTGTGTGCTCAACAGTTAGTGTTCATAGTTCAATGAAGTGCATCTTGAGCTTCTCGTGGAGTGAAAATATCAAATCACCTCAAGATACTGGATGACCTCATTCATAAGCACTTGGGTTGCACTCCATTCGGAATTGAACTGAGAATGCCTGAATTCAAATTCAATTTGAATTGAGGTAGTAAACAGGATGCAGAATTGCATCAAACTTTAATTTAAATTTAAAGGGATAGTTCACCCAAAAATGAAAATTGTGTCATAAATTAAAAACGAGAATACTTTTTGAGCGCAAAAGAAAAAAAAAAACGACTTTATTCAATAATTCGTCTCCTCCGCATCACCCAGCGCCATTTTGGAGAGTATCCACTGAACGTAAATGGCATATGCTGTTTTGTGTCAGCTGCGCCACGCGTATACCTTGTTTTTGTTCAAATCAAAGCATAAATGACGTAAACAGCATATCCGCGTAGCACAGCTGACACAAAACAGCATACGCAATTTACGTTCAGTGGATACTCTCCAAAATGGAGCTGGGTGATGCAGAGGAGACGAATTGTTGAATAAAGTCGTTTTTTTTTTTCTTTTGCGCTCAAAAAGTATTCTCGTAGCTTCATAAAATTACGTTTGAACCCCTGATGTCACATGGATTATTTTACCGATCTCCTTGCTACGTTTCTGGACCTTGGTCGTGTAAGGACCCTTGCTGTTTATGGGAGGGTCAGAGAGCTCTCAGATTCCTTCAAAAATATCTTAATTTGTGTTCCGAAGATGAACGGAGGTCTTAAGTTGTTATTTTTGTTTTCTTTGCACACAAAAAGTATTCTCGTAGTTTCGTAAAATTACGGTTGAACCACTGAGGTCACATGGATTATTTTACCGATCTCCTTGCTACGTTTCTGGACCTTGGTCGTGTAAGGACCCTTGCTGTTTATGGGAGGGTCAGAGAGCTCTCAGATTCCTTCAAAAATATCTTAATTTGTGTTCCGAAGATGAACGGAGGTCTTACGGGTTTGGAACGACATGAGGGTGAGTAAATAATGACAGAATTTTCATTTTTGGGTGAACTATCCGTTTAAGGAAGTAGAAGTAAAATGTATTGAAACTCACATGGATGGATAGAACAGTAGATAGAATGATAGAACAAGAATGGATGGAACGAAAGAATGATAGAATGACAGAACAATAGATAGAACAATAGATAGAATGATAGAACGATAGATAGATAGATAGATAGATAGAGAGATAGATATAGATAGATAGATAGATAGATAGATAGATGGAACGAAAGATATAGAATGATAGACAGATCCAATCCAATTCAACTGAAAGGAAGCTAATTCTTCTAACCCTGGTAAGAAGAATTGTACGTTTTAAATGCACAGCTCTCAGATTTTGTCGATAACGGAATGCATTTCAGTCACGGTACCAAATCACATTGTTAATCAAAGATGCCGTCCTGTATAGGAGCTGCATTTTTGGAGCTCCATTTAATGTAAATTGAAAACAGGAATCCTTTTTAGAAGCTTAAGGATTGCCTGTCTCTATAGATCAAATCAGAATAACAAATTCAGCCAGGATATAAAAGTCATTGTGAAGACTGGAGTCCCTCTCCAGAGAAATGCACCTCTACAGAACAATACGTCTCAAAGCCCGGCGTGATTTTTCTCCACGCAGAATGACTGGAATGTCCGAAGAATCTCTTGAGAGAAATGGGGCGAGACCTCAACAACTGACCCAAATGTATTCAGACATGCCATGAGTCAACCTACAATCCTCCACCATCAAATAAATGCACATTTTTTGCATTGAGTTGACTAGCCTTCTCTTATTTTAGCACTTGTGTTAATCACTGCGGTATTCAAAAGGACCGAGTTTATGAATGAGCGAGCAAAGAAAAGACTTGAATGCATAAAAGCCCCCCTAGAAACTCACTTCACACTCATTAAAGCCAGTTTTCACATGAATCTCTGGTTTTTAATGCCTCTCGGCATCAGGTTTTCACCATTTAAGAGCTGTTCTTTGTCCTCCCTTTCAATGTGGCCCTTTTCGGTGCACCTCATACTGTAAAGCAATCAGAAACTCCAGAGGGGATGTTTCTATATGACATCACCACCTCTTGACGATAGCCTCCAGATGGGTAAACCATTTCACTTCATCTCGCTCTCACTTCTGAAGGGGAATCTTAGACATAAACCTCACCATCCTGACCAGCAGAATCAAGCTGAGTGGAAACCCCCGTTATTAAACGCCTAAATCTTCTGCTGGTGCAGTCATGTAACTTTGAAGTCGTTAAATTATTACATAATCGCTCTCAAGATGGATTCCGCAGAAGTGACGACTGACTTTAATTTTCATTTAAATATTTGGAAGATGTTACAGTGTTACAAGATGCCAGTTTGTCTTTTCATAATTCAAATCTGGACACATTTTACCAAACACCACGAGTCCAGTCGTATTAGCGGTTTTTAGCAACTGAACAAGTTGTTGGAAAACAGGTGGAGTGATTCTTCTGTCAGAGATCTTTACTGATCCTCTGTGGTAATGCAATGCCTTTCGGCCAAGCATAACATTTTTCAATACTTACTCGTCGTCTGGTGTTAGCTGCACGGGTTCGTTGGTGAACTGCGTGTCAAAGTTGTCTAAACCATAGTCGTCTGTGATCTGAGGTTTGAATGGTGGCGTCACCTGCTTCTGTTCCAGCTAGAGGAGAAAAGTGAGAAAATGACAGATTAGAACATAATCCATTCCAACTTCTATGCTTTTTGTAAGCTCTTGTTTCCAAAAACGTGATGTCTACATTGCGGAGTTCAACAACATTCTTAAAAGCAAAGATTCTGGCATCTATGGTTCCATGAAGAGCCTTTAACATGGAACCTTTCCATTCCACAAAAGGGTTATTCAAAGTGGAGAAATGTTCTTTAGATTTTTAAAATGTTCTTCACACTAAGAAAAAACTGTTCACTGA
Source organism: Sinocyclocheilus anshuiensis (assembly GCF_001515605.1). NCBI lineage: Eukaryota > Metazoa > Chordata > Actinopteri > Cypriniformes > Cyprinidae > Sinocyclocheilus > Sinocyclocheilus anshuiensis. Next base: position 1,524,425 of record NW_015549584.1, read on the forward strand.
AAGGTTCTGTGGGGAACCAAAAATGGTTCTTCTATGGCATCACTGTGAAAACCTCCTTTTGGAACCTTTGTTTTTATGAGTGAATAGGAATAGTGTTGCCAAAATGTTGAAAAGCTAGGGAAAGAAAAATTTTGCCATCTAGGGCAAGTAAAAATCTGAGCCACTGGCCTGATTGAGCCAAAATAAATAAATTATTTTTTGTTGAGCCCTATATAGGCCTTTTAAGACAGCTTTCTACCTGAACTAAAACCTCAGAAGTGACCACATGGTACCCTAATGGACTCTATGCATGACTCCTTTCAAATTTAGCTTTGGTAACCACTGCAACTTCCTGTGCAGCACGAAATTAAATCTTGAGGAAGTTTCTCAGATGAAATTTTTGAGTGAAGTCCATGTGCAAAAAAAAACAAACATTGCAAACAAAAAAATACTGGTTAAACAAGCACATATTAAATTAGAATGATAAGCTTTTATTGGTACTTTCGGTATGGGATGCAACAGAAGAAATGCAATTTATAATCAGCATGATTTTGATAACATCTAGGTAGGAAGTTAATATGTAAAAACATAAATTCCATAAATGCCAAATCTGTACCAGATCATATGTACTAATGTTTATGAGATTTCATAAATGGCTGACTCAGCGTGACAAAACTACAAAAACAGACAAAAGAAAGCAAGGCATTTTTGATTTTCACTCAAGGCCACTAATGAATAATATTCCATTAATCACTGCATTAAAAACACTCTGAAATGAACCGAAAGAGGGCGAATGGACACTTTAGTTTGTTTGAGTCTTGAAGTACTTCAAAGTTCTTTTAATAACAGATAATAATGTAGAGAGGGACAAGGAGAGAAGTAGGAGAGAAGGCAGAAAGAAGAAAGAAAGAGACGTGCTATTTTTTGTATTGTAGAGGTTTGATGTTAAGCACTTGTCAGAATGGACAGATTCTGTGGACGTCAACACTACAGGTCAGATAAGGTTTGTTTTCACGTTTGGACTCTTTTTGCCTCTCTAACATTCTCTGTGTGTTTTGAGGACATGATCCTGCTGTGTTCCACTCCACGCCGATCTGCACAAACTGGAACAGATGGCCTCTCTTCTCTAATTTCACTACTATCTCACTCTCTCTATTTAGTTTAATTCATGAGTCCAGCTTAATGTCTCTTGTGTTGGTCTGTCAAAAGGCTTTTACATTTATTAAAGAAACTCTGAGTGGTTATTGTGCAAATCTCGCTTATATTTGGTGGCAAAATGTTCTGGGTGTTTTTTATGTGTTTCTATGCAGTTACTAGGCCATTGCTAGGTGGCCAAAGTCAAAAGAAACTGCTAGGTCTCGATTTCCCTTTTGTTCCCTTTTCTCTTATTTTCCAAATCAGTTTTTGGTGTACTGTATATGCTACATTTCAAAACTTTGGTGTCAGTCAGATTTTGTTTTTTTACTTTTATTCAGCAAGGATGCATTAAATTGATCAAAATTGACAGTAAAGACACTTACAATGTTACAAAAGATTTATATTTCAAATAAATTTATGTTCTTTTGAATTTTCTATTCATCAAAAATCCTTGTATTATGGGAAAAAAATGTATTATGGTTTACAAAAAAAATACTAAATATTAAGCAGCACAAGTGATTTTAACATCAATAACAATAAGAAATGTTTATTGAGCACCCAATCAGCATATTAGAATTTCAGATTTCTGAAGGATCATGTGACCCTGAAAAATGGCGTAATGGCTGTTGAAAATTCAGCTTTGCCATCACAGGAAGAAATTACATTTTTAAACATAGTAAAATAGCCTAGGTAAGTTATTTTAAATCATAATAATATTTAACAATATTACTGTTTTTACTGTATTTTTGATCAAATAACAGCAGCCTTGGTGAGCATAAGAGAAAATCTTACTGACCCCAAACTTCTGAACGGTAGTGTACGTCATCCTACTCTTTCCCATGAGCAAAACGCTCTGCCTTTGCGTATGCAGAGTAATGGTAAAACAAAAGCGGAGAGAGACATAACAGAGAGAGTTAAAGACGGCACACGGGGGAAAAAGAGATGTTAATTGGTGCCCAGCCGCCATGTGTGCGTGTTTTTTATTCCCGAGGTCATTGACTCCAGAGAGTCAGGCATGACGCAGTTGGCTGCAACCTGCCTGGCGGAACATGCTAACGCTCATCTCTGTAGCAGAAAACCAATTACACACGCACACCCATCCAGATGCACAGAGACTCTTCACGCTGATGTGTGGGAGTGGATTATTCCCACACTGCTCCTTCGCTAGTTCTCGCTTCCCGCCGCTCTCTCAGTCTCTCTGTCGGGGTCCGGCATCATCCTCTCAGTGACTAAATGATCGTAAACTCACTAGCAATCTGCTAGGATAACACGGTGCTGATTGCAGTGGGACGCTATGGCTCCCTTTACACCTGGCATTAATGTGTTATTGGTGATTGCATCACAGACGGATAGCGATTGATCACAGTAAATGCACATTGGAAATGCATGTGACCATATTGGATTTGTAATGTAAATGCTAATCTGTCCTGACTCTGAATCAGGTCAACAGATGCAGATATACATACCAGTCATACAAATGCAGGACCAATGTCTCTTAAAGGTATAGACCACCCAAAAATTTATATTCTGTCACCATGTTTTTCCAGATCTGTATTTGTGTCTCTTTGATCAGTACTGAGTATTTTGTTTCCCTGTAGAACACAAAATAAAATATTTTGAAAAAGGTTTTGGCCATACAATATTCATTCATTCATAAATACTTTTGTGAAAAAAACAATGTTTGGAATGACATGAGGTTGAGTATATATTGGCAGAATTTACATTTTTTGGGTGATCTATCTCTTAAAGACCATCTGTGGTCATGTGAAAGACATCTTTAATAAATAACATCTTTTTACCATTTTTTTCTCAAGTATGTTCCAGTAGAGAGCAAAAGAAAAACAGTGTTCAAACTAGCCCTCTCTCACACATACACAGATATCTGCTGTCACAGGAATGTATAATTATTATTAATACATTCATACAACAGCAGTGGCAAAGCTGGCTGAAATCAAAATCCCACAGGCGTGCACATTCATTGTCTGATCCCCATGACAGCATATCACGGCTGTTCTGACTGTGTTCTAGAATAAAAAAAGAAAAGCATGTTTCTTTCTATTCACCACTTAAAAAAAGCAAACCAAGGTTTGAATTACAATGATTCATTTAATTGAGCCAATTTGAATAAAATGCTTTTAAGACTTAATCTTTTAAGACCAAACAATGACTCTGATTTACAGTTGCGTCTTTCCATCAACATTAGAAAAGACATCGATTTAACTGCAGCTGTGGATAAGAAAAACAGGAAATCCACAAACAATAAGATTAGCTACACTGTAAATTTTTTTTCAAAGTTGTAAATAAAACAAGGATTACCAGAGTATGTTTTACAAGACAATACAACTTCAGTTTTTCTACTTCAAATCTACATGCTTAATTCAATGTGTTACTTATATATATTTACATATACATACACACACACACACACACACACACACTAATACAAAACACTGTATAAATCTATACATTTTATCTAAATATATTAAAAATCATTCGTTTTTAATGCTACAAGTGAATTTATTCATAATTTATGACTTTATGCATTACACTGAATTTATGAATTATAATGTGAAAAAAAGATATTTTGTGTCGATTTAAAGATTTTTAAGTGTTACAATATTATTAGTGTTTAAGACAGTGTTTATTAGTGTGTTGTAAAGACAGTAAGGTAGTAATATATATATACACACAATGTAGAAGATGCAGTAATACTTTGTTTATATAATCACAATTGCTCTGTTACTCACACTGATCCAGAGACTATGAGGCGTAAAGCAAGTTAATGCGTTCATCATGCTCTCACACGATCTCAAATAGCCCATGACGTCTTTAGTATTTTCTTTTTTTCCACTTGATTAAGACACAAGCTAATTGTCCTCTTATTGTTCACATGGACATGAGCCGAGGACCCTCTGATTTCCATTTGTGAGGAATGAGACTGACTCCATGTCAGGTTCTAAACTTGACTTGTGATGTCTGAGTGTAGTTTTATCAAGTGATTATTCAGATGGTTAGCATAGTCCGGTTAGCCAGACTGGCAGATGTTGTAACTACAACATCAGGTTAGAAAAAACATTCAAATGTAAATGTTTTTCTTTGTATCGGTGTTTCTTTTAAAACATTTCAAGTCTTAAATCACACACTTTCAAAGTGGTCGCAGGCTTTTAGACCACATTATACTGTTTTGCTGTCGAATGAGTTTCCAAATTCAAAATTGTTACCAATTTCTCCCCACTTGAGGATCTACATGCTCCAGTTCCAAAACTAGCCTCTTGGGTCTCAGGACTGATCTCAGATGCGGACTTCCTGTGCAGCCTCCCCTGCTAAATCTGTCTTTACAAGCTGCCGTCACAGAGAGTGAGAGTTGTGCTGCGTCTCCGCTCCAGGGCCCACACTGCACACGGTGTGAAGAGGGTCTGTCTGAGCGGAGAGAAGCTTTTACACCAGCCGTACCATTCTGTCTCTCTCCCACTCTCTCAGTCTACCCCCTGCTTTCTCATTCAGCTCGCTCTCTATCACTTTGTCTCTCACCGTCTCAGTCCACCTCCCTCTTCTCATTCGTCTCGCTCTCCTTTTCTCACTCTCTCCCACTTTGCCTCTCGCTGTCTAAAATCATTTCCCTCTCCTCATTCAAGCCTTTCTCACTCTATCTTTTGCAATCTGCCTCACACTGTCACAATCGGCCTAGCTCTCCCACTCTTTCACCCCTCTGTTTCTCACTGTCTAAATCAGGGGTCGGGAACCTTTTTTGACCAAAGAGCCAATTTTTTTTATTTGTGTTTAGACCGTTTTAGGCGCGCCACCAAAGACGTCTATGCTTCTCCGTATTCTACTCGGACCTCGCGCGCAGAAAACATGCAGTCAGAAGCGGATTAAGTTCCGTTTCGCGGCTTTGAGTTTTTAATACTGTCTGCCTTCAAGAATGTCCCGCTCTTTACCATCTCATTCATTCACGTTCCTTTATTAATAACGCTAACAGTCCCACCCGCTGAAAGCTGCGCGGAAAAAGTGAAAGTAAGCGGCTAGATGTTTAATACTGGCTCTTGGCACAGGAGAAAACCATCTTCTATAAAACAAAGTATGTTTCAGTCCTGTCACTTTTTTACATACTTTTACACGTTTTCTGCTGTTCAAAAAAATCTTTCTTTTCGCTATTACCACAAACAAGCTACGTAGCAGCTTGGATCTGAGTTTATTAGCTCTACGTTATCAGTTTGCTGTCGTTACTCTGGCGAACAGCACTGAACGCGCACTTTTCAATACAAAAAATGTATTATTATTTTAAACCTTTTATCAGCTTATGTAGTCTCTACAACCAATGAATTGCTGATCTCTAGTGATGTATAATTTGTGTAATAGATCATTTGTTGGTAAAGGGTGAGAGATCTGGCGAGCCACATGATTTTTATCAAAGAGCCCTGCCTGATGCTGCATTCAAGTCCTCCTGGGATGTTCATACTTACGAGTTGACAATCGTAATTACGACGTCAGGTGCGTTCAAGTCAGTTCAGTCGGCACAAGATGGCGGTGTACCTTCTTTTAATAAATTACAAGAAAATACAAACAGGGTCTTTTAACTCTGCTTATAGAAAATGAAGAGCAAAGAATTCGCATCAGGTGTGTTTTGCGTTTTTAATCTTTTTTTTTAGACCAGGATCCCAGTATAACTGATTTTCAGCGTCAACAAATGCTAAAATACAGAGATTTAAAAAAGCTGTTAGCTAAATGCAACATGGCAAATCAAAAGATTTTTCACCTTGGTGCAAAAATGATAGAATTTTTTTTTACTTGGATTTCATTAACTAGCTGCGTAACAAGAACATGACCAATTTAAGTTTATAGGACAACTAAACTATCAATTTAAACAAAAATTTACCGTCAACTACAGACGTTGCAGAGAGTGAGACTCGAGTGAGTGAAGAATAATGCACGGTGCATGTTGACCGTATTTATGTGAATACACACCAGTGCAGGCATTTTGACACTCCTGTGTTTAGACCGTTTTAGGCGCGCCACCAAAGACGTCTATGCTTCTCCGTATTCTACTCGGACCTCGCGCGCAGAAAACATGCAGTCAGAAGCGGATTAAGTTCCGTTTCGCGGCTTTGAGTTTTTAATACTGTCTGCCTTCAAGAATGTCCCGCTCTTTACGGTCTTATTCATTCACTTTCCTTTATTAATAACGCTAACAGTCCCACCCGCTGAAAGCTGTGCGGAAAAGGTGAAAGTAACCGGCTAAATGTTTCATACTGGCTCTTGGCACAGGAGAACACCATCTTCTATAAAACATAGTATATGTTTCAGTCCTGTCACTTTATTACATACTTTTACACTTTTTCTGCTGTTTAAAAAAAAATCTTTCTTTTCGCTATTACCACAAACAAGCTACGTAGCAGCATGGATCTGAGTTTATTAGCTCTACATTATCAGTTTGCTGTCATGACTCTCGCGAACAGCACTGAACGCGCACTTTTCGGTACAAAAAAAATTATTATTATTTTAAAACTTTTATCAGCTTATGTAGTCTCTACAACCAATGAATTGCTGATCTCTAGTGATGTATAATTTTTGTAATAGATCATTTGTTGGTAAAGGGTGAGAGATCTGGCGAGCCACATGATTTTTGTCAAGAGCCAGGTCTAAATCACAGTCCCTAAAGGAACACTGAAGCTTCTCTCATTGCACTAATCTTCACTCCGTGACTTTTTCTGTTTTTCCTATTTCCACCTTCTTCCTCTCTGCCGTAACATTTTCAAAATAGTCACAACATGCTTCAAAAAATATTTAGCTATAGGAGATACTTCAATGACAGGCACTTTTATGTCACCTTATTTTTAATCGACACTGAAAGATTTGAACTTTTTTTCTCTGCTTTTTGCTTTACGAAGGTCACATTAAAACGGTCTTGGAAACTTTCCTTCATCCTTTGTAAAGTAGTTTAAAATAAATAGCTTTTTTTGTAAAAAAAAAAAAAAAAAAAAAAAAAAAAAAAAAATTTATATAAAAATAGTTTTATATTTGTTTAATGATTATATAATTAATATTAAATTAATATAAAGCATTAACATAATCTTTTAATCCTAAAACATAAAAATCCATAAAAGTATTACTTACCATTTTCTTTAAACAATAACATTAAGTTAAATAAACTCAAATGTTATTAATAATTAACAAATTTAAATAAACTATATATCTAAATTATTTAATAAAATGAGTAATAATAATGACTGAACTTTAATAATAAATATTTTAATAAATATTGTGATTTTGAATCTGTAAAAATATAATTTTTACACAAAAAGGATTATAATTACTGCTGTCAACTATCTTGGTTACCAGATATTTAAGCATATTAGATAGTACCAGATACCAAGGAGTGTTAGTTAAGCATATTAGATATAAAATGACATGATAAAGAAAAATTAAGATATAGAATATTTTATTGCTTGTCATATCCAGTTATGCTGTGATTTTGTCAAATTGTGCAAACAAAATGTAAAAAAATATCATAGAATGTAGGATACATAAAATGCTAGCTATTAAAACTATCCTTAGCAAGACAAATTAATTGGCTATTTTATTCAAATACAAAAATATGATTTTCACCACAGAAGGTAAATAAAATACATAACTTGAAATTTGTAGGTTCAGAAAAATTACAATTCTCCTATGATACATGTACATCCACTGCAGAACATTGCTAGAGGACAAACTGTGTGTGTGTGTGTGTTAATAGTATATTTTAAGAAACACCCATGTGTGTCTATTAGTATGTTAAAGAAACTTCTTTGACATCTGGTAAAGCTGAAAGACAAATGATCACTCATCACAGGCAGGAGCCAGACACACACGTGTACAATCAATCATCAAAAGAAATATTTCTGAAATGGCAATTATAGCTTCTACTGAAAAGGTCAAGCTGAAAGAAATATCATGCTGCAAAGAAACTCTTATAGAAGAACTGCAGCGAAAATATCCACTTGAAACGTGTATATCAGGGTAGACGTGGTAATAGTTTAGACAGGCTACGTGCTTTCAGTTGAGCATCAAATCAATGTCTTCATTCATTCATGAGCAATTAACAACAAGTGTAGCACAAACCCGTTCATTAGAGGAGCTCAGGGGGTTGATTCCACGTATAGAACAGCGGCTACGTGTGTGTGTCCAAACTCATCCATTGCACTAGTAAAGTGGCGGAAAATCCCAGCAACTTAAGCATGGCGCGTCAGTGACGGAACTCTAGAGCGTATAATTTCCTTTCCACGATGCTGACCTTCGTGGAAACACACGATGGACACGACCAGCCAACAATAACCGCAATTACAGCTAATAAAACACGACAGATCGCAGCTGAACGCCTGGCTGAAGACTCAGTTATGTGAAGATGTACAGTACAAGTACAGAGCCTCTGAGGCAAGTATGAGATGATATAGTGGACAAAAAGGCTACTTTGCTGTCTCTGCAGTTTTGAATCTTCTGCATGCTGTTTTCACACTCTCTGTGCTGATTTCGAAAAAAAATTAAAAATGAAGCATATACATGGATGAATCATTGAATCATTCATCAATAACCTGCATTTAGAAAATATGGCTCGTTTCCATTTCAGGCCTTTTTAAATACAAAACCTACATATTGTGTAACATTTGTGATCTATAAATCTATAATAAAGTGACAAAAGTGTTTGTGTTTTATCAACTTTTTTTATCTGAACTACCTGAAACCCCTGTTGAGACATATTCAAAGGGTTCATGGGTTCAGGCCTTATTTAGGTGGGTCAAAACCCCCTAATATGCAGCCTCAACAGCTTCACAATCAGCATGAAACAATTCATTTGACTTCTGTAACTTGAGATTTAGGCAGAACTTGATTTTATCCTTTAAAAACAGACTGAATCATGAAACGTAAGCGTTACAGACCAGAATGGATCCAAGTGTTAAAATATTACAAAGTCGAGCATTTTTTCCCTTTGGAATAACATGCACATACACGCATCAATTTTAATATCATGTTAACAAAAAAAATTGTAATATGCCTAAAAAGAAGCTGTGAAAGATTCAAGTTGTACAAAAGTAATTACCTATTTTCCCTAAATAATTCAATTTTTTACATAAATGTTTAAAGAACATGATGATTCTATGAATGATAGGAGTGTAAATTCTATGGAAATTTCTAAATTCTCTTCGGAATTCAACAGGTGCAGATTCTGTGCGAGACTATATATGACAGCCTGACCAAAAGTCTATTAACTAAACTTATTCCCTCCTTTACATCGTTCTCTCTTTATCTCTCTGTCTACCTATCGGTCTATCTCTACCTCTCCGCATTGCATCCAAAGTTCTCTTACACATACTAATACACTCATTACACACTCACACACACCGCTTTCTGCAGCTCCTGAATATTGTATGCTCTCTCACTGACTTTCATGTTTCAGCATTGTGTGCATCATTTATACCAGACCAATTAACATCCCCCCTTAAACCTTGTGCCACTTCAGCAAAGGCTGAATCTCATTTGATATTCTCTTTCATTTCTGCTGCTGGTACAGAGGATAACGCCCAACTATCAATGGCCACACACTACATCCTCTCTTCCCACAGTGTACTTCATAAACAACCTTGAAAGAGCTGCTGTAATCCTGGCTTAAATATTCTTTTATATTTAAAAGAATATTTAGTTCTTTTAAGTATTATTTAGTTCTTTAAATTTAAATATTTAGTTCTTAGTTGAAAAGTAGTTATTGTTACTAATTCTGGCATATTTACATGGTGTATATTTATACAACAATGTTCATGAATATGCATGGTCCCTATAGTTCATAGTAACTTCTTAATCCCTGGGTTTGAGTCAATACTTTAAACCAGATCATCTTGAATCTCCTTAATAGCTATGTTTATTTTAAAGGAAAAAAAACCCTTCAAACTTTCATGCTGTAAAAAGACTGACACTATGTCTGATGACACTGATTTTAAGGAAGAAAAAAAGTAAAAATATCAGATCCAGCCAAGCAACTGACATTATTGCTAACATAAGTCTCTAAATATGATTTTGCTTCTGAGAACCATTTATAAGGTACTACGTTTTGTATTATACTTTAATCACCAGAAAAACTGACACAAAAACATGAATCCTATCTCCTTTGAGCCAGACTACAACTATTTGTTCGCAGCCGATTTTCACATGTATGACTCTGAAGACATTATTTTATGTCTGATCCTGATTTCCACTCCTGTGCAGATTTTAAGTTCAATGATATTTTGAATACTTGCTTTTGTCATTAAAACCTAAGCTTTTTGCATTTGACAGCTTTTGTTATTTTTACAAGTGCATTAAAGCTGATACATATATATAATTTGAAAAATATTCTTTTTTTTTGTGAAAAAAAATGGAAATGATGGAAAGATTTGATTGAACTCAGCACCATCAATTAAATGATATTAGGTCTTTTTTGCAAATTCGCATTTTTTGTTTTTCAAGATGTGGGGCTGTGTTATAGACCTTTTATGGTTTCCATATATTAAAAAGTGACAAAAAGCCACGTTTGCCTACCTGGTCCCAGTCTATGCTTCTGAAGAACGTATGAGACTTGATGTCTGTGAATCCGGTCTGAACTTGGCATCCCAGCCTCTCTTTTGGGTCCTAAACGGAACACACACTCTATTAATAACACACCTAACAAAAGCCAGATCTGGTGTAGAGAACTTCAAAAACATGGAACCTATTCAATTCATGTACTCTTTATTTCAGGAGAATGGAGTTTAACACATTCACTCTAGCATATGTTGCTGACATTATCTTGTGCCCTGAAACGTTAGATGAGGATTCAGGGGTCTGGAAGTTACTCGCTGAGCTGATCTACGCTCTTTTAATCCCAATGAATCAGGCAGTGGCTAAGAGGGCTGATAACACTGATTAAAGGCTGCTGTTGAGTTCGAGGAACCCCAGAGCTTCAATAAATGCAATTTGTCTCGACGATTAAAGGAAAACGCTTCATTATTCACAGATTTAATCAAGCCGGCACGCACATGGGCACACGAAAAGAAGCGTGCACAGACTCAAGAGATCGGTTTCATCTGGAGGATGATGACCCTCCTTATTATAGCACATATATTTGTTCAATCAGAGGCAAACTGTGTGCACATTTATGGAGAGTTAAGACCCTCATTTATAAACCTTAGTGTGCAATGTTCATAAAATATGACGTTTTTTCCTCCCTCAGAGCATATTTGTTTCTCATCCATCTTGTTTGTGTAATGGAGCGCAACGGTGATCAAGGTTTCAGAGGACAAAGAATAAACTACGCATTACGTAAAAAATTATGTATGATGTTATTGAAACAGTCTGGGTTTGCTTATCACAAAATACAACTACTGTTATAAAACAAAATACAACTCTTTTACAGTTGTTATTATAAAGGACTGTTATTGTATAATAATATATTTTAATATATTTTAATGTATATTTTAATATATTATTTTCCAATAACAATAATATAAATATTAATTTTTAAATATAATATATAAGGGGTGTAACGGTACGGTTCAGTGCGCATGTGTACCGAACAAATACAGCATTGTTTTAACCAACGCACGAGTGGAACTTCATTGAAAACTTCCAGTTTTATGTTACTTTTGATAAGAAACAAAGTATCGTCTTACAAATTATGTACATTTTTTCCAGGAAATTCAAACAATAAATGCTGTTTTGGCGCTCTTTGATAGCGTGACAGAACGTTGTATAAACGCCTCAGTTCAAACTGTAGCACGGAGCGCAAGCGCGACCTCTTTACTACTAGTATTAACGCAAAATAAACATGAATGAACATCTCATGCCTCAATCGCTCAATCAGTGTTTCAACCATGGAAAGACGTCAAAACAAAATGTCACATAGCATTTCATTTACCTCAGGCAAGTCATCAGTGTCTGCAGCTAGTTAGTTCGCTAGAGAAATTAAGTCTAGAGAAGATAATTTTGTGAAATATTAGACTATATACTTATTATATTTTACTTTACCTGTTAGTGATGTCTTAATTAATGTATGCTCAAATAAATCTGTTAAGAAACAAGTTACGACAGCCACTGTGCAACTGAATATATTTCAACAACAAATAGAAATTGTATAATTTAGAAGTTTAAAAACTGCATTATGTGCAACTTACATGTTTGCATACTTTTTTTAAGTTGAGGGATGATTATTATATTTAAAAAATAAATAGTAATTGAATTTAAGTTTGGGCTCTGTTGTTAATTGTAAGCTTATAGAAATGTAAAAGGGTCCCCCAATAGTTTAGAGCAGGATTCCTCAATAGGCGGCCCGTGAGAGAAAAACATTTGGCCCGCGCTAATTTCAAATAATGTGGCATGAAAATTCAAACGCAGCATCAGAAAGCAACATTAACTTACATCGTGTCTACACCGGATGCGAGTGGCGCGGCGCGACGCAACAAAATACAATAAAACCCACTATAATCAGTGATGCTGTCTACACTGGATGTGGTGCGGCGCAGCGCAACACGACAAATCCCCGACAGTAAACTGCTGACTCGTTCTATTTATAATGTACTGACACAAAGTTCAAATGATTTGCAATGCTTTGTCGCGTCCAGTGTAGATATGATGTGACAGCAACATGGCGAGCGTGAAGAAAAGAAAAATGGACATGGAAAATAGATGATTCAAATGTGAATGGACTGAACAGTTGTGAGCGAGCGAGCGAGCGAGCGAGCGAGTGACTGATATCTTTGTTATGGAATACACGTGTTGGTTCGCAGTGAGTTCACAGTTTTAACGTACAAGTTTGCTTTAATTTATTTTCAAGATCTGAGGTAAAATATCTATTGTTGCTTTCACTATGGCTATAAAGATAATACAAAATAATATTCAAACTCACATTAGACACATTTAGCATTGAATAAAGCACATAGCCTAATCATTACCTGAGATTATCACTGTCATATTTTGTATGTTGTTCCTGCCGCAACGTCGCAGAAAATAAAAACCATTTCTAAAATAGAATCCTGTGTCGCTTATTGTCACGTGTCGCGGGTGGTTAGGACAAAAACTACATTGTTCATTTGTTTTTAATATTCAACAGGCAATGTTCTTCTGTATCTAAATGCAAAAATGTTCATAACTGTTTGAATAAAACAGACTACTGGGGAAAAAAATCTGAATATTCATCTTGTGACCATCTTGTGATTATTTTAACAAAAGCAACAATAATATAATAATTGTAATAAATCATATTTAAGCACAAAATTCGAATTTAGTTTTTCAGCCATTTTGACAGCCCTAATATATATATATATATATATATATAGGTCAGTGGCCCTTGGTTTGGTATTGTTGGCAAAATTCGGCCCTCGGCGAAAACTAATTGAGAAACCCTAGTTTAGAGCATAAGCTGAGGTAGATTTTTATTGAAAATTTTTATTATAAATGAATTGAATTTATTTAAAGAAAGAGGAATTTGTTCAGTAAACCACTGTTTAATAAAAAAAGCAATTTTATATTTAGTTTTTCCCCTGCTGTACCAAAACCATACCGAACAGTGACATCAAAACTGAGGTACATACCGAACCGTTATCTTTGTGTACTGTTACACCCCTAGCATATCCTGTAAATATTTAGCTAAAAATATAAATCAGAATAGGTTAAATAAAGCAACACTGAAACAACAAATGACTAGTCCTATCGCTATAGCTGACATTAGCTAATTTTACCTGCCTCTAGCCTGCAAAAATTAACTGCTGTGTAGATTACCGTGAATCATGTTTCTATGGTAACGGCGACTTCTTTGATTGGTGCATTTCATTTCAGGGTTGTGGGTAGTAGAAATTCATTGAATTCAGCACGTAACCTTTTTTTTTTTTTTTTTTTCCAAACAAAGTTGAAATTCCCAATCTTACAGTATGGTTTTAATAGAAGTCTGACCTTGAAGAGGGTAGGACTGTTTTGAAATGTTTTTCCAGAACCCTTTTATTAAAGCACCTTACAGTACATTCAACCTATTGGGAAACCCTTAACCTTGGTGTGCTACATGAACTACTACTTGATATACAGCAACACTAGTCTATACAACAGCTTTTTACTTCTTAACTCTTTATAGTCTCGTTTTTGTCCACTTTTTCTTGTCAGTTGTAACGCACTGCAGCATTCATTCACGTACCAAGTACACCTGTTCTCACCTTGTTCAGAAAGCCTTTCAGCACACTCGCAGCCTTAACAGACAATGACCTGGGAATCCGTATCGGCTTCTCCAAAATGACTGAAAGAGAAAGGGGAAAAAAGGAAGACAGAAGATTAAAGCGTATGAGTCATTCTTGCAGAGTATGGCCGTCGTGTTGTGCGGCGGTGTTAGAGAGAGACAGGCTTTAACCCACACGCACAAAATCTCTCGTTCGTACGCCCACGCACTACAGACGCCTGAATAAACCCTTCAATATTCAATCAAAGACTCAAAAGATTCCTCCCCGCTCCGTGTTTATTTCTGTAAATTCAAAAAATTCTGTCGCGGTGTTAAGTGGATTTAAAACACACCACAAAAAGTAAAAAAACGTGTCTTTTTAATGCGTCTCATCCCTGCATTTTCGGATTTCTTTTACAGTTGCGCATCTCAGGCAACCGTCCAGAAGCAAAGCCTGTTAAATTTCATCTCTCTCAAAGACGGAGTGCAGACGAGCGTTTATCTTTCCCCTCTCCGAATGCCACATCCCCTGTTTGTTTTCTTTTCCAAATGAAAAGCTAAAGGGATTTAGGTCTTGCTGGGGCTCTGCCCTGCTGCTGTGACGCGGTTTGGACGGCGGCCCGAAAGCGGCTAAAGTGTTGGCTCGGAGGTGGCAGCATCTGCCCTGCTCCTGGGTGGGCGGCGGAGCGCCGGCAGGGGGAGGCCGTGTAGGGCCGGGGGGAGGTTGGACTGGGACGGCGCTGCAGCATATGGACGAACTGAGGTTTGGATGGGGGGAACAGAGTTCCGGTTGTGGAGAGAGATCCAGGTTCATGTCATGTGTGTCTGTATGGATGAGAGTGATCCAGGAGCATGCTGCCCTCTCGGCTGGAGCACCAGAGAACAGACAGGGAAGCAGATGACCACACAGTCTCTGCTCTGGAGATGGACTGGAGGCGAGGAAAGGGGGGATGAAAGAATGTCTCATAAAGGAATGACAAAAAAAATGCCAGGAAGGGAAATCATATATATATATATATATATATATATATATATGCTACAGAACACTACACTTTCTAATGTTTGATTAACATTATTGACATACATTTTTAACAGCAGCTGAATCAGGCTGCTTTAGAGGAATAGCTCACCCAAAAATTAAAGGTCTGATGTTGTTCTAAACCTGTATGAGGTATGTAAACCTGTTGAATGTAAAAGTATATATTTGGAACAATACTGGTAACCCAACAGTTGCTGGGCCATCATGACTTCCATAGTATGAAAAACAAAATACACTACTGGAGTCAACAAGACAATTTATTATGTTACAAAAAATTTGTAACAACTACAATTACTTTCTTCTTTTTGTTTTAGCAAGCGATCCTTAAAAAATATCATTATTTTCACAAAAATATTAAGCGGCACAATTGTTTTTAACATGAATTACAAGAAGAAATGATACTTGAGCATCAAATCAGCATATTAGAATGATTTCTGAAGGATAGGATCATGTGACACAGGATGTACGAGCAGGTGCGAGCCGCGCGAATCAGGCCGTAACCGTCTTAATCCAAGTAGGTATAACTGCAGACCAGAGATCTCCAAAATGGGGTGTGAACTCCAAAAGTGGGCAGAACCTCCAAAATGGGGCGGGGTCTCCTCACGCAAAGACTTTCACCATTGGCTCTGGCTCCAGCCAATTGTTATTGACTTACATTTCAAAATAAAACTTTATAAAT
>NW_015549584.1:1540456-1545795 GCF_001515605.1 Sinocyclocheilus anshuiensis
AAAATATATTTTTAAAAAACAGCTATTTTAAATTGTAATGATATTTCACAATAGTACTATGTACTGCACTTTTGATCAAATAAATGCAGCATGCAGAGACTTCTTACCAAAAAACAAAAAAAAAACAAAAACAAAACTCAACCCCAAACTTGGATTGTAGTGCACTTACCATGTATTGGTATGAGAAATGTGTGTGCAAAGTTACTGAACCATAACCAGTGTAGATCATAAAATTAAATTTCATACAACATGTCAAGAGTGTTACCTCCACAATAAACCATATAAACCTCTAATAAGAGCACATATCGAAGTAATAATATCACTGCTTTAATACCTTGAATAGTCAAATAATGGCATGAATAATTTTCATATAAAGGAAATGTTTAATTCATTTTAAGTAATTATGATGCAGGCAGGGCTGCATTAAGACCTTACTGGGCCCCGGGGCTATGACTGACTCCAGGGCCCCCTGTTACAAATATAATATACAACATTTTATTTCCTGAACTGCAACTTTCTTTACCACGCTATTCAGTGCCAATCCTGCTTAAAATGCTTTTAAATGAAAAGCTTAACCTACATCATGCCGCTCAAAACAATTGATATACCGATTTATCTCTCAACCCATAAGCGAATATACTTTGTTCAAACACAAAAAGCAATATACATCCATCAAGTTAACCTAAACTAACCTAAAATCTGTGGGGACGATGACGCTGTGATTTTTATCTGCTCCATGTGCCCGGTCCACTTGCTGTTCCAACAACTTCCACTCCATCATCAGCTTTAGTAAAATAACCTGATAGCTGGGGATTTTTACTGACTAATTCATGTTTTCCCATCTGTCCTCATTTTTTTTTTAGAATAGCCCCTCTCTCACTTTCTTTTTAGAAGAGTTTACATTTTTACTTATCGAAGATTGTTCTTTGCATGACCATTTCCAGATTATGCCAGAACGAAGTGAAGAGAGGTGAATGCGGACATTGCAGCGATCACCTGATTGATACGTGGTGCAGGGGTCGTTCAAAAGTAAAAATATAGAATAAATGCATTTGATTGGTAAACCAAATTCAAACGTGACGTTTTAATCTAAAGGTAGTGCATGGAATATATGGAAAAGCTTCACTAAATAATACCGCTAACAAGTGAGGGGCGGGGCTTTGGCAATCGGCGCTACCGATGACCAGTCAATCTACTCCACAGCCAATCACGGGCCCCCTCCTTGTCCGGGCCCCGGGGCTTCAGCCCCGCCTAGCCTAATGGTTAATGCAGCCCTGGATGCAGGCGTGTTCTAATTATTTAAAATGAACTGTATGCTTTAATTAATTATATAAAGATAAATATTAACCTTCAACTAGATATCCTAATGAAATCATATTCAAAACACATTAAGTCTTTCAGTTTAGTCATAAATGTTTTAATTAATAAAATCAAACTTGTGTGACTGCACAGAAAGACTGATAACAAATTTCATTCATGTTTTTAACTTTTAACCAACAAATTAGAGATAAAACTAAAAACTGAATCTTTTTATTTTCTTTTGTGAAGATTATTTAAAGAAGAAATTTAAGAGGGGGGTGAAAAATATTAATGTAATACTAATTATGTTTTTTGTCAACAATGAAGACGCAATGAAAAAAGATTTTTAATTAAACCATTTAAATTAAATTACTCTGTTAACAAAATTTGTACAATTATCATAATTTTGTCAAAATAACAATTTTGATAAATGATATGCAATCACAAGACAAAATGGACCAGAATAAACATCTACCACAACTGAACATACTATAATCTAAAACTTGAAGTTAAGACAGTGGAAAAAGATTAATATATATCAGTCAGAAGGACTGCATCACTGTAAAAAAATTTGAGTATGTTCAAAATTAACACCCGACAAGTGCCAAATGCAAGTAAAAATTGGTTTTGGCAACTGAGTGAAACTCACAGTGGACAGTAACTTCATTAGGAACTTCAATACATAATACATAGTTTCAGTCGAATTCACAAGTACTCACCCTGGAAGAGATATTCCTCTGTGTTCATATCAGGATTGTCAGTGATGATGTCGAAGGGAGACCGGCCTGCCATCATTTCAAACATGAGCACGCCCAGAGCCCACCAGTCTACACTGAACCCTGAGAGAGACAGAGATAGCAAAAATGCCGAAAAAGTGTGAGTGTTCAATCTTTATCAGTGTGATTGACTTAACAGTTCTTAACAAATACAAAAATATATATTTTTTTTATTATTCTTTCAGTAACTTTAATGACTTAGTTTTTATTTGAATTCCTAAAATATAATTATATTAAACACTGGGCTCTGTTTAACTCCGGATTATACAGTACTGATAGCGAGTATTCATGCAGTCACACCTACCGTAATCCTCTCCCCTCAGGATCTCTGGGGCGATGTAGTTGGGCGTCCCACAGAATGTGCTGGTGGTGTCACCTGGTCTGATTCCCTCCTGTAACAATTCAAAAAATCTGTTATGAGTTCTACCCTGTGTTTACAGTATGTTTTTACTTAATCAGAGATACATCTAACACTATTTATTTTAGCAATAGGTTTTACCTTGCACATGCCATAGTCTGTAATTTTGATATGGCCATCCTGGTCCAATAGTACATTGTCCAGTTTTAAATCCCGGTAAATAATACCCTTCTCATGCAGAAAATTAAGAGCGATGCAAATTTCAGCAGCATAAAATCTGCAGGAAACAGGAAAATTGGTAAGATTCATTATCAAACATACAGATGAGGAATAATTGAGGATGAATTGATTAAATACACATTTAACACAAATACGCTACCATTCAAACATTTAGGGTCGGTAAGATTTTATAAGTTTTATGAAATAAGTCTCACCGAAGCTGTATTTATTTGATCAAAAATACAGCAAAACATTGTAATATTGTGAAAAATTATTATCATTTAAAACAGCTGTTCTATGTTAATATATTTACATTTATTTCTGTGATGGCAAATGAATTTTCAGCAGCCATTAATCCAGTCTTCAGGGTCACATGATCCTTCAGAAATCATTCTAATATGCTGATTTGGTGCTCAAAAAATATTTCCTATTATTTTCTATGTTAAAACAGTTGTGCTGGATAATGTTTAAAATGTACAATCATTTATTAGAAATATAAATTTTTTTTTTTTATTATAAATATCTTTACTGTCACTTTTGATTAATTTAACGTGTCCATGCAGAAAAAACCAACAACTTCTGAACAGGAGTTTATCTGCATTTTGACACCATGTGTCAACCAATCAAAATCAAGCATTTAACTATTGAGGTACTGTATAATAATCGGTCCTAACCATTAGCGATGTGACAAGTGTCCAGTTACAAGCAATTAGATGAAATTAGCATTGTACACTAACAAAAACAGTGAAACGGCGTAATCTAAACAGACCCAATCAGAACTTTTTAAGTTTAGTGTTCAGTTAAGAGGAGTGGAATTGTGGACCAATGAGATTTCACAGTGGGCGGGGCTACTCAGCACAATGCTGCAATCAAGGAAACCAACCAACTGTCAATATGCTGAAAAGTCAATATATATATGTGAAATCAACACAGGACATTAGATAAATATGTATATAAACAATTTTTCCAGATTTCCCCAAGCGGGAGCTGTGCTTCCAACTGTCAGCATTTGCCTGTCTAAAGTTAGAAAAAACAAAGATAAAAAGAAAGGTGTTCAAAGTAGGAAAAATGAACAGTGACATTTCCGATCAGGTTTCGCGACTGGCACTCTGCAGTGTTCGCGTCATGTCGGCACGCAGCAAGGGCTCATGAGACCTTTAGGAGCAACTCATGAATATTTTGGCTCATTAGCCGTAATTAGCATGTGTATTTGCATATGTGTGGTGTGCAGGACGCATATTGATGGAGCTGGTCGGGGTGCGCTTGACTCACCTAATTAGCCCGTGTTTGATCTCAGTTTATCAGACGTGTGAAAGGGGGCATTACAGAAGCGCTCTGATCAGTCGCTGTAACAGGATTCAGTGAGGAGGAGTCATCATCTATCAGACCGTCCTGCCTCATAGACAGAGTAATATAGCCTAACAGAAGTGTATGAGATCTGCATTCAAATAAAGGTGTGGGTTTGGTTCAAACATTATGATGGACGATTTTAAGTTAATAAAACTACCCAGATGAGTCATGTTTTTTGAAGACTGGCATCTGTGAAGGTGCCAGAGCAAATGCCATGAGCCTGGCACCATAAACGTGGCTTAATACTTGCGCTCACTAGTAGCAAGTAGCAACACTGATTTATGATTTATGTATAAATAAAAAAAAATAAAAATAAAAAAAATTTACGAAAACGTGAAACAGAATCGTACAAAACAAATTCTTTATTTATTTTTTATTTTTTACTTTTTAAAAAATAAATTTAGTTTTTTATTCAGCAAGGACACTTTAAATTGATTAAATGTGGCAGTGAAAAATGTATAATGTTACAAAAGATTTCTATTTCAAATAAATGCTGTTCTTTTGAACTTTCTATTCATCAAAGAATCCTAAACAAAATAAACCACTTTTCATAAATGTATTCAGCAGCACAACTGTTTTCAACAGTGATAATAATAAGAAATGTTTCTTGAATATCAAATCAGCATATTACAATGATTTCTGAAGATTGTGTGACACTAAAGACTGTAATGATAATGATGTAATGATGCTGAAAATTCAGCTTTGCATCACTGGACTAAATTATATTTTAAATATATTAAAATAAAAAACCAGTTAGTGCTGTCAAATCGATTAATCACGATTAATCACATCCAAAATAAAAGTTTGTGTTTACATAATATGTGTGTGTGTATATTTATAAGTACATTTACATTTAGTCATTTAGCAGAGGCTTTTATCCAAAGCGACTTACAAATGAGGACAATGAAAGCAATCAAAATCAACAAAAGAGCAATGATATGCAAGTACTATAACAAGTCTCAGTTAGCTTAAAGTAGTACACGTAGCAAGGTTTTTTTGTTTTTTTTAATTATATAATAAAAAGAAAACAGATAGAATAGAAAAAGAATAGAGCAAGCTAGTGTTAGAGGCCTTTTTGCTTTTGTTAATTGTATAATAAATAAAAAGAATAGAAATAGAATACAAAAAGAATAGAGAAGCTAGTGTTAGTTTTATTTTATTTTTAAGAAAACAAGCAGTTAGTAAATTAATAGAGTGCAAGTCTAAAAGGGGAAAGTTTTTTTTTTAGAGAATAGAATTAGAATAGAGAGTGCTTGAGTTACAGGGTCAAATAAAGATGGAAGAGATGTGTTTTTAGCCGATTCTTGAAGATGGCTAAGGACTCAGCTGCTGGGATT
>NW_015549584.1:1546392-1565834 GCF_001515605.1 Sinocyclocheilus anshuiensis
TTAATTTAAAAGTCCGTAAAAGTGATTTTGTGCTTCTTTGGGATGGCACAATAAAGCGACATTCACTTGCAGAACGCAAGCTTCTAGAGGGCACATAAGTCTGAAGTAATGAATTTAGGTAAAGGGGTAGAGAGCCAGTGGTGTTTTGTAGGCAAACATTAATGCCTTGAATTTAAAGCGAGCAGCTACTGGTAGCCAGTGCAAATTGATGAACAGAGTTGTGACGTGCATTCTTTTCGCCTCATTAAAACTGAATCTTGCTGCCGCGTTCTGGATTAATTGTAAAGGTTTGATAGAACTGGCTGGAAGACCTGCCAAGAGAGCATTGCAATGCTGCCGCGTTCTGGATTAATTGTAAAGGTTTGATAGAACTGGCTGGAAGACCTGCCAAGAGAGTATTGCAATAGTCCAGCCTGGATAGAACAAGAGCTTGAACAAGGAGTTGTGAAGCAACTATGTAACTTTATATGTAACATATAACTTTATTTATATGTATATATAAATAAACACACATACATGTATATATTTAAAAAATATATATGTAATATCTATTTATATATAATATAAATCATATGTGAAAATGAATATATGTATACATATAAATATTTAATAAATATATACATGTATTCATGTGTACTTATATATACAAATAAATATACATAGTACACACACATAAATTATGTAAACACAAACTTTTATTTTGGATGTGATCGCGATTACAAAGATAAAAAGATATAAAAAAAAAACAAAGATAAAAAGAAAAAAGGTGTTCCAAGTAGGAAAAATGAAAGGTGACATTTCCGATCAGGTTTCACAGGATGCCAAATTGGCATGCCGTGGTAACTAGTAATTACACAAGCTTCAGTCTGGATCCATAACTTACAAAGACCTGAGAAGAGATGATGCCAACCCCTCAGAGGACCTCCGATGATGCCAACCCTCAAACAACATACAAAACTACCAAATTTTGCTACAAGTTTGATCGCAACATATAATCATTGTAGTGCTGTCAAACGATTAATCGCGATTAATCATTGCTGTTAATAGTGTTCACCATCTGTTTGATTACATGTCATTAACTAACTGCATGATTTTTACTGTACATTTCTGCCATATGGACATCAATTTGAGATAGTCACCACTGATAAGCTACTACACTCTTAAAAATAAAGGTGCTTCAAAAGGTTCTTCAAGCGATGCCATAGAAGAACCATTTTTGGTTCCACAAAGAACCATTCAGTCAAAGGTTCTTTAAAGAACCATCTCTTTCTTGTGTTTTTGTAATCTGAAGAACCTTCTTTCGCCACAAAGAACCTTTTGTGAAATAGAAAGGTTCTTCAGATGTTAAAGGTTCTTTATGGAACCATTTAGACAAAAAGGTTCTTCTATGGCATCGTGAAGCACCTTTATTTTTAAGAGTGTACTAACTATTATGTAGAAACTTAAATTTTCTGTAAAGCTGCTTTGCAAAGGTTTGCATTATGAAAAGCGCTATACAAATAAACTTGAATTGAATTGATCGATTTGACAGCACTAGAAATAATATTTCACAATGCTGTTGTTTTTATTGTATTTTGCCTAGATAAACCTGTTTTAAAAAGTGAAACATTTCACAGACCCCAAATTTTTGAACAGCAGTGTCCATTTATTTTGCCATCACAACTATTTACTATTAGGTTATATGGTGAGTTGCATTTTATTATGTGCATTTATGATTGTTTTCCCACTGCTGTCTCAACCCATTTTTGGTGGGCTAGAAACCCACTAGTTGAGAATTTAAGTAATTCTGTAATTCACTTTGTTCCTTTCACATTCATCCACATATTCCATCTGTTCAATCACCCATCAATCTATCCTATCTCACATAAAAAGATGCATAATTTAAATGACCTACTATATTAAAACTATCAAATAAATAATTACGTTTTTTTTATTTGCACGCACCTGGCATGTTCCTCTGGAAGCTTCCGCTGCTTCTGCATATGGAACATGAGATCTCCTCCATTCACATACTCGATCACTAGAAACAGCCTAAACGGAGAGCAGGAGACACTCATTAAACTTAGGTTTTGTTTTTTCTTTTTAGTTTTGTTTCATATGTGCTGTATGTGAGAGATATAATGGCTACTTTCATATTTAGTCATGAAAGAGACAACCTTGTTCCATAACTCGAAATCAGACTTTTATGGTTGCTTTTCTTGTGGCGAAGGTTTCTTATTTTGAATGTGCAACTGAAAAGAGGTTTGCTGAATGAAATACATTCTCCTCTCACCGGCTCTCTGTCTGAAAGCAAGAGTGAAGTCCCACCAAGAATGGATTGGTTGATGCTTGTTCAAAAACGTGTTTCTCTGTCTGGACCCAGTCAATGTCCTACATCAGAAAAAAAAAAAAAAGAGACGTTTGACTCATGAATAATGAACTGCAAAGGAGCATGACAGCAAGATGTTGCAGTGCTTTCTAAGAACTAGAGAAGAGGACATGAAGTTTCACCACCTCTACTGGGGGACTATTGTAGGACAGAAAAAAAAAAACAAGCCTGTGTTTTCTGAGAAAAACCTGATCTATTGATCGTTTAACAGTGGAAAACACTTGGCATTATTGCATGCTGTCACTTTGGAGAGTCAAATCTCGGAATTAAAAATGTTTTAAATAAGAAAAGCACCTTTCTCTTCTTCTTTAAAAAGACATGTACAGTGCAGAAAGGAACAGAGAAAAGAGAAACAGACATGTAAATATATCACAAGATCAGTCAATAAAGTATATAATGTACAGCATCTTTCACATAAACACCTAACACTTTTTTTTTTTTTTTTATCTGTCAGAAGTTTTAATTTCACAAAACAGTGCAGACAGGATGTTACAAAACATCTGTATTGAGAATGTCTCTGGGTGTGAAGACACGGCCCAGAGATGTGTTGATAAAGTCAAGTATTTTTGTTCTGTCAACACTTTAACATTAAGCAACACTTATAATCAGCTCAAAGAATTCAAGAGAACGTCTCTTACCCAAGAACTAAAGCTGAAAAATGACAATGAACATCTTTTTGGAGGCTAAGGGTGAAATGACAGATCTCAGCCCAAACAAACACGCTTGTTTTTCTATCATGTCTGAAACTTTCCATTGGCGAATATTGTTTTTAAATCGAGCTAATGATGTTTTCTATCGTCTGACCTTAGGCTTGACACTTACAGAAACCTTTATGGGTTTTTAGATTTTAATTAGCGTGTTTATTAAGTTGTTTTCCTCATGGGACATTCAGCTCCACGATGCAGGCAAAACCTGACCCACACATACACACAGCCTGATTTCCAAAATCAGAGCAATTTAATTTCCTGGACGAGTAGAAAGCAGATTACAGGAAAGCAGTCTCAGCATAAAGAAATGAAGAGAAACAGATGATTTTTTTATATTATTTTCTCTCTTCCTATGTTTCTCTATGTTTCTTTCCTTCCTAGTTGTCCTCCCCTATCAATGGAATACTCAATCGTTCTTCTATAAGCCGAACAATTTGTCTTGTCTAATAACAGTTACTTGCTGACCTCAAACGTCTAACATATGTGTCCAGTATTTGGAATGAAAGAGAATGTGCCATTTTACTATCGGTGAGATACTATTCATTTTTAATGGAATTAGTTTTAACTTTTATATTATCCCGTTTCATTTTATTTTAGTCGGAGTTTTAGTAATTTTGTTTTGTTTTTGTCATTTTTATTATTATTTTAAACATTTTTATAAAGTTTTTTATTTTTAATTCCATTTTAGTGTTAGTTATTTTAGTACATCCGGTTAAACTAAATTTAAAAAAAAAGAGAAATTTTGTCTTTACAACAAGCTGAAATAAAATGTTTCTTTTTTTATATTTTATTTTATTTTATTCAACATTTATTTTCTTTCAAGAAACTTTTAGTTTTAGTTAACTATAATAAACCTGACTGTAGTAGACAAATAGCATGGGCATTTATTAATTCATCATCAGGATTTGAAGCTAAAATGAATATGAATCTATAAAGGGAAAGTGTATATTTTAGGTGCTGTGACTAGTCAGCATTTCTTTTAAGTTTTCCAGCATAATTTTTAACCACTTTAACAGTCTGCAGTTTATTCATGCTCAAATCGCTCTCTCTTGATGCATATGAGGCGCATAGATGCATATATGATAATCAGGCAAGATTTTTTTAAATTATCTTAAATTATTTTAGATGACCAATAAAATGGCTAATTTTGACTAATAATTAAGGTGTATATCGCTGCACAGTCTCCACACAAATAAAAATAATAATATAAGTGAAGATAAAAAGTGTCCTATTTAATTTTTTTTATATTAAGTATTAAATATCTCAATACTTAAGTAGCATTTTATTTAAGTTGTAACCATTTTATGGAAACGATAAGGGCGTTTTGTACCTTATTGCTTAAATACAGCATGTCAAACTGCAATTTGTTGCATAAAATGCCAAATTGAATGCATCATTACATTTTTAGGTTCATTAAACCTTAATGAGTGGGAATGGTGAGTGCACAACATACATACACAGAACACACATGTACAGTACAGTAAAACAGACGGAGAACACATTCCTTGAAGAAACGCCTGCTTTCCAGGAAACCATTATATTGTTTGTGCTTATTCAGAGGTCAACTGCATGTCTCTGTCATTCTGGAAGGACCTCTGCTCTTCATGAACTTCATTCATGTGTGTTAGCTGACAGCCATGTGGCTTTATGTTCCTGAGTGAGCCAAGTTTACAAAGACACAATAGCTTTGACTGTACAGAGTTTACTTTGTGATGAATAGCTGTGGAGTTTGCTTTGTCTTTCTATTTGATGCCTGTTCACACATATCAGGTTTCCTTACTGAGAGTGAGAAGGGAAGAAAGAGATATGGCTAATGCTACAGTGCATAGAAACTCGGTTTTTCTTTGAGTTGACAACCAAAAGATAACACAATAATGACTTTTAATGTTGTATTAGTGCTTTATCATAAATTCCAATCTCACTGCAATAAATACACTATCGTTCAAAGGTTTGGGGTCTCTCATGCTGACCATGGCTGCATTTATTTGATCAAAAATATAGTAAGAACAGTAATACTTTCTAATAGTATTACAATTTAAAATAACTGTTTTAATACATGCAAAGTTGAATTTTCAGCAGCCATTACTCCAGTCTTCAGCATCACATGATCCTTCTGAAATCATTCTAATATAAATAATGCTCAAGAAAACATTAGAAAACAGCTGTGGTGCTTAATATTTTTATAGAAACTGTGATGCATTTTTGCAGGATTCATTGATAAATATAAAGTTCAAAAGAGCAGCATTTATTTGAAACAGAAATCGTCTGTAACATTATAAATATCTTTACGGTCACTTTTGATCAATTTAATGCGTCCTTGCTCAATACATGTATTAATTTCTTTTGAAAAAAAAAAAAAAGAAGCTTTCTGACCCCAAACTTTTGAATTTGTATTAAATATCTGGTCCTTGGAAGGTCTTAAAATTTTGAAAATAAAACCTCAGAAGAACGACAACACATGACATATTGCACTGTATCATTATTTATTTAACAAAAATGGTAAATCCATGTGTGACAAAGTTAGGACACCCCTACTGTTAATCCATCAGTCTGGGAAGAGTACTACAGCCATTTCCCAAAAATTTGAAGTCCATCATTCTACAGTGAGGAAGTGGAAGACATTCAAAAGAGACACCAATCCACCCAGGAGTGGACATCCCAGCAAATGCACCCCAAGATCAGACAGTGTAAAGCTCAGAGAAATGGCAGGCAGCCCAAGAACTTCACCGCAGCAGACTCTACAGGCCTCAGTTAACATGTTAAATTATAAAGTTCATGACAGTACAATTAGAAAAATATGGGACAAGTATGGCATGTTTGGAAGCCTCTTCTATCTAAAAAAAAAAAAACATGGCAGCACAGTTTAGGTTTGTAAAGCTGTATCTGAACAAACCATAAGACTTCTAGAACAATGTCCTTTGAACAGATGAGACCAAAGTGGAGATGTTTGGCCATAATGCACAGCACCATGTTTGCTGAAAACCTAAAGAGCATATCAGCACAAACACCTCATACCAAAAGTCACACATGCTGGTGGAGGGCTGATGATTTTGTAGCCACAGGACCTGGGCGCCTCATTGAGTCGATCATGAGCTCCTCTGTATATCAAAGTATTCTAGAGTCAAATGTGAGGCCATCCATCCGACAGCTAAAGTTGGGCCAAAATTGGGTCATGGACAGTGATCCCAAGCACACCAGCAAATCTACAACAGAACGGCTGAAAAGAAAAGAATCAAGGTGTTGCAACAGTCCAGTCAAAGTCCAGACCTCATCCTGACTTAAAATGCTGTAGCGAGAGCAGTGCATAAACAAATGCCCACAAACATCAATAAACTGGAGCAACGTTGTAAAAAAAGAGGGGGCAAAAATTCCTCCAGAACAATGTGAGGGACTGATAAAGTCATACAGAAAAGTATTACTTCAAGTTATTGCTGCTAAAAGTGGATCTATAGGCAACCGAATCATAGGATGTCCTAACTTTGTCACTCGTGGATTTTCCATCTTGGCTTTATTTTTGTTCAATAAATAATGACAAAGTGTGATGTTGTTCATCTGAGGTTTTATTTTCCAAATTTTAATACCTGCCAAGGACCAGATATTTGTTATTATGTCCTGATACAGAAAACCATGGAATTCAATAGGGTGTCCTAACTTTTCACATGACTGTGCATATACATTCTTTAGTTCTTTCAGTTTTTCCAAGGGAAATTATTAAACAAGAACCTAAAAAAAAAAATTAAAAAAAAAATCTTTACTTTGACAGTTTGAATGTGGCCGTTAACCAGGCTGTTTTTAAAACAGACTGATGCATGAAAATTATATTGTGACAAAGTGAGTAATTTAACTCTTATGACGGTTTTAAAAGTTCTCCTAAAAAGCAATCTGTGTATTCTGCATCTACAACTCCATCTATCAATTGGCCATCATATCAAAATGATTCATTTACTTCTATTATTATCTGCAGATGTTTGTCTTTTTCTGATGGTTGCTGTTTTTCTTTGATGCCACGCTCAGGAAAACATTAATACAAATGATTTTGGGCTTCATTTGGCTCCTAAAAATGTTATGAGGACACAAGAGAAATGGAAAAATATGTAATGCAAGGGCAAAGAGTTTGCTAAACAGTGACCAAAGTGTCTTCATCTTTAGTATGAATGAGGATTTAGCTATTTGAAAGGAGCACAATCCCATAGCACCATCTACAGGTGACTATTACACTCACACTTCCAAACTATAATCAACTTTCTGTATTTTCACAGATCTGTAAGGCGCAACACATACACCATGTTTTTAGCCACACAAACAAACAAATGGCATCACAGCAAACAAATTGCATACAATATCATCTCCTATCTCATTTTTGCCATATTTGACAAACAGAAAAAATTGCTACATATACCTAAACAGGATTCAGTTAAACCTATAAAGCATAATTGTGATGAAACTGAAACAGCCCCACCCTCAAGCATTATCACCATGACAACAGTCTGTTACCTCATCATCATGGACCAGCTCTTTCTTCACCACCTTCATGGCGTAAATCTGTTCGTTCTTCTTGAGTCGGACCAGCAGCACCTTAGCATAACTGCCCCTCCCAATGACCCGGATCAGGTCAAAGTCCCCCAGACCGAGCCCCTGAGAGATCTGAATCCCCTCGATACCATCCACCACTGCCTTCAGATCCTGTGTGCACACAGTGGTTTCATGTTACATGTGTTCCTGACTTCCTGTACAAACTGTATGGATATGAAGAATGTGAATAAGAGCATTTGTACATGATTATTATTAAATGAGAACCTGTGGATCTGCGTCTTACCTCTGCGTCATCTTCAGCTTTCTCCACTTTCCGGTTGTGTGCTAAAAAAGAGACTGGAACTGAGAGACAGAGAAAGAGTTTTTATTATTCCTAATATATTTTATCTACAAATTAGAAGAGAGGATAGGAGAAAGTATTTTAACATTCAAAGTTGAAAATATTCACATTATTTCCCTTTAAGTGTAACAGCAGTTGTATTGGGATAAGTTAGTTTAATGTATCACCCAGAAAAAATAATTATCAGCAATAATAATAATAATAAAATATTAATTTACATATTAGGATGGGATAGGATTGGAGAAATGAATTTGTCCATTTAGATGGTTGCTAAATGGTTATTATTATTATTATTATAATTAAGAGAGGACAGGAGAAAGTATAAATAACATTGAAAAAAAAACATTCTTCCACAACAGTAAAAAAAAAAAAAATCTATTAATTAGTTTGATGCATCACTCAGAAATATTCCCGGAAGTCATTTTACACTTACATTAATTAGATTAACATCAATTAGATTAAATGTTTTGAAATGTCACCTACCACACAGTTTAACCCTCAAACTAAGTTCAAATGCTTTGAAATCGGTTCAATTAAATCATTACAAATAATCAATTCAGAAGAACAATTTGCTTCCACAAATCACTAAAGTGTGTTGAGTTCAGTCTTAGAATCTTTCAGCTAGTTGTGTAGTAGTGTGTCCCCAGCTTAAAGTGCCCCTATTATGGATTTTTGAAAATTACCTTTCATGCAGTGTGTAACACAGCTCTAAGAGAACGAAAACATCCTGCAAAGTTTTAAATCTGAAAGTGCACCGTGTATAAAGTTATTGTCTCTCAAAAGAAAGAGTCGACTCTGAATCATTGAAGCTAGTCGTTTTTAAAACAAATCCCAAGCCGTTTCATGTTGACATCAACATGAAACATTAGCATATTGCCCGCCCACTTGTTGGTCGTTGGTCTGAATGAAAATGCAAAGTCTTGGCAAATTTTTTGCCACTAGATGCCGCTTTTGGAGCGATGTTTCCCCGGTAACGGCTGTACACAAAGCAGCACTGCACTTTATCAGGCATTACAGGCATGATGAAATGAAAATGAGACCATTAGCATCATGAAAAGGAGGGGTTTGGAAAAATGAATCGTTGAGCGAATCGTTTGGGAGTTGTTGAGCAAATAAGGTAAAAATAAATGCATATTATAAGACAATTAAAGTGTTTTTTGACCTTGCATGCATGTCAACCTGTTGTTGGGGACTCCCAAAACCAAACTATGAACCTTTCATTACCCATAATAGGGGCACTTTAAGAGAAATGTGTAATGCTATCAGACCCCAGCAGAGGGAGCCACAGACTGGACTGTCTCAGAAGGATGAGCATGTCTTTCTCTCTCAACTGGGTCAATGTGACATTACTCACACCTGATGTACTACAGTATCCTTCCACAGTCAGCAGTGCCCTCTGACAGATAGAGGACAGAATGACCCTAATACCCATTCAAAAACAGCTTTTAAACACACAGCGGAGATGGAGACCTACTTGCGTCTGTTTCCTCAGGGTCCTCAGGGGGGAGCTCCACTTCCTCTCCACTTTTATCATCGTCTACCAACGGCTCCTGTGATGGCATGACTGCATCCTGCAGAAAAACAGAGATAATACAGGCAAGCTATTTTTCAATGTGCTTTTTTCGCTCTCCTCTTTGGGGGTTCTAAATAAATATTTCACTTAGTTACCCAAACATGCCCAAATCAAAGCTGACCCTATTTACCTTCTTAATAAAGGTCTCTTATGCGAGATCATTTTTCTAAAGAAAAATGGTTTATTTTCATAATCGTTCATCAAAATTTAATAACTTTCACTACCTTTGAAATGACTAATAATAATTAAAAATAACAATAATATTACTATTAACAGATTATTAATATATCAATATATACTATAATACATTTCTATATCATGTGTATAATGTGACTTATTAATTATAAAACAATGATAATAATAATTATTGAAAATAACAAAAAAAGAAATCATATTTGGAAATGCTTCCGAAACTTTTCAAACTTTCTTGACCACACAAAACAAATATAATTATAATAATCACTTTATGAATATATTAAAATAATTAATTATAATAATATAGTTATACACTAATATAATATATAGCTATATAATAATTAAAAATAACAATAATATTACTATTAACAGATTATTAATATATCAATATATACTATAATATATACTTTAATACTATATCATTTCTATATATTTTGTTGTGGAAAAAATAAGGAAAGTGTGTTCAAGCGCCAGCAGAAAACAGTGTAAAGAGGCAGGGACACCGGCAAAGGATACGTATCACTTTTTATTTCTCCTCTTTCCTATTACTTGTTTCACTTCCATATATATATAATGTGTGCCTTATTAATTATAAAACAATGATAATAATAATTATTGAAAATAAAAATAATTATAAAAAATAACACAAAATGTCAAATTTTGAGATGCTTCTGAAACTTTATTATACTTATACTAATCACATTATGAACATATTAACATAATTAATTATTATAATATATAGCTATATAACAATAATATTACTATTACCAGATTATTAATATACCAATTTAATATTATAAAATATTGTTTCCAATTCTAGTACTAAGGACATTTTTTAAACAGGTTATAAATAAAAAACACAAACAAATCTAAGAAGAGTATTTCAGTATTATCTGGCCATAGTGGCACTACTAACACTATAATAATATATCATTTCTATATCATGTGTACAATGTGTGCCTCTCTGAAGATATGGGAGTCAGTTATAGCTAAGTATTCTTAGATATAAC
This sequence comes from Sinocyclocheilus anshuiensis, assembly GCF_001515605.1. Taxonomy (NCBI): domain Eukaryota; kingdom Metazoa; phylum Chordata; class Actinopteri; order Cypriniformes; family Cyprinidae; genus Sinocyclocheilus; species Sinocyclocheilus anshuiensis. Next base: position 1,557,119 of record NW_015549584.1, read on the forward strand.
TATTCAAGACCATAAATGTATAACTACAAAATGAGGACAAACACTTGTGAGAAAGTGAGATAGACAAAAAGATCTACAATGAAAAGACGTAGCCAGCAGGAGAATGACAGAATTGCTTCACAAAATGAGGATAAAGTCAAAATGAATAAAGCTTATCAGCTTTGGAATCTGTTAGAAAAAAACCTGAGGTACTGTAGGAAATCTGAGGTCTGATGTCTTCTGCCATGTAAATAAACCAGAAGTGCATTGCTGAATATTGAATTTCTGACATATGAAACAACTGGAGAAACTGAAGATGTTTCAATGTGACAGCTTCCAGTCTGTGATTTCAACATTCTGTGTAAGCTCAGAATCTGGTCAATTCAGTACTGACAAGACACTGTTATCATCTGACAGATTTCACAAGGTCAATCTCTGAAACATTGTTAGAAACCCCAACAACACTCTTGAGAAGTGAGAAGAGAGGAAAACAGTCTTAACAGCTCAAAAACAAGAAGAAAACAAAAACGATGAGCTCATTTTCATGAAATGACAAATTATTTTCTAAGTTCAGTTTTTCAAAGCATATGCTTTCAAGTCTATGGGGGTGACTTTGATTTCAGAATCTCAGTCACAACAGACAGATGATGAATATATTTCGAGCTGACTGAAAGACTCACCATATGCCTTTGACAGGTCAGTGGGACGAGCTTGTGACAGCGTTTATGGACCAGTAGCTTGCAGTTGATACACTTGTAGCCCTGACGCCCCAGTCCCCATATCCTCTCGCTGCAGTGGCCACAGTATGCTTTCTGAGAGACACACACAGACATGATTACTGAAGTTAGACTAGCCTTATCTATGATCCATTTAGCAAGTTGAAACACTTCAATGAATGAGTAAATCAACAAACTACGAAAGAAAAAAGGGATGTCCTACAGATATCACATGAGCAGATAGCACACATCAGCTGAGTAATGCATTCTGGATTCAAAACAAGCACAAAACTAGAAATGAAATAATATAAATACGTAAAAAAAAAAAATGTAATTAATTTAAAAATACACTACCGTTCAAAATTTGGGGGTTAGTAAGTGTTTTTTTTTATTAAAGAAATAAATACTTTAATTTAGGAAGTATGCATTAAATTGATCAAAAGTGACAGTAAAGACATTTATAATGTTTTAAAAGATTTCTATTTCAGTATAAATGCTGTTTTTTTATTTCTATTCATCAATGAATCCCGATAAAAGATGTATAATTGTTTTCACAAACATATTCACAAACATAAAAAAAAGTAGCACAACTACTTTAAACATTGATAACAATTAGAAATGTTTAATCAAATCAGCATATTATTATGATTTCTGAAGGATCATGTGACACTGAAGACTGGAGTAATTGCTGCTGAAAATTTAGCTTTGCCATTAAAGGAATAAATAAAATTTTCCAAAAATTATATTAAAATAGAATATTTTACATGGTAAAAATATTTCATAATATTACCGTTTATACTGTATTTTTTGCTCAAATAAATGGAGACTTTATAAGCATAAGAAATGTAAACATTAACATCTCAGAGACATTAGAAAAATCATACCAATCTCAAACATTTGAATGGCAAATAAAATAAAATTTAAATAAATAAAATTAAATAATAATTTTATAAATAAAATTTAAAAAAAGCATTTAAAATGTAAGGAAAAAATAAATAAATATTAACCATTTTTGACAGGAACCCTGGCTAGATAAATATCATGCATCATACTTAATGTACTATATTTACATTATATGTCTTGCTAAATTTCCAAGCTATCTGTGTAACGCTAACACACACTCAGCACCTGTACATACTTAAGGCCTAGCTAATGCTTTCAACAGATTTTGTTTAAAATCCAGGCACAGTCAGAGGACTCTGCTGACAGCGCTGTAACCAACATTAAGGTTTCAAACACACACACACACACACACCTGCTCTCACACAGACACTCTGTGAGTCATAAATAAATGAAAATATCCTAAGCACAGTTCGTTGTGAGGTTCTCCATCTGTCCACAGTAAAAAGTGCTACATGAATGCATGAAAGAAATATAGAAAATAATTCTGGTCAAAACTGTGGAATCATCAACAAAATAAATACAGCAACATGGGCAAGACCGAGAAAGACGCAAAAAGATCACATTACAAACCAAGCAGAAGTCTTCAGTCAAGTTGTCCACCAGAGGGCCCTCTAACAGCAGGACTTCGGTGCATCATGTAGCATAATCTTATTAAAATATGCTAATCTTTCATTATCGGACATGCACTTCCTCTAACAGTTTCCCCTCTCTGTCATAGCAGATAGCTGAGCATCATCTGTTTAACAGACCTTCAACAAACCCTCAGAGAAGGACTCTTCTCACAAGATGCTCTTCTTGTCGGTGCTTGACGTTTCCTCCATGTTCCCTGACTCTATTTCACAGCTCTGTGAGCATGTCATGATCCCTGTGCTGCTGGTGAGTTTTTAGACAGCACTTCCTCACCAAAGGAGACGTTCACCTGCTGCAGTGATTTCTCCATATCTCTGAAGCCCCCAGCCCTGACGAATGACCTACATTTTCTTGCCACTTTCCATCAGGTGCTCAATTTATGTAACTGGGGTTAAACACTGAGAAATCAGGGCTCGAAAGTAGCACACATTATATCTAAAGCTTGAAGCTGGAAAAGAAATAAACATGTTCCTTATGATTAGGAATGTGACGAGTAAAGAATTGTAAATATTCTGGTTTCTTAATGGCTAAATTAATCATTCTTTTAGCGTTTGAAAAAATAAATACTTAATCAGAATCAGAAAAAGAAAAAAAAAAGAAATATACTACTTTCATCACCAAATGATATTATTTTAATAATGAAAACAATTCAAACATTTTTGTTGTTTACACAATTTAATGACTTTTCAGTGGCAACATAAATGTTATTTAATAACTAGAACTATATAGTCAACAACAGTGTTGTGGAAAGTTACTTTTAAAAGTAATGCATTACAATATTGCGTTACTCCATAAAAAAGTAACTAATTACGTTACTTCGTTACTTTTATGGAAAGTAATGCGTTACGTCAAAAGTAACTTGCGTTACTTTTTAAATCTGGACAGGGCTTGCTTGTTTGTTTTTAAAATAAAAAAATTATATTTTTGGCAAATATAAAAGCCTTTTCACACCAAAAGTGAAATGAATAAGCCTCAGGCTGAAGGGAAAGTAAATTTATGTCCGTACAGTAGAATGCAGAAGAAGAAATTTCAACACACTTCAGCAATAAAAAAAAGACACACAAATGTTTGTCTAGAGTAATTTTTGCTTATTAGTATGGTTGAACTGGATCATCGAAGGTCAGAAGCAAAGACATTGGTTAATAGAATGGGATTAAATACATAAAGGATATTTGTGTTGTTTAACATTTAATTATTGCAGGTTTACGTCATATTCTGAGTTGCATTATTTTTTATTCATTTTGAGGAATACTGAATCTGTTTTTTGTGTGTGTGTGTGTCAGTGAGATGAATTAATGCATATTCATATTTATTATAGAACTACAGGAAAGCAAAAATAAGTAATATTTAATAGATTTTTTTATGAAATACTGACATTTACAATATGTATCTTTACCTACACATTGTCAAGTGAACAAGTCATTACACTAATTTAAGTCTTACAGTCAGTTGTTAACTGCATGCGTTTGGAAAAAAAAAAAACTCAAAAGAATAACTGGTTCATAATAGTCATTCGTTCAGGAATATTTGTTAAAATATTCATTAAAAAATTTGTTTTGGAATCGGACTACACTGGTCGCCCCATACCGTATGTGTTTAATTCACTAAAAAGAACCATTCATTCAGGAATTGGACTACACTGATCGTGCTGTACAGTATGTGTTTGATTTCAGAAAAAAAGGCTAAAAATATAATTTGTTTGGGATCTGGACTACTCTGGTTGCTCTATACAGTTTGTATAGTACTGTATTATTCACAAAACAAAACAAAAAAACCCCGCTCAGAACTGTCATTTGTTTAGAAATCAGACTACACTACACTGGTTGTGCTCTATGTATTTAATTCACTAAAAAAAAAGAACTGGTTCAGAGTCAATTGTGTTGAACTAGCACTAAAATCATTCTCTGTTTCTTTGTGACGTGAAATATTAAATATCCCAAAATGTCTGTTTTATTTCCCACCAACAAATCTCAAGAACCTCCTCAAGGACTACTAGAAGGCAGCATTATATCACCCATTAGCGGGAAACGATCAAAGAAGAACATCACGGAGACACCTGACGCTATATGCAATGATTCTGTGCTGTTATTCTTAGAAATGTGTGCAATCTTTCATATAAACAGTCTCTTTCTTCATCTCTCCCCCTCTCGCATCTGAATCCCAGCACAGCTTCCAACCCCTGGACTTTTTTTTACATATCGAGCCAGCGCTGCTAAGCCAATGCAATGCCAGGGAAACAATGTGTTTCTGCACCCATTTAAAACACATCAAGTCTGCACATATCGGGCTTCCATTCAGGAGAGTGGATTAAACTTTAAACTCAACCAATTGTCCCCAACAAATAGCAAACATTTAGCACAGCTGAGCGAATGGGGCCTTCAGGGCCGAGCGTGTGCCCCACGTATCCCAGATACAGCAGGAATAACATGGGAATGTAAGGAAAGACCTCTACTCTTGGAAAACTTGAAACTACTACTGCCCCTGATCTATGAATGCAGTGACTGAAACATCTAAATAAGCCTTTGTCTGTGTTGTGATTGTGGAGAAAAAAAAAAACAATGTAAGAACAGACTCAGAAAGGCATATTTAATCACTTGGCATTTCTTGGCTTCTATATTGGAAACTAAGCAGCAAAAGACCATTAATATATATGACCCTGGACCACAAAACCAGTCATAAGGGTCAATTTTTTAAAACTGAGATGTATACATCACCTGAAAGCTGAATAAATAAGCTTTCCATTGATGTATGGTTTGTTAGGATAGGACAATATTTGGCCGAGATACAGCTATTTGAAAATCTGGAATCTGAAGGGGCAAAAAAATCAAAATGCTGAGAAAATCGCCTTTAAAGTTGTCCAAATGAAGTTCTTTGCAATGCATATTACTAATCAAAAATTAAGTTTTGATATATTTACAGTAGGAAATTTACAAAATATCTTTATAGAACATGATCTTTACTTAATATCCTAATGATTTTTGGCATAAAAGAAAAATCGATAATTTTGACCCATACAATGTTTTTTTTGGCTATTGCTAAAAATATACCCCAGCGACTTAAGACTGGTTTTGTGGTCCAGGGTCACATCTGCCACATCAAAGACATTGTGGCAGATGAGTAAAGCATAAATGAGCAAACACACAAAAAGTGGTCAATATATCGTTTCCCTATTAATTAATTAATTATACCGGAATAACATTAAATTGACAGCTCAATTGATGAATTTAATCACATGATGTGCAGATTTATTTAATAAACTGCACTTAAATCACAAATATTCATATTTGTATCCAAAACTCCATACACTAAAAAAAAAAATTCCACTTATTTCACATTAAAAACCTTAGTTCAGTTGCTGCCTTAAATTTTAAGTATAATTAACTTGGTTGTACAAGTCATTTCAACGTGAATTACATTAAATCGACTTTAAAATCAAGTTGAATTCCATAATAATTTATAAAATATACAAATATAAATTGCCCAACTTATTTTGATAAGTAATGTGAAGTTGCCATGACATACTGATCAAATCATTTTTACATATAAAAAGAAAGAAAGAAAGAGATCATTCCAAAGACAAAAAGTAGTAAATATATTGTTTCCATATTCATGAATTAATTATACTAAATTAATGCATTAAATTGACAGCTGTAATATGAATCCCTTCTGATTACACAGAACTGGAGATAGACAAACAGTGGTCAAAAATGACCAGAGACAAGACTTAAAAAGTTAATGCAAAACTTTTAACCCAGCAGAAGAGAATCTGTCTCCTTTTTGCAACTCACTATTTTTTTATGAGGAGCAGGGAAAAGCAGCAAGAGAGGACCAAACGTTTATGTCAGACACTTTCACATGCGCAAACACCCACACACACACACACACACACACACACACAGTTCTCCTTGCCTGCCTCTGTATTTTTCACATCTTCTCCTCCTAATCCTCCCTCCTCTGTCTCTTTTGTAAAGAGAGAATAAAACATGTCTAATTCAAAGCCATCCATGTCATTCAGCAAACTCTAAAACACACACACACTACTGAGCCATAAGTGGGATACTGATGATCATTACAAGCACCTGAGGCTCTTCAGAGTGACATCATCTGTGACTCTCTGAAGAATGGGAGTGATCGTCTGCATCAGAGTGCTGCCCGCAGTCCCATCAGCCCAAAAACGACACACACATTCAGATCACACACACCAATCACATTCTTAGATACATGATCTCTCAGATTTCAAACAAACAGGGTTCACCAACCAGAGTTCACTTTGAAAGGAAGGCAAAGCATGCTTGGCAGAACTAGCACAGAAAGGCTGAAAAAGGACAAATGCTGCGAAAGACATTTTAATCGAAAACCAGTGACAGAAAACAAACACACAAGCCAGTAAAAATAGTCTTTTTGCTCACACAGTAGAACACCATGTTATTGCTTCAACAGGAAAAATGTGAGAGAAAAAAACCGATAGAGAAAGCATGAGAGGTGGTTTCATTCTGTTCCCTCACGACTTGGCAAACGCTCGACGCAGCGCTGGATTAGACTCATCATGAGGATTCACCCGAAATGCCTCACAAATGATACAGCCGGGAAGGATTTCTGAGTGCTGGATGAAATGGATTTCCATTTACGCTGTGCTCCATGACGTTAATTTGGCCAGGAGCTCTTAAATGACTGCACACAGAATGCAACTGAGGCAAAAAGCACAATCTGTCCTATGAAACAGAACATGCTTTAAACTAATGAAGAGACTGAACACAGAAGTTGTCTGTAGTTTTGATAGTTAAGTCGCTTTAGACACTTTAACCTATGCAAGCTTGATTTTGTGTTCTGAAATGTATCGAATTGCAATTAAAACAACTGTTTTCTATTTTAATATATTACTAATTATTTATTTCTAATTATTTATTAAATAACTATTTATTTCTGTTATGGCAAAGCTGAATTTTCAGCATCATTACTCCAGTCTTCAGCGTCACATGATTCTTCAGAAATCATTCTAATGTTCATTTGGTGGTCAAGAAACATTTGTCATTATTATCAATGTTGAAAACAGTTGAGCTGCTTAATGTAATAATAATATAATAAGCGTACACACACTCACAAATTTGTAATATATAATTTTTAATTTATACAATGATTTATGCTGCAGCACGATTATTTTAAAATACTTTAATATATGTAATATATTAATGTGATACAGCAGAATATTATATATATATATATATATATCTAAGCACTGAAATATAGGAAAAAATATAGAAAGGGATAACGTTTAAACGTCGTCAGAGTAGGTATTGTGGCTTTATCAGACATTTGCACTTAACATTAAATGGAGTTAGTTTTTGACCAGCGAATGACGGCGATCTGTTTTGTCTGTCATTAGAACGGCTGTATCTGAGGCAGCAAGTGCATCAATTACATGACAAAAGTATTTAGTAATTAGTCATGTAATCCATTACATTACACATTTTAGTTAATATAATCACACTACTTTTTGATTAGTTTTACATTATTTTTGACTTTTATATATATTAGGTGAAAGAAAAGTTTGGAAATGCCTGCATTACATGTAAATAAGAAATAATGTGAATTTGTGCATTTTAATGTGTTTGAAAGACAAAAGACTTCCAAAGACACAGTAATACATGGTTAAATAACCTTTAATTAATGTGTTCATCAGTAGTTGATGCAGTGTTGAAACACTTCTTAAACCTGAACTGAATTTTGTAAATCCAGTGTAGACATAAGGAAGACCAGTAGCATTGACTTAAAATAATAATGAATTATACTAGAGATATGAAGTTTGGATAATTTTCCACGGCACACCTGACTGGGCTAGGGTATGGCGACTGCCGCCCCTGGCGTTCTTTCTCCTGACCCCTCCTTCGAGGACTCACACTCAAGCAGGTTGCCAGATTGAGGACACACAACAGGAGCCTTATAATGTAAATCGATTTATCTGTCTTTTAATATGCCTCTGGTTATAGATTATAGCTTTTTAGATGGGCTAGAATCTGCGATCTTTGACTCAGTTCATTTGCTGGCTTCCATGGCTGCAAAACGCTTGTTTTCCGCCAACTGGCAACCTGGAATGTCGAGTGAATTTGTGCATTTTAACGTGTTTGAAAGACAAAAGCCTTCCAAAGACATAGTAGCACATGGTTAACCTTCTAAGTGATAATTCAAATAATAATTAATGCATTCATCAGTAGTCAATGCAGTGTTGAAACACTACTTAAACCTGAAATGATTTTTGTCCGTAAATCATGAATCATTTATTGCTATTGTGATAATATTCTGTATTCATGTAATCAATAAAAACGTAACTGTAATCGGATTACGAGATTTTAAAATGTAATTTAATTAAATCTAATTACAAACACTTAATTTTTGGAATCTGATTACGTAATCATCCAGATGATTACGTGTAATCAGTTACTAACCAGCTTTGTGTGCGTGTATATATATATATATATATATATATATAC
>NW_015549584.1:1566037-1580215 GCF_001515605.1 Sinocyclocheilus anshuiensis
ATACAGAAAATAGTCATGTAAAACCAAACTTCATCTTCATATATTAACAATATAATCAATACCAATAAAACATCATAAGTAGATACAAATAAAATTACAGAAAAATGTAGATTATGACCCCTTTAAATTGTTGTCATTGATATCAGAAGGTGAAGGTTAAGTGTTAAGTGTTTGTTATCTTTGCCAATGGTGTTGAAAATACAGGTCAGTCGGCTAAGAGACGAGAGAAACCTGGGCTCGGTTTTTATCGACTGCAACCTCAGAAGAGCCGAGATGAGTGAAGTGCCTGGAAATGATCTCAGCGCATTACCACACAGACACACACATACACACTATTAAAACACTTACCATTAAAACAGTGCTATGACTGTCTAGAGTTTGCGCATGTCAATATCCATCACTTAATGTAAGTCATTTGAAACCGCCACTTTGTTTTCTTGCGTGTTAAGGAAGGACATGCTAACAGCAGAGTTCAGAGTTTAGACAACGTCAGTCCTTCATAGCCTGAGCGAATCTTTAAGATATCCATCTTTCATTAAATATCCAGAAATAAACACCTCAAATAAATTCCTCTAACATTCTCTCTTAAGGGGAGACACTGCAGGCAAAAGACAATTTTTTCATGCACCTGTCAATTTTGAGATTTTGGGCTTTTTGGCTTTTCATAAAGTGTTGATAAAGACTAGTGGAAAGAAACATCCAAAAGACACTGTTAAGTGCTTATTTTATAGCACTTTATCTATTTGTGTCAATAGATTTCAATTACAATACATGTTTTTAAAGGCCGTTTTCTCAAAATGAGTTTTTTCCCCTACACTGAGCCATAAATCTCTACTTCAGTAGCACTTACACACACCAAACTTTACATTTTTATTCCTGTATATATTCTGAAGATTTTTACAGAGGGATTTGTTCATATATAATTTGCTTGATTGCATACAACATTTTATTCCCCCCAAAATTGTGAAAATATATTGTTTTCTGGCTGTTCAAAGACAGTTGTTTGTGACAAAAAGTGACAAAAAGAGATACCCAAAATTCCCTCTGTAAAAACATTTGACTCTAATATGTCAAAAAAATTAAACAAGAATTTTGAAACTGACTTCATCCAGTGTTCAGATTTTTGTACTAGAAATGTATGCAAATTAGTGCATATTTCATTAAATAATGCCTCATTTGCATATTTAAACATAAACTTTTAGAAAACTTGTAATACAAAAAATGTTTGCAATTATCAATGTAATCAATCAATTGGGTAAGTAAGGTGATAACTATTAGTTAATATTTTTACCCTATTCACCTGCAGTGTCTCGCCTTAAAAACAATATCAAAAAGATAAAAACCACTAAAACACTATAAAATATAACCATCCCAAGAAAATGTCTCCATTTCTGTAACCACTGAATTGCAGTTTGCTGTGTTTTAGCGGCTGTTTCTTATATTACAGGTGCCTGATGTTTTGAGCGTAATCAAAAGCTCCAACGGTCTGTCTGATGCACCACAGATGCCTCACCTGCTACCTATCGCCACGGCAACAGATGCCAATTTCCTTATTTATGACATCATAAATTAATCTGTGAACTCAAATTTGAAGAAAATCTGCTCCTCTTTCCACTTTCAGACACAACACATGCCATCAAAAACAACACAGACGAGCGGAAATAATCTCAGTAAACAGCACAAGTCTTGTGTGGTTCCGCCACATTACTGGAAAATACATTTCTAGAAGTCTCAAGAGGCTTTGAAATGCATTTGTATTGTTTGTGAGAAGGATGTCATCATGATTCAATAGAGCAGAGAGGATGTCAAACACATATGATGGATGAAAAACACATGGAAACAGCGAGGAAAGGATGCGAAAGGTAAAAGTGAATATTTTGTAGCCTTTAAATTGATTTGTTACAGTGACTGTACATGCCCTGTCTGTCTCAGAGGACTGAGAACACAGAGAGAAACAGAGAGACAGAGATCCAGAGGTGCTGATGGGAGGGAGGGAACGAGTCAGATCCTTAAAGGAAGGACAGAGGGCGGAAAAAACATGACCTACTTCTGTTCCATCCCTTGTTTCTATGGAGAACGAGAGGAGAGAGAAGTGGAAAAAGTAGCAGGAGGGCAGAATGTTTTTTCAGAGAGAGAGAGATGTGGCCACAGAAAGCACTAGCTAATAACTTATTTTATGTATTTATTTACTTATTTTTGTAAAGTGAACTTTTGGGTATAAAGTTAAAATGTATTAAAATGTAGTATGCTACATTGTTGTCACCTGAATTTACAATGCATGTGAGTGGCATCTAGTTATCATATATATATTCTAAAAATTTCTATATCAAACAATCAAATGGCTTATCAAATAAATGTGTTAAAAATAACACTACCTTATATAAAAACACTATAAAAATAATAATAAATAACATAAAATAACTATAAAAAATTATATATATAAATAAAATATAATGAAGACAAATAAACAGTCAGCAACTAAAAAAATAATGAGAAACTAAATACAAGCAATAGGACAAAAACTACAGTAGATCAAATAAATAAGAAATGCTACATACACTGTATAAAGTAATCAAATGTATAAAAACAGTGCATATTCATCACTTTGTAAATTAAATATATATTTCTTCTTCTTAAAGTTACAAAAGTGATTTAGTCAAGAGCAGTGAGAAATTTTCTCTCTTTGGTGTTTGATTAACCAGGAGGGCAGAATGTTTTTTCAGAGAGAGAGAGATGTGGCCACAGAAAGCACTAGCTAATAACTTATTTTATGTATTTATTTACTTATTTTTGTAAAGTGAACTTTTGGGTATAAAGTTAAAATGTATTAAAATGTAGTATGCTACATTGTTGTCACCTGAATTTACAATGCATGTGAGTGGCATCTAGTTATCATATATATATTCTAAAAATTTCTATATCAAACAATCAAATGGCTTATCAAATAAATGTGTTAAAAATAACACTACCTTATATAAAAACACTATAAAAATAATAATAAATAACATAAAATAACTATAAAAAATTATATATATAAATAAAATATAAAATCCTGAAATATAAATCAAAATCCTACATTTTATATTAATCAGGGGTGGGTGATATGACCAAAATCTTATATCAGTATATGAGTAATTTTATTTCTCGCTAACAATATATATCACCCTAAATTACTTTGCTTTTGACACATACATGTGTGTATTTAACCGTTCAAGGTTTATAAAGCGGCAGAAATAACACTGTTCAATACTCCCGCGCTCTATGAGTACCATCTTCATGTGCACGCATCTCTCTGACAGTGCTCAGAAAGTCTCTCAGACAGTGTGCATATAGCGAAATGAATTCTCTTTCACTGCTGAATGCATTTCAACGGTTTAAAATCACTTGTTTTTAAACCGCAATGCTTAAAAACGAGTGCAAACGATAAGTTTTTGTGACCAGGTAGCACAGCAACGTCACGTGAACTTGTAACTGCAAAATCTCTACCGGTTGACAAATTTCTACCGGTTAATCATATCTCTAATCCTAAAGATTATTATATCAAATAACATATATTAAAAATGTATGCACCTCACTGGAAATAAAAGGTCTGACAGCACTGCATTATGGGATACAGTATTCCGTACAATGTGTATTTTAACAAATGTAGTAGATCTTCCATATAGTCTGTTCATACAGAAAAACAGTATAATGCAGCCATAGAGTTGTAAAATATGTTAGTATGTTATTCTGAACGATATTTTAATAATGGTGCAGAAATTACAAACTGCATCTTTAAACAGCCACCTTTAGCTTTGTTAAATGTGTTTTACAATTACAGACTCAAATGGATGTCTGGGTTAAGCAGTTTTTTGTCCTGTAAGCAGCCTGACATTAGAGCTTTTCAAGAAATCTGATCTAAAACGAGACTCTCTAGACATAACTTTATATGATTTTGAAGCCATGTTTCTGCTTAGCTTGATGATGTCATCCTGCAGTTCAGCCATGTTGTTCATAATGTGGTCATACATCGATCACCTTGTTAAGACGAGAGAAATGAGAAGAGTAATTTACGCACATTAACATGTCACACACCTGCTGTGAGTGGGAGCTATCTGAGGGCGCTGTGCTCATAATGTGTCTCTCTTTCTCAGTTTTCTTCTTATCCCCCATCTCTGAGAAGCATTGAAACGTCTCCAAGAAAAGGGACATTTCAGCATTCGCAAAAATAGCACAGGCAAAAAGGACAATGTCCCTTTCCGTCTCTCTCTGCTATCTTTGTTCCACCCGCTCTCTCTTCTATCACTCTCTCTTATGTTGTTTTGGTGTTCTTCTTTGTTTGGCACATGTTCTGCTCAGTAGAAGAATGAAGACTGCTGCAGGAAGAAGTCTGCATTAACATAACAATCCCTCCAGGGATGAGATCTGATTAACGGCAGGGCATCGCTGCATAACAGAGACATTGCACTCGGGAGCCTCACTCCTTGCCTTTGTACAGGATTTTCTAATAGTCAGTTATGGTGTGTTTTATTCAAGCAATAGATCAGGTTGGAGTTTAAAAACTGGGGCTAAAACCAAACACTGCTCAAGCAGACCACTGTCTCACCAAAAACAACAACATCAAATGCTTTCTCCTAGTCAACATCTCAACAGATAATGATTGAGAGTTAAAGAGTTAGTTGCTTTTTGCAATCGTCTAACACTTGCTACTACATCTAAATATGCTAACAGTTATGCTAACAGTTGCTAACATATACTCAACAAACAGACATGTATCGTAACAGCCAGATATTCATTAGATATTATTACAATTTAAAACAACTATAGACCTTCACCGTAAGTCACTACTACATCCAAATGTGCTTACAGTTACTACAACAGCAATTCAAAACAGACACTAACACAGCTGCGGATATTTAGCAAAACAGTCGCTACTACAGCTACTTAACCATTTGCTGAAATAAATGACACAAAAAAATGTCATTTGAAGGGAAGGGTTAGACAACAGAAATATATTTAGTATAATCATATAAGAAACAATTAAAAATACTGTTCACAAGTTCGGGTTTGTATAACTTTTTTAATGTTTTAATGTTTTTGACAGAAGTCTTTTAAGCTTACCAAGGCTTAATTTATTTGTTTAAACATACCGTAAAAACAGAAAATAGTGAAATATTATTATAATTTAAAATAACTGTTTTCTGTTTAAATATATTTTAAAATGTAATTTATTCCTGTGATGACAAAGATGAATTTGCAGCATTACTCCAGTCTTCAATGTCACATGATCCTTCAGAAATCATTCCGTTTGTTGATTTACAGCTCAAGAAATATTTTTGTATTATGATTATCAGTGTTGAAAACAGTTGCTAAATATTTTTGTGGAAACTGAAATACTTTTTTTCAGGATTTTTTTGGATAAATAAAGTTCAAAATAGCATTTATTTTAAATATAATTTTTTTAAACATTATAAATGTTTTACTGTCCCTTTTGAGCAATTTAATGCATCCTTGCTGAATAAAAGTATGCAAAAATCTCACTGACCTCAAACTTTTGAACAGTAGTGTGTATCTGTATTATAATAAAAAAAATAGGTAGATTGTATTTAAACATGACTAGGAAATTTGTCCACTATAACAGGACACTTCTCGTTTTATATGTATGATATTTGCCATAAACAAGACCTATCAACACACAACAAACCTTACATCTAAACAAAGTGTGAAAAACACATGAAGTATCCAATCAGATGTCATTATTCATGTTGGAGAAGACTAGAGGACTTTAACTTACCCTGTTAAAGCGCTTGGCCTGGAAGAGGTGTCCGTTCACCCGGTACAGCTTCCTCCATCGTCTAGCTCCACGGCGGTAGATCGATTCTAGGAGAGAGAGGAAACGGTTGTATAGGAGCAACATGAAGACTCGAGGAATGAAAAAAATCTATTCCAACACGGAATGAGAGAAGTGGATTCAAAGAGGAGTGACAGAATAAGGGAGATGGACAGAGTTATGGTTGGTCTTGACCCTGAACGTAGATGGATTTGAACTGCAACTGGATGAAAACATGTCCCACTCAAAAGCCACGAAAGAAAGCTATCAATCCCTCCCTCTCTCTTGCTCTTTCGTTGCGTCCCGGTCTCCATCTGACCCACCCTCCTCTTCTCACTCTCTCATTTCTTTTCTCTTGTCGTTCTGTTATTCCCTGCAGCATCATTTTGGTCACATGTCAACTGTCTAATGCAAAAAGTGACAAGCATCTACATTGACCTAAATTGATTTAACTAGAATGAGATTTTGATCTGCTGCCTAGGGGTTTGTCTTTATGCCTCACCACCTTGACAACACGAATGACGACCTTTTTGGGAGGTTTCTGAGCAGACCTGACTGACCAAAATACTGACTGCATCTGAATTCACACACTGTAAATATTATTGCCCTAAATATTATGCTAAATTAGGATGTATGTGTCCAAAATAGAGCGCTGAAATAGTATGCCAAGGTTCTCATGTCAGTCCAAACCTATATGACATTCTGTGGAACAAGATATTATGAACTGTCTTTGTCACAATGAAAGTCAATGGGGTCCAAAATAACATTTATGGACACTTTTCAATCTTTTTGACAAAGTCATGCAGGTTTAGAACAACACGAGAGTAAATGATGACAAAATTTTCATTTTCATAATCCCTTTATGTTAAGTATCACCTTAAAAAAGGAACTTCGCTGATTTTCAATGTCGGTATTATAAGTAAATGTGTATTATTTTCCAGTGTCACCTTCACCAAGATATCCCAATGTTAAATAAATAGTTATTTAAACTCTTTGAAAGACAAACATTGTCCTCAATGGTGACCCACAGGTACCTCAGATAGCCCTATTTCTCTCTGTTATTATACTCTTATCTAATGTTCCAGTAAAGATGGCAGACCATCATCATTTTCAAGCGTAAGGGAGAGGCTGAGAATTGTGCTCGAGCCCTGGAGATTTGCTGTGTCTGCTGCCGTTTCATGTTTCTGCCCTCAACTGCAGCTCAGTTACGTAAAACCGATAAATATTGAAATATTGTCGAAACTTTCAAGTGTCAGCCACTAATGAGCACCGGAGGAGATTCAAAGGCCTGGGACGCTTGTGAGTATGAGAGAGAGAGATCTAAGCAAAATGAGAAACTGAAAGTCTGCATTAAGCCTTCAGAAACTAATGTGTGGCATAAAGTATTGCTTGAATATTAAAACATGACTCCAATAATAATATACATTCAGCTTTGGAGTGTACTAAACTTAAATGTAAGTGTAAAACAACACTCATCACATATACACACCACACACACACACACATTCAGGCATTCAAAGTGTCTTGCATCTAAACTACACAACATGAATGATTTATTAACAGAACGTGATAAAGCTGAAACTCACACAGTGTTTCAGAGGAATAACACACATTCAGGCATTCAAAGTGTCTTGCATCTAAACTACACAACATGAATGATTTATTAATAGAACGTGATAAAGCTGAAACTCACACAGTGTTTCAGAGGAATAACTGATGCCCAAACAAAGCAGTTAAACATGAGGAGAGGAGCAGAGTTTTAAACTTTAACATCAAACCACATGAGGCTGGCTTGGGAAAAACAGTTACTATCATTGTTTTATATGGGAAAGACAAAAGGTTCTATCTTTTTCTGGGTGGATTATATAATACAAGGAAAATCTTGGACAAAGAATATCAAAGAACACATGAAAACAAATCAGAATCTTGTTCCTAAAGAACCATGTTCTTGTCATTGGTCAGAAAAACAGATGGACCTGCCTCAAACTCTCATCATTGGTTGAAATAAATTTAGTGCTGTCTGTCAGGCTCGTTAAACAGACGGAGTTACTTCTGATAGTGCCACAGAGCCACGGTTTTGACACCTTCATAAACCTATTAATTCATAATTTAATTACAGCTTTATCTGCATATTAAGCTGTAAAAATTACAAATTTCATGTTTGGAAGTAATGCCCAGTTATAGGTACAATAAAATACTAAAACGTCCATCAGTATTTATATCAATTAATATTCAGCATCTTGGCCTGCCTTGATGTTAGTTTCATTGGTTGAAATAAATTTAGTGCTGTCTGTCAGTCTGGTTAAACAGACGGAGTTACTTCTGATAGTGCCACAGAGCCACGGTTTTGACACCTTCATAAACCTATTAATTAATAATTTAATTACAGCTTTATCTGCATATTAAGCTGTAAAAATTACAAATTTCATGTTTGGAAGTAATGCCCAGTTATAGGTACAATAAAATACTAAAACGTCCATCAGTATTTATATCAATTAATATTCAGCATCTTGGCCTGCCTTGATGTTAGTTTTCACATGCCAAAAGTTTAATGCATTCAATCATAACAAAGATCACTACCATTCAAAATTTGGGGGTTGGTAAGGTTTTCTCTTATTCTCACCAAGGCTGCATTTATTTAATTAAAAAAAATGCAGCAATATTGTGAAATAGTATTATGATTTAAAGTAACTGTTTTCTGTTTTGTTGAAATATAATTTATTCCTTGAGATGACAAAGCTGATTTTTTTTCTTATGATTACCAATGCTGAAAACAGTTGTGCTGCTTAATATTTGTCATACAACCATCACACATTTTTCAGGATTCTTTGCAAAACAGAAAGTTTAAAAGAACAGCATTTATTTGAAATACACATTTTGTAACATTATAAATGTATTTAACGTCACTTATAACCAATTTAATTCATTTCAATATATTTTTTACTGACCCTAAATTTTTGAATGGTAGAGTACATATCTTATATCTTATTAAAGATCTTAAATATAATAGCAATAACACCTGTAGTGTAAGACTACTTTATGACTTTTTCACCTGAAGTCCAAAGTGGACTTAATACGTGAAAAAATGCTACAGAAATATTGAACATGGCACATTAAAAATTTATATATTTCTTAGCTGATTTTCTCCAACAAATGTTTGAAACAGCCAGACTCTACCTTACACTCTACCTTCTTCCAGCAAACAAAACAATTCACAATGTTCCTCTCCTTCAACAAAGCAGTGACAGACCTCAACAGAACTACAAACGATCATCCCACTCACAGAGCACAGCGCTGCTGCAACTCAAGAACAGCTGCTCAGGAAACAGCTACGTGTTTGCTATCATAATCATCCAGATGGCCACAGAAACACCTGTTCTTCGACCTGTATATGTCTGAAGCCCAGCTCGACATCTTGGCTCAGAAACTGGCCACACAACAATGCTTCATTTCTGAAAGTCAGATGAAATCATGCATTTTGTTATGATCTACAGTACCTCAGTGAAGTCTTTCCTCTTAATTGTCGCAGTCGGAAATGGCCTCATAAAGTCCTATAAACCAAAGCAACTGTAAATGTAAACTTGGCTCTGGCTTGCTCTGGAAAACTTGGCAGGGTTGCCACATCTTTCAAGACATGTTAGTGATTTTGAGTCACAATGATGCATTCAAGTGATTCACTCATGAAGGAACTGCTTTTAAAGCCTCTATCACGCTTGAGTGGAGTGGAGCTGATACCAATCGCCTGGAAACGGCCTGGTTGAGGGTGCAGCAGGCACAAATTCAATTTTTCCATCATCGCCATGGCAACAAACACCCTCTCCTGTGCCACCCGTGGCAGATGCCAGCAGCTCTGGTGGACGAGGATCCGGCCGTGAGAGTCAATACTCAGACAAACACACTACATGCAATAATAAACTGAACATCCAGCAATGTCTACAACAAAAACAAAGCAGTTTGCCAAATGTTGTGCAACAAAATGCATCACTGACAACACTGTGAAGTGCAAAAACAGGCATCAAAGGAGGAACATCAAAAATAAGAAGTAGAAGCTCTAGTTTTAAAACTAGACGCTTCTCTGAGCTCCATTAAATCGGAGGAGTCTCTGTTATATAAGCGGGTTGGTTTGTAGATATTTGCATCATAATTGCACATTTTTTCATTCCCTGTAGCTTTAACTGGTAAAGCATGCCGCTAACAATGCCAAGGTAATCGTTCGAGTTGCAGAGAACACATAAATCGACAAGGTTTGTCTCGAAAGTCGCTTGGGATGAAAGCATCTGCCAGATACAGAAATAATTCTCCAGTAGAATGTGATGTTGTAGATATTTGCATCATAATTGCAAATTTTTTCATTCCCTGTAGCTTTAACTGGTAAAGCATGCCGCTAACAATGCCAAGGTCATCGTTCGAGTTGCAGAGAACACATAAATCGACAAGGTTTGTCTCGAAAGTCGCTTGGGATGAAAGCATCTGCCAGATACAGAAATAATTCTCCAGTAGAATGTGATGGAAAAACACAAAAGCTGTATAACTGATCTTTCTCTCTTCTCTTTCTGTACAAAAAGAGCTGGATCTACGCACGTCTTCTCAAATCTGAAAGTGTTTGATCTTGCAAAACATTCGTAGGCCTCAGACAGCATCAAATCATCAAAAACAAACACTAGAGGACTGTTCTGAATAGACTGCATTAATGCAAACTGAACACAGTACAGTACCAAAATAGTTTATGGACCAAAAGTAAACAAAAAATGTCATCAAATTTATTATTAATTTTTATTTATACTATGATGAACTGATTTTTGCCAATATGCTAAATTATTGACATGGCACAACTGACAATTTTGTAAATGTATAAATAATTTCAGAAGTGCAAACACTGGGCTAAATAATGTATTAGTATTTGCCAGATCAGCAAGTAACAGATAAGTTTACAGCTACATATACAGCGTATATGTGTGTGTGTGTGTGTGTGTGTGTATACATACGTACTGTATATATAGCTGTAAATATCTGTCACTTGGTAATATATATGTGTATATATTATATACACATAGGGGTGCACGATATGAAAATCTTATATCACAATATGAGTAATTTTATTTCACAGTAACAATATACATCACAATATAGTTATTTTTGCTTTAAATAAGGTCTTTATGATTCCAACATTTTTGATACCATAGAAATTGCATAATTCTTGTCAGCAGTATCAATATCACAAAAAAACTAATGCTAGCCTAATTTTAAAAAAAAGCTCAAGCTCACCGAAGACAAGTCAGCAATTAAATAAGAATAAGACATTTATTACAAGCAATAGGACAAAAAGGAATAGGAAATAGGAAAATATTAGAGAAACAAAACATTACAAACAAGGGTTACGACCAGGCAAGAGGTAGGACCCGCGTAAATATTGGAGCAGCTTTCCAGCGGTGGAGAGCAACTCAAGGAGTGGGAAGGGCTCGAATCGGACGCCGAGGTTGCGTTGTTTCTTCTTGATGAGTAACGTTGATTTGGCTTCATTTCACACAACTTATCCGTGTTGGCTTTTGTTTGAATATGCTTGTGTGTCATCTTCACTTGTTTCCGCGATCGTTGTTGCCATGGTTGTGTAGGTACGTGTGGGGCAGAGATTTCAAAATAAGGGCGAGGTCCTGTTGGGGTATGGGCGTGTTTGTTTTGGTGCTTTCAAATATCAACATCGTTTGGCAAAAATCGCTTAGTGCACCTTTAAGACCTAAATTACTCTGTTTATGAGGATGCTTGCAAAGAGGGGCATTTTGACACATACAAAGGTGTGTATTTACCCATTCAAGGCCTATAAAGCAGCAAAAAAAAAAAAAAAAACTGTTCAACACTCCCGCGCTCTATAAACCCTATCTTCACGTGTGCGCACCTCTCTGACAGTGCTCGCTGCTGATTGCGTTTTAACGGCTTAAAAGCACTTGTTTTTAAGCCGCCATGCTTAAAAAACATGTGCAAATGATATGTTTTTGTGACCTCGTAGCACAGCAATGTCACGTGAGCGTGTAACCGTGATAGAGACTAGTCCAAAATCTCTACCGGTAGACAAATTTCTGCCGGTTAATTGTGTCTACTGGTATATCAACCACCCCTATATACACATACAGTATATATTAGCAAGAAAATAAACTGCTTTATTAATAACTGATTTATTTATTTCAGAGTTAAGAAACTATAAATGATTTCCCCCTTTCTGGAGAGCTGTTGTTTTTCGCCATTCTTTTTTTTTCTCAGGACTGAAGAACACCAGACAGGGGTTAAAGCAAAAAAAAAATCCTGAGCCTGAACTTTTTTCCGGGGGTTGGGGGTTGCGGGGGCACATACACAGGGTTATTTGGCAAAACAAAAAAAAAAGAACATTATTTGAAAATGATTTTCCTTGAAACTAACTAGTAACGTATCTGCCATTGCCATTAGCCCTTGGCAGGCTCAGACTATAGATTATGGTGGGATATTTGAAACCGCAATACCAAGAAAGTTTACTCATTACAATATGGTGCAAACACATTTAACACATTCATGCTTTTGATATCAAGTTTTGCTGGTTAGGGTACAAGATGACCTACAATCTAAAACATGTCATTTCTGAAATAGTTTTGTTCAAAAGAAATAATGGTAAATTAAATACTAGGATATTTATATAAAATAGGAAATATACAAAGACAGTTTACTACAGAAAACTACAGTTCAGTTCAAATAACAACAACAAAAACATTAAAATGGTCCAAGAACTGGTAACTTAAACAGGGTTCGTACAGATACTGCAAAATAAAATTCCAGGACTTTCAAGGACTTGCACTACTTTTATGGTTTTCAAGGACTAAAATCAGATCTCACTTATCAATCAATATTGTTATTATCTTTCAAATTCTAATAAATAAACTAATAAAACAAAATGGTACAAATAAAGTGCAGCACATGCAAAGAATGCAATGACTGTGGAAACTTTTACGTTTGAAAGGATGCTATGGCAAAGTTATCGCTTTCCTTATTCAAACTGATTTTTTTTTTATGTATATAAATGTATATATATATGTATATATTTTTTTATTGTATATGATTGACCTGAAGAATGAAAGCTACATCATACACTTGGAAAATTATGAGCTATATCACGCTTATAGACACTAGGGGTGTGACAATAAACTTAGCTCACAAGGAGAGACAAAATGCAGATACTTGGTTCACTAGAACGAGACAATGTTTTAATACTTTAAGAAATTTTTAAATGACAAAATATTTTTTCTTTTAATCACAAAAGGTACTTGTTGTACTTTGAAATGTTTTAACTAATCTAGGGCTTAACTAATGATTATTTTGCTAATCAAGTAATCTACTGATTATAGAGTGAACTGCATCAATATGCTCTTCTTTTACCCGACAGCCTGCAATCCTTTAGGCATATATGATGCTGACATTTACACTCACGTACATATTAAAGAGAGAGAACAATATGTGAATAAACGTACTTTGTTTCTTTTTTAGCGCGTCTTCACCCCATCTACAGCGCGCCTCTGTGCGCTTCGGTCCGTGTTGCGCATGTCAGATGAAATAATGAATAAATGGCATTTCTTATGTTTTTTTTTTTCTTTCAGTGTTTATTGATCCTTATTTATTTCAATGACGGTTTCTGAATGTTATTTACATATAAAAATAGCTTACATATATACTAATGTTATTAATGTATCGTTTTTAATGGAAACTTGTTTTTACCGTTAGTATACGTGAGACAAAAGAAGTTAGAATGAAGGATAAATTAAAATTCATAGCATTTAAACAAGTTCTGCTCGCATATTTGAAGGTTTATATTGGATGATGTGGGGGATAAAAGCGCGTATTCAACACCCCATCTACAGCGTGCCTGTGTGCACTTCGGTCCGTGTTGCGCATGTCAGATGAAATAATAAATAAATGGCATTTCTTATGTTTTTTTTTCTTTTAGTATTAACAATATGTGAATAAACGTACTTTGTTTCTTTTTTAGCACGTCTTCAACACCCCATCTACAGCGCACCTCTGTGCGCTTGCGCATGTCAGATGAAATAATAAATAAATGGCATTTATGTTTTTTTTTCTTTCAGTATTTATTGATCCTTATTTATTTCAATTACAGTTTCTGAATGTTATTTACATATAAAAATAGCTTACATATAGTCTAATGTTATTAATGTATAATTTTTAATGGAAACTTGTTTTTACCGTTAGTATACGTGAAGCAAAAGAAGTTAGAATGAAGGATAAATTAAAATTCATAGCATTTAAACAAGTTCTGCTCGCGTATTTGAAGGTTTCTATTGGATGATTTAGGGTAAACGTCATATTATGCGACTACGCATTACTTTACGGAG
>NW_015549584.1:1580507-1611740 GCF_001515605.1 Sinocyclocheilus anshuiensis
TTAAACGTCATATTATGCAACTGACTACGCATTACTTTACGGAGAGCTTACGAACTACTACCTACGTCCTGCCTTACGAACAACTGGTGCAACCAAATAATGTATAGATTTAGTTACAAACTAGCTAGTGGTTACTAAGCCTCTAGTGTGGACTTAACTTTCTAATTTAAGTAAGAACTTACGAATGGCTGGGGCAACCCTACCCTGGTGATGTTTCATGTATTTCAACAACGTTTAAATCCATTTCATTTTAATATTTAGCCACATGCAAAGTCAGAAACTTTTATTTTGAAATCGCGATGTACAATACATCGCATATTTAGAAATATGTTGATGTATTCTCCTGTGTTGGCATAGGTGTAAAAGATTTACGTTACAAATCAAGTGAGTTTTCCCAGATGAAAGTTAAGCAACCCAAACTCACCGCATATGCAGAGGAAGCCCTTTTCACACATACACAGCTTTTTCAATGCGTCGCGCTCAAGACCCAGGCTTCTTTTCCCTTCATCAGCTGCGACTCTGCAATTGGATACTATTATGCGCGTCTCGTGTTTATAAGAGCAAAAACTTCTGATTGGCTAGTAATGTTAGTTTGGTTGAGAGTGAAAGCTGTGTTCCTCTCATACACTGGTAGACGAACTCATGAACTCGAATGTGATATCAACAAGTATTTTTAAATGCAGGAGTTTTTAAATGTAGGACGACTATCTTTTTCAAACGCTGCACACTGGAGATCCGGCACGGTGCCGGAGAACTTTAAGCCCTGACCAGATGATGTTGATGTCACAACACACGATTACACAGCAACACCTTTGCTTTATGTGTCCATGTGTGTGTGAGAAAGTGAGGGGCTAATTAAAAAGAGAGAGCCGAAGTGTTTAGTGCTGTTATCGCTGAGATCTATCTCTAATCTTATTAATTTCACCCCTACAGGGAGAGACCAACAGAAATCACACTGTGCTGTTGCCATAGTTACCCTGCACTATTTTTTGTCATTATTTCTAACATTTGACCGCAGAGAGAGAGAGAGAGAGAGAGAGAGAGAGAGCGAAAAAGAGTACTCCATGTCCACAACTAGCATCTCTCAGGCAGTAGACATCACGTGACCATTTCAGCTGCGCATTTACTGCTTCTTCCTGAGGTAAGAAGAACAGCCAAAAAACAGCTACGAAAATAAATATTTCACAGATTCCACTTTTTGTTAAGCTATTTGTATGGCTTCTGAAAACTTAAATATAGTGCTCAAGACCACTTTTAAGGCCCCGATATATAGCAAAATTGAAGAATGGTTTGGAATTGAAAAACTGGTTTGACGTCATTTCAAAGAAAATCAGGTTTGTTTCAGGAGTTCAAAACAGCTTGCCAAAGCAAACTTTCTGGAAAAGTAAACTACATATTTAGGTATTCATCTAAACACAGCTCCCAGCAGGTTCAGGATGTACGCTAACAGTAAACCGCTGCTCAGGTATTTCAAAATGAAGAACGAAAAAGAACTTCGCCATTAGTATATCAGGGCCTTTATAGTGGGGTAACCAGACGTCCCCGTTTTTCGAGACGAGAACAGAGCGCTATTATCATCAATTATCAAAAGAGACGCTATTATTGGTTTCAAGGTAGTTACATACTATGTTAAAAACAAAGTAATGCTGTTTGTGTGCACTGTATAACAAGGCATGATAAGGTTGTTGGATTGTTTTGCACACAATATTAAACATTCCTGAAACTTCCATCATCACAACTCTGAAATGAATAATATAAAAACAAACTAATCAGTTACACTTGCATGATTACATTTGCAGAAAGCACATACTTTGTGGTCACAATAAGCCTAAAATGCAAAATAACAAGCCTGATTAGGGATAGAAAAGTAATTACTGTACTCACAGTTTGTGAAAATTTTAAATACAGTTATTAAGCAAATATTAAACATATTTGTTAAATACCATTTTATTTAGTTCTCATATTTATGGTTTTATTTTTAAAGTGTGTTTGTAAAGCCATAATTTCGTTATATTACTGTTTTGATATGTTTGCTATTACTATTTACTATTTTTCATAGATTTTTGGTGATGTGTTAAAAAAATTAGGGTATTAAAAAACTAAGTTTGATCCTCAAACATCACTAATTATGATATTAATATATGGAAATCACAACAATTAAAAAATGAAAACATACAAAAATATATTGTCCCCATTTTTTAATTCGTAGATAATCACAAGTGAGATTTCAGTGATATTTTGACCACTGAACTATGAAATGTCCCCGGTTTTCATTTCAGATATCTAGTCACCTTACTTTATAGTGCTTTTTTGGTCCTGTTTGTATGTTTATGTAAATAGTAATATTTTTGTGTAGTACAGAAAAAAATAACAGCATATGGGTTTGGAAAGATAGGAAAGTGACTAAAGAATGACTGAATTTAAATTTACATGTAAGCTATTCTTTTACCCCTTGTGTCGGTCCAAAATGTTTTTGTGAATCTTTTATCATGCAAAAATTATCATCAAACCTTGGATTCAATCTTTTTGTCAACTTGTTTTCTTTCAACCTTTGAATTGATTACAATCAATATTTTGTAGGCCAGACATTTTTGACCAGAACCACCACAAAGTGTAAAAATTATTCAATATTTTTTCAAAAGTGCAACAATTTTTTTCAAGTACATAACAATAGTGAACATGTTCTTGGGAAGTTACTATGAAACATTGTATCAGAAAATTAAATACAAAATCGATCCTTTTACTTCCTTTGACATTTCTCCACCTTCTAAAGATGAATTCAAGGTCACACTGGCGGGTACAAATAATTTTAACCAATAACATCATGGCCTACAGTACATTTCATGATTCAATCAAACCCTGATGGGTAAAACTAAGTTATATCCAAACATTATTTCCCACTGAAATTCTATTTCAAGTGGAAATGCATTACACTGCGGAAGTTAAATGCATGGAAAAATCATCACGGTGAAAACATTCATCACAGACATCAGCACTTACTGTACATACAATATGACGGTTTAGTAAGGAAAATGACTGTGATCTTTTGCACTTGTGAATGACTCTAATCATAACCGTGCTCTCATTCTCCATCCCTGCTGTCCTTAATTGCCCCTGTCTCTTTAACGGCTGCACTTAACCGGTGACAACAACTGCTCAGTCAGAGCACGCTCGTGAACCTACACCCGTCATTATAAATCTGCCCTTGCTCCAGTGGATGGAGGGTGACGCTGCACCCGAGGGTATAAGCAGGACTGGAATAGAGTCTACGCTGGCATTCTCCACACCGAACTGAATTAGCACAGCTGAGATGTGATCACACGACGCTACTTAGTCAAGTCAGTTGTTATCAGTCATCATTGTGACCGCAGCCACACACGCGGTGCACTTAACATATTCATTTGACCTTGTTAATCAGAGCTGGAATCATGCCAGACCGTTCTTTACTCAATCACACAGTCATGTTTCATCTGTGATGTCAGAAGACAGATGCCAGGCATCCTGTGACTACTGTACAGATCATATGTTCTCTGATTATGACTATAATGAGAAAGACAGGTGTTACAAACAGCATGACAATAAAAATCTATTTTTAAAAAATGCTGTTCTTTTGAATTTTCTATTAAATAAATAAAAATAATAATAATATGAATGGTTTTCAACTTAATGATAAGAAATGATGATAAGAAATGTTTCTTGAGCACCAAATCAGCATATTAGAATGATTTCTGAAGGATCATTTAACACTGAAGACTGGAGTAATGATGCTGAAAATTCAGCTTTGTCATCATAATAACAAATTGCAATTTAAAAAAATACATTTATATAGAAAAGTCATTTTAACTTGTAATAATATTTCATAATAATGTTTTTAATGCTTTTTGACTAAATAAATGCAGCCTGGATGAGGTGGTTTCTTTCAAAAACATAAAAAAATCTTACTGACTCCAAATATTTGAATGGTAGTGTACATATAAAATGTATTTAAGTATAAGTAAATATATGAAGACTCCAGATGCAAAAAAAAAAACTCTGCCTGAGATTTTTCTTTTAAATGAGCAATTTTATCAGGCTCTTATGAAAATAACGTTGGACATTTTTGAAAATAAAGCATTCAATAACTAAGAACCTTTTCGTTGTCATTAAAGTGAAATTACTGATCCTAAACATAAAAATGCTAATTTAAAAGAAAAAATCATTAGACCTTTTGCATCTCAAGATTAAATGTCCGAACTCTCAGAATAAAGTCTAATACCTCTGTTGTATAATAATAATAAAGCAAACTTAACAATTATTCTGTGCATCTTTAACACTAATGACAATAATGCATCAGAGAACTTTCTAAGACACTTGTGAACATTTTACAAGATGAAATACGAGACAGATGTGCCATTAATGGTAGGCTAAGTTAAAAAGAACTGATGCAGGTATCATGGCAGTGATCCAGATCTCTGACCTTAAATTGAACAATGGCTTTGGAGCCGGAAAGTCTGCACTAGATTGCATTGAATATCTGCTTCTGGCGATGAAAAGAGAGTAAGTACTAGAGTTATGGAATAATCAAACTTCATCTACACATCAGAACCCATCTCACATTCATAGATAAACAACATGAAAAGAAGACAGGATTAAATTTCATTTGCAGCTAAGTACGTTATCTAAATCTAGTTGATTGTTTTCTCTTCTTTAGTTGATCTCTGCTGAATCCACAATGAGACTGTTACTATGTCCCAAAACCCAGTCATTTCATAGGCGTTTTTCTGTTGCAAAGGCTGTTCCTTATGTCACCAATTTATATAGCACATACTGTATATAGATATCATTTTTTGTTTAATGTAAAGTAAAGTAAAAAAAAAAAAAAAAAAAAAACATCATTTGGTTAAAATATATTTTTTGGTAACAATGTAAAGTAAATCTCTTTACCGTCACTTTTGTTTAATTTAATATATTTATGAAACTGTCCTGTCTTGACTGTCAATTGCCCTGGTTAAATAAAGAATTATTACAGAATATATATATATATATATATATATATATATATACATATAAAATATGTATGTTTATGTATAGTCAACAAGTTAAGTAAAAAAATGTCAAACAAAGCAAGGTAAATACTGACTTACATATAAATTTACACAGTATGTCACACATTACTGCAATTCAAAAAAGTAGTTGAAAATAACTCACTTATTTTGCCCAAAAATCTGTGCTATGAAAAAAGACTTTCTAAATTTTAATTAGAAATGTTTTACTTGTTTTCCAGCTTAAATATGTAAACATCCTTTAAAGAAGATGAATTTTGTTTATAAGCAATGCTGCATTAGAAATTAAGACTTTTTTTCAAAGACTGCATATTGCATATGAATGCATTTTGTCATACTGCACTGGCAGATTTTTTTCACTTGTCGGAAGTAGAAATAAGTTTAAAAAAAATCTGTCAGTACATTAAGGCAAAAAACACTCGTATTAAAGACACATTCTCTGCAAACAAGCCGTAATATCTTACACAGTGTCGCTTCTCAAGTTTTTTTTTCAAAGATTTTAAGATATTTCAACTGGAAAATAAGACAAAATACTGCAGATTTTCTTTTTTTTTTGCAGTGTAGATCAGCTTATTAGAGTATCGCATCATCTCCCATGCGATTTGCTTAGAGTTGCTGTATGTAGTGAATTCCAAAACATTTCAAATCAATCACTTGTGAGGTTTCATTTCAGTTAAGCAGCCAGGCAATTTACCAAGTTTTGCAAAAGAGGTAAAAAAAAAAAGTCTTAAAAACAGTTATTTTAATTTCCATTTCACGTCCCTCTCCCCCCACTAAGATAAGCGCTGTGGATACCTCCTTCGACCGTCGGAGAGCACACCAGTGTTGTGTCACCCCACATTCTTCCTCCACCTCCTCCTCCGGTCAGAGGAACCACAACGAGGGAACACAACGGCACGAGAGGTAGAGCTGCACTGTGCGAGTCCTGGATAGACACGCAGAAGCCCGCCATGGCATGCCACGCTGACCCCAGAAAGCTCCAGCCAGGACTGAACGTCCTCTGTGAGGGTCTTTGTCTGGGGAGCGTGTAAAGGCAGGAGGCTCAGAGAGCAGGACCAGTTCAAATGGGTTTGACTCACTTCCACACATTGTTGGTCGGGCTGGCAGGAAGATGATAAAGGGGGCTTTCCTTTGCTGTGCTGAGGGTGTGTAGGATCAAAGCATGCAGTGGGATTGGAGCTGAATGAACAGCTGGGACTGAAGCGCGCGACTGGAACGCAGCAGGAGCACAACATTTCAGCGCTCTCTGTATAAGGGCCCTTATATTCGGCCATCGAGACCTGAACATGAACAAGCGAAACACTGACTCCTCTGTTCTTGGCCAATTCAGAATCACTCTTCTCAGAGAGGCCTGACTGCAAAAAATAGTTTTTTCATCAGTATTTTGTCTTGTTTTTAAGTAACATTTTATTTAAAATCCTTAAAACAAAACATTTAATTATGAATTACGTGTTAACTATAAAATGTACTGAAAAGAAGAACTAATCAAATGTAAATGTGTACCTTAAATGCAAGGTAAATCGTTTTGGATAAAAGAGTCTGCCTAATGCATAAATAGTAAAATAGAAATGGAAACTAAAAGGATAGTTCAACCAAAAATGAAAATTCTGCCATCATTTACTCACTCTCTTGTTCAAAAACTGCTCGACTTTCTTTCTTCTGTGGTACATAAAAAAAAGATATTAAAAAGATTGTTGGCACCTAAGCAGTTTTGGTTCCCATTGACTTCCACTGTATAGACAAAAAACACAATGGAAGTCAATGAGAAAGAAAACTGTTTTGTTATCAATATTCTTCAAAATGTCTTCTTTTGTGTCGAGAAAGAAAGTCATATCTTTAATTTAGTTTAGTTTTCTTACCTGGAAAATTGTTTCTTGTTTTGAGCATAAACCTAAATAAATTATTTATGTGATTTATGTTCAAAACAAGAAAACTACTTGTCAATGAGATTTAAAAAAAAAAATTAATTCAGTTCAATTCAATATTAATATTATAAATAAATATTTGAGTGGGTGAATGAATAAATGAAATGATTGCAGTGATATCTCTGCATAAACCTGCCAAACCTACAAATAAATCCAGAAACAAATTTCAAATCTCTAGCAGAGATGTGAATCAGTTATTAACAAATCTGGCAACAGTTACACCCACAACTTAAGAGCTTCCTGAGAAGATCAGGACTTAAGGTGACCTTTACTTGACTTATAGTGCCCTCAAGTAAAACAATCTAAAGGGGCCATATCGTGGAAAACGGGATTTTCCTCTTTCTTTGGAAGAAAAAAATACAGTTGTATGGCACATTTCATGCCAGACTGCTTTGTGAACTTGCTAAGAGGCTGTTCTGAGATAAGTAAATAAGAGTTGTTACTCATTTCCCATGCAAACAGTTTATCCAATCAAGGCAGAGGTCATTTACACAAATCTGAGAACTGACAGATTTTGCTACTGTACTTTTAAAGCTTGTCAGAAAGACTGAATATGGTGCAAGAAACCCTGACTTACATTATTAGTGGGATTCCAAAGAAAAGCAATGCTATAAAAGTGTAAAAAATTATATTTTAGCATATAATGGGGACAATAGCAGCTGAGAAAATGACAAAGAGCGTGTTAGCGGTAGCCCACCGAGAGGAGATGCTAATTTCAGCAGCAGATATTAATGTATTGTGTTAATTGACAGGGGGGAGTTTCATAAACCGCTGCAAGGCAAATAACATTACTGTGAATAGGCTGCTTTGAAGTTTGTACTTAAATTAAAAGGAAGTTAATTTATCAGCCGTGTCATAATCCAGAAGATTAGACAAAATTTGATTACTTTGGGAGCAAGTGTGCGGCACAAGACTTCCCATTCACCCCAAACACACACGTTTCTAATTCCTGTAGAGTGCTTGAAGTATGCAATCGTATTGTTTTACCGATTTTGAAGTCTCCCACAATGTCACAGCAATCAGATCACAACACATTTTCACTCATACGCTTCCTCCTTGACTGCTGCCACATTTCGCTGTGATGTAACCCCTCTGATCTGCTCTCGCGTGGGACGGGAGTGTATCTGTACATTTCACACAGAGTGTGTGGGTTTAGCTGGACCAAAGCCAAACACACACACACACATGGCTTCACTGTAGACAATCAGTGAGTCAAGCCTTAAAGAGCATTGTGACAACTGGCACCTACACAACATATTTGCATAAATACAGCATATTTGACTCTGTACGCAACCAACACATTATAGAATAAATACAAAAAAAGACATGAAACACTTCAGAATGCAACTGGGAAAATGCTGACTAGTTAAATCCCACTTAAATCAGTTATTATTACCTGTGTCCCAAAGGATTTTTAAAAAAGTCAGAAATGCAATACCATGTCAAAGATGATGATAAAGATAAAGAAAAAGTAAGGGGGGGGAAATTAATTATGAGATGAATAAACCAGAACTTTTTTATGTGTACACAGTTTTAGCTTCGAGGCCATGCCATATATATGCTAGTGTAAAATTTAAATAAAATAAACATCCTGTTTCAACAGGAAATGTCAAAGAAAACTGTGCCTGTCAAGCAATTTTATGGGTCTTTTAGTCTCAGGTTGATACTTCTACTGAATCATACAGTGCAAACCAACTCCACAGTCGAGAATGAATCACTGTTTCTGAGCTATTTAAGGTCACAATGTGTCTGCAAAGCCTCAAGCAAACACATGCACACTGTATAACACAAAGACACACACATAGTTCTATCTATCATATCACCTTTCATCTGTCTCCCTTGTCTTTCTCTGAAATTTCATCTTTCATCCTTTTCTTTCCCTGAAACTTCTTTGAACTTTTGTGAAATGCTTTATGAAATGCTTTATGAAATGCTGTAGGAGTTACGTAGATGGTTATCTTGTGTCAGACCAAGATATGTAGGCTAAACAGACTTCAGCTACTGCCTAGCTTATATTTCACCTTATGGGGGAAAATCTCTCTTAGGAGACACTTTTTGTGACTCCTGAAATTTTTGCTGATAGAAAAGCCTAAAAAATTTGACATCAGAGTGGCAGCCTTTGCTTCAAGCTCATCAGGGTTATCTGGGATGAAACGGCAGAGCTTGCGGGCAGCTCTTTGATTTTAGTCACCTCATTTTGAGCCTCTCCTTCACTGGTCTGCCAATCTCTTTCTTATTCCCTTATGCATGAACTGAACACATATTCTTCATCAATAATGAGCTTTTGGCTCCTCGGGATGTTTTTAAAACTTAAAAAATACCACATTCAGAGCTTCAAAGGTTTATAATGTCACTGTTCCCCAAAATTGAGTCTCTTGTGTCGTCACTGTTGAGATGACCCTGAGACCAGAAATGTGTCTGCGGCCATGTGCGCTGCATTAGTAAAAGTCTAGTATTACATAACGAGTATAAATGTGAGGTTCACAGAATAACGCAGTTTTAGGTAATCAAGCAAACAAAAAAGCTTCACTCTTGAGAGAACACACACAATATAGTCTTTGAAATGTTAAACACAGAAAAAAATAAAACGTGCAAATCTGGAACTAATTCCTCAACCTAGAATATTTATGTTTTGCCAGAGCTTTCACACAAAGTCGTCTTCAAAAAACATTATGAAATAGAACTTGACCTTGACCTTTTTGTTGTATTATGTATTATGTTGTAGTGCGTGAATTTTCCTCTGCTGCAAATGTGAATGACACCTCAAATCAAGTTACTGACTGATTTTTAAAAAATTATATTTCAAATAAACGCTGTTCTATTAAACTTTCTATTCAAATGATCCTGAAAAAAAGCTAGCACGGGTTCCTCAAAAATATTAAGGGATAGATTCCAAAAATTAAATCTTGTCATTATTTTCTCACTCTCACATTGTTCTACCTGTATGAGTTTCTTTCACAAAAGGTATTTTGAAAAATGTTGGTAACCAAACTGGTTAGCCACTGACTTCCATAGTAGGGAAAAATAATATGGAAGTCAATGGCTACCAGCACCTGTTTACCAACATTCTTCAAGATATCTTCTTTTGTGAAAAGAAAAAAGGTTTGGAAAAATTTTCCATTTTGGGTGGGAAACAGGTTAATCATTATATTTGAAGAGCTTTGTTTTTTGCTTGTACATGGTATATAGAACAAAACTGCAGACAGACACATAAAACGGCAGCTTTTATGACCAAGCAGAAGCCTCAGTCAATTGTGTGCATTGACAGACTGAACACCAACTTTTCAGATCATTTTTATACCTCTGTGCATAGCAAATAAAAACACTAAAACCACTGACATTTGAACACCTTAGCAACCGTCCGCACATCAAAACTATGTGCGACACCCCTAGCATTGCGGCGTCACTGTTTGCATGGGCAAGCAAACTGTGGTTAAGCGCTGCATTCAAGAGTATAATGGTGATGGCTTATGGTTTTCTAATTACTAACCTTGAGCTGTAACCACTACAGTGCACAACCCTTAGCAATCTTTTCTAAACACAATGCGCTAAGCTTCCAGCACACACTAACAATGTCAGCGTCATTTTGCTTTTAAAAAAACGGACAGCACACAGAGCCCTGAGGAACTATTATTGAGCTATGTGCTAAAAATAGACACCAGATCCATAAATAGACATTTAACGCAAAGGAACTCACTCTCAAATGGTGCAAAGGAGGACACATTACAATACTACATGTCAATAAGTCACTACATGTCAATACAGCTTTCAGATTACATAGAATTTGGTGATAAATAAAGGTAAACTAAACCAGAAACCCTTTTTGAAATCTCATAGTGAGAAGAAATGCTAAATGTTTGATGCATTAAATAGATCCTGTCAACCTGAGCGAAAGATCCAAGACCTGAAATTACAAAAACTGATATTGCAGTCATGTAGAAACAGTGTCACTGTTAAAGGTCTGTTACGTCAGTGAAAGCAGACCATGAGCTAACTGAAAACTCTCTGCAAAGAGGACAGTTAAATAAAGGACCAAATGAGAGAGAGAAACACGAAAAGAGGACCGAAAGGGCAAGATAAGAGTGAAAGAACCCTTTCATCCAATATACACAACCATTACTGTACCAGTAAAGGGATAGTTTACCCAAAATGATGTTTCTTTGGGTTTACTCACCCCCATTGCAATCCTGAAAGATTTTCAACACAATACAGGTGAATGGCCATTAACAGTAATTGTCACCAATTATATAATTGAAAAAAAGAGAAGCTTGGACATTCTAAACATCTCCTTTTGTGTTTCACACAGAAACGACATGAGGTAGAACTGTAATTTTTCTGTGAACTATCCCTTTAAGGAACAAAATCCATTATATAAAACAAAACAGTGCAATTATTTCCCATCTCTTTAGCCATTCTGTCTTATTTCTTCGTCCATTTGATATTTTCATCCTATTTTTCTCTCTCTGTCTCTGTGTATGGTGTACAACGGTACCTTTCACTCGCAGATAGAACAGTAGTGTTAGCAGCATCCCTATATGGGCTGGTGGTGCCTGGATCCACTTCACTGTCCCTCTTCCATTCTTCCTGCCATGCCACTGGAGCTCAGCCCGTGTTTCTGGTCCCCACTGACTCGTTCCCACTCCCGCTCAGTAGCAAACCATCACACACCCCTCTGTCTCCCTCTGCCTGCATGCACACACATCTGAAAAGCACAGCGGCACTGAGCATGCTCAGTTTAGCTCTACTGGATGTTTAAAGGAAAATTTGTATTTTTTTTTTTTTACTTGTTCCAGTTCGGTTTTCGCTCTCTTCTTGTTTCACGAGGACCCCTGCAGGTTGATGCCCTCACTTGTAGACACTTGTTATAACATGCACCTGCCACAAGAGGGCAGAGCTGACTCTTTGGACTGCATTGGCCTGGTTCTCTGGCTCTGTGTGGACTTGGTGCTATTAAACCCTGTGCAGCAAGGAGAGTCAGGAAAGGAAAATCCTGCAGGTGAAGTTATATTTTTTTTAATAATATTACAAAAGAGTTCTATTTCAAATCAATGCTGTTCTTTCAAACTTTCTATTTATCAAAGAATACTGAAAAAAATGTGTCACTGTTATATATTAATAATAATAATAATAATAATAAATGAATAAATGATTATTGTAAATTATGATAAACCAAATTATATATATATATATATATATAATATATTATATATATTTCTTTATTAATTTATTTAATTTATTTTTTTATCACATAAATTCAGCCTGATAAGCTTAAGTGACTTCAAAAATGTCAAAAAAATAATACAAAATAAAAATAAAAAAATCTTACCAACCCCAGGTTTGCATCCCTACTGTTTTTGGTGCAAGAGACAAATTTGAGGGATTTAAAAAAATAACAATAATAAAATTGTAGAAAAATTTGTAAAATATGGCCTTACTTAATCGCATACATATATTATCATACATATACATGAGAGATCAGAGTTCAACATATTTTCTCCAGTGATGATACCTTTGGAACCATAAATCCTGAATATTAGACATCTTTATCTTTCTCTTAAGTCTCTCTTTCACCTGCTCTTTCTTTCCCCTACAGAGCCTTGATTTCTCTCCTTGACTGGCTGATGTTGCAATACTTTGGATGTTGTGAAAGCATTTCCCAAATACCACACCAATGAGAATGTCTCTCCCTTCCTCCATCTCTCTCTCCTCAGGATGGGTGGCTTTATCAGAGTCCAGCCCCACTCAGGAAACTCCGCTTATCTGAGGACTTTCACCTCCACCGCTGCTCCAGACCAAACAGCCGACTTCAGCTTCACCACGCGACATTCCTGCATCCACTTCCTGTCCTTTCAGACGTTAGTTTATTGTCAGTTCAATTAAGCAATTATTGCATTCCACAGTTTCTATAAAAGGAAGACATGACCTTCAGCATGAGTCAGACATTTAATATGACAAATAGAAATGGCAAGAGTTTGACGCAGATTTGAAAACGATGCCAGGAATTTTTCCAATGAGAAAGAGCACATTATGTCCAGTGCCGCCAGCCGTACTTCGTGTGCTGGAGCCAATGCATTTCAGTGTTGCCATCTGACAGCGAAATGATTTGCCAGTTTAACAGGACTGCGAAAAAAATTTAAAAAAACTCGGCCGGACTGGACAATGTAAACTGTAACCTAAAGGCAAACTCGATGCACAGCCATTAGGCCTTAATTCAGTTCTGTTTATGTGCCTCAATACATGGAATCAACCTCTCCGGTCTTTCTGGTCTGGTTTGGCAGTGTGTGCTGAGTGAGCGTGTATATTTTCATGTAAATAAAGGGGTTAATGGTCTTGTGACTGGTATGTAGACAGACAGCAGCTAAGGGTTTGTACAGCTCTAATGGTTTTCCATTACGGCCCAGTGATGCATCACTGAAATTAAATTGAATGTGTGTGGATCAGTCATTGAGCAGATGAGCTCAAACATCATCTTGTGGTTAAAACAAACATGCATTTGAGCTATTCAAACAGATTTTCTCTCATTTAAAACTAGGCCAGGGAACAAATACAGTACAAACATGTGGCCTAATGAATAATTAATTACTCAGCACATCAACTATTAAAATTGGCTCATCATTTATGCACCAATTCAAGCAATATTACTTCTGTAATGTTGCTTAAATATTCCAAAAAATGTCAAAATAATATATAGTGCCACAAATAACGGAAAGAAAAAAAAACATTTTAAAATGTAAAAATAATTAATTACAAATTATTATAAAATTTAAAAATAAAAATTAGTTTAAATTATTATAAATTATTACATTATTATTAAATTATTATTATTAATTAAAATGTAAAAAGGGTGTTTAAAAATAGAAAATGTACCTAGGTTGGCATACCAGAATCAACAAACTCAATGTGGAGTATAAAGGTATATATAATCTATATGCATGTTTCAATTATAATATGTAAAATACATTTTTAAAATACACAAATTATATTTGGTACTGGCGATAAAGCCAAAAATACAGTTACAATATCGATATTTATCATGATAATAAGTAATGGGGAAGCAAATGCTTTCCAGATGTTTGTTAGACCTTGACAATGAATGTAAACATAACTTGTTTGTTCACAATTAAACTCTACAGAGTAAGCTACCTTTTAATTTAGGGCCCCATAAAATCCATTTAATTTTTTCCTAAATTCTGTGCTCTAGGAGTTCTCGTTTTTATAAATTCTCTAGATTCCGTTTTATGATTTCTTACAAATTTATTATCAAAAAAGATGTCTAATAATATAAATGATCAATTTAATCAATACTTTAAAATGTAATAATTCATTTACAACAAATTTCAATTTTTTGTCAAATAAGATGCTTCCCAACAGAGCTGTACAAATTAAAACATGGTTGGAAACCTCTTTTAGCAGTGGAAGTTTAATACTTAATGGTTTAGAACAAAATCTCGAACGTTCAATAATATCACAGTTCAATAACAGTTTGAAACAGTCTAAACACTCCAAAGGATGATGATGATGTCACTGTCTTCCATGTTTTCTCTCTCAGTCACACTTCCTGTCTGAGTCCGACCACACACTGAATCCTGATACCACAATCATTCTGAGCAGCCTGTCAGATGTATTTATCAAACACATGTGTCTGCGTAATCGAATCGTGATGCCTGACAAATGTTTCATGCTGGTCAAAATGAAGCAAAATGGACAGAGCTGGCATTGAAGAAAATGTGAAGCAAAATCCCATGTTCGCTTTGACTGACAGGAAGATCATTCAAAAGAACAAATTCATTAATTGACTTATTGTCAATGGCTATTATTTCTGAGGTCATCTATATGCTAGTGTACAACTAAATGTGACCCTGGACCACAAAACCAGTCATAAGGGTAAATTTGAAGTTGAAATTGAGATTTATACATAAATATGCTTTCTATTGATGTATGGATTGTTAGGATAGGACGATATTTGGCCGAGATACAGCTATGAAAATCTGGAATCTGAGGGTGCAAAAAAAAAATCAAAATATTGAGAAAATCGCCTTTAAAGTTGTCCAAATTAAGTTCTTAGCAATGCATATTACTAATCGAAAATGAAGTTTTAATATATTTACATTAGGAAATTTACAAAATATCTTCATGGAACATGATCTTTACTTAATATCCTAATGATTTTTGGCATAAAAGAAAAATCAATAATTTTGACCCATACAATGTATTTTTGGCTATTGCTACAAATATACCTGTGTTACTTATGACTGGTTTTGTAGTCCAGGGTCACAAATGTTAACTAAAGTGACCTTTTTTAAATGCAATAGCAAGTAGAAAATCATGATTCATGCCTGTTGGCTATTTTATAAAAATAAATAAAAAAAGAGAAGCAAACCCTTCAATACGACCTGATCAAACCAGTTTCAACAGGAAATACATTAACACAAGAAAGAAAACTGTTCTCAACAGGCCATTTTTATTGGGTATTTAAGAACCGGAGACAACAGAACTCTGTTTCTTTGTAGCTTTCCAGATAATCAAGCTCTGAAGACGTCAAATGAGTTGGTACATT
This sequence comes from Sinocyclocheilus anshuiensis, assembly GCF_001515605.1. Lineage (NCBI taxonomy): Eukaryota > Metazoa > Chordata > Actinopteri > Cypriniformes > Cyprinidae > Sinocyclocheilus > Sinocyclocheilus anshuiensis. The sequence continues at coordinate 1,596,032 of NW_015549584.1, forward strand.
TGTAGTGTTGTGCAATTTTTAGTCTTAGATTAATATTCATCGTGGGATATTTGGAAAACATTATGTGCGTGTTCAATATGTTTGATGCAGATGAGCAGATGGTGTCTAGGAACTTCAAACTACCTGTTCACAAACACACACATACACAAGATGACTGAAATATTCTCCTTTTATCCTGGGCACTCCTCCAAATGAAACAGTTTGAAGAGGGGGGAGGAGGTGGTCACTTTAAAAGCTTTTGCGAAGACATCCATCCTCAGACAACAAGCCAATTAGCCTAACAACCACTCAGAAGGAAAGAATTTCACACTATGCTGTTTTACACAACTGACTAAGATCATTTCGGCTAACACAAGTCGAGGTCTGAAACATGCGAGATGCCGAAAAGTTCCGCCGGATTTAACATGAGAGCATAAAGAAAGAAAGGTCAGAGGTCAGTATCATACCTGTGCGTAATGCGTATGCATATGCATCATGCATCATACACATCTCGTGTTAAGGTGGAGGGGAGACCTTTCTTTCTTTATGCTCACATGTTGAATTCGGCTGAACTTTTCACCATCTCACGTCTCACATTGTCTGAGGATGGATGATTTTGAGGTCATCTATATGCTAGTGTACAACTAAATATATTAAAGTATATTGTATTATATAATAGCATATTAACATATAATAAACCAAGAACTAATAACCCTATAAATATTTTATTTATTTATTTATTTATAATAATATATTATTATTATTATTATTGTCATTCTGTAATTATATGAGCTGTATATTGTAAGTATATATATATCATGTAAGTATATATATGCTGTATATATAGCCATCTTAATAAAAATAATGTAATAAACTTATTTATAAAAAATAAAATAAAAATGAAACTAATGAATAGTTTCTGTAAAAAATGCATAATAATGCATATAATAAATTTTTTTTATAAATATCAAATAATGTGCAAAATTATTCTTTTAAAAACTAGAAATGTACAAAATTATACATTTAAATACTTTTATTTTTTAATAATTTATTAAAATTACAATTTGTATTTATAAAATATATTTTAATTATATTTATAAAATAGGTTTAATTATATTATACTTTAATTATAAAATATATTAAAGTTATCAATTAAATTCAATTATACATTATAAATTATATAATAAATTATACATTTTATTAAAATTAAAAAAAATGGTTCAACATGGACTTGAGGTTAGATATTGGTCTGGATCCAGGCCTCAAGGGGTCTTAAGGGGCCTAGTCTTATCTAGTCTTTGGCACTGTTCTAGGTCTTAAAGGTTTAGTTCAGTCAAAAATGAAAATTAGGCTGCGTTTCACTCACCCCCGATGCATCCTAGGTGTATATGACTTTCTTCTTTCAGACGAATCCAGTCGGAGTTATATTAAAAATTGTCTTTGATCAACAGCTTGAAAGATCAAAGACAATTTTTAATATAACTCCGACTGGAATCGTCTGAAAGAAGAAAGTCATATACACCTAGGATGCATCGGGGGTGAATGAAATGCAGCCTAATTTTCATTTTTGACTGAACTAACCCTTTAAAGGGTCTATTTTTGGTCTGAGTCTGGTCTGTTTAACAGTGATCATTTGCCATATTTCATGCTTTACATGTCACGCATGTAGAGTCATTCAGATAAACCATTTCCAGCTGTCGAGTGTCAGAAGGTCACACAAACACATTAACAGGCAGGCAGCAGGTCAGCTGTACCATCTGTGGATCTATGGTTACGTAAGTGAGCGTAAGCTCAGAGAAACAGAGGAAAAAGGAGGAATGGAATGATGCGATGATGTCACGGAACATGGAAGAGCCTGACTGTCTCTTCCGTTATGACATCATCATATAGGCAGTATGATGAGATTCAGCTGGATTTGAACAGAAAAGAGCTTTTATCTGAGGCAGAGAGAGAACGATGACACACTTTTAAGGATCGTTTTAATGAGAGGGGCCGGATGTGCAGAGGAAGGGTGGCGGAACAGTTTGTGTCAGTACTTTAAAAAAGAGGATTAACTGTAGGGCAACACCCACCCGAGACTGAGGCAATATAAAATACAGAGCAATGCATTATGGGAGATTACGAACACGCTGCACGCTCACTTAACTTTTACTTGCGACTTCAACGCAGCATAAAGTCAAGAAAGCTGATGTCAGCCATTCAGGCACTGTAATCCTACAGAGATTACGGATCCCCTTGAAATCTTTAAATATCCAACTGCGGACACTAATCCAGAGGTTCAGTGAAAAAAGAAAGCTGACATGCCGATCTTTAAAGAGCATTATGCAATCAGAAGTATGATTATTGATCTTTTTTTTTTTTTAATTCTCAAACACAACAAACAAAAAGCCTATCTAGAGTATGAAGTAACATCTACTGTAAATACTTTATTTGTAATCTGACTACAGCACACTGTCCTGTGAATAAACAATGGCTTCTATCACGATTGTGGATTTCATCATGTGAAACACTGGGACAAATCACTTCCTGTCACAGAAAGGGCTTTTTGTCTCTTTGTGGATGCTGCTGTATCAGAAATCACTGCTGCTAACCTTTCCTGGAGGATCAGAAGCTTGTGGGGTCTTAACTACAGAAATCCAATACTAATTCTACAACACAACACAGAATTGTCATATAAAAATCCCATTTCTCAAACAAGGTGGGTGCTTGAAACTCCACAGTAAATATGATTCCTACAGTACAGTAAACCTGCTCACACATAGTGATAGTAAATAATAAGGGAGAAGGAAGCTGGGATGCAAAACCAGGCTATTTGCTCCTGGATACGTTTTAGGCCATATTTATTACCCCTGAAACCACATCTCAATTCTATTCATTTTATTCTATTCGTTATTCATTATCTAGCTTGCAACTAGCGTTATCTAGCTTAACACATGTGAGGTTGTCAAAATTGCTAGAATGATTTGTGGTTTCAATGAAGAATTGAATGAAATATAAACAAAAGGAAATTACTAAATAGTGGTGAGGCTAGAGAAAAAGTTAGAGGGAAAGTAAACATCTATAAACTACTGACTGGTTTTCCTTGTTTGTTTTGTTGCTTTGGATAAAAGCATCTGCTAATTTATTAAATGTACATTAATTTATTCTATTCATTCGTTTCTCATAGGGGGTCAAATATTGCTATGATTGCTCATCAGTCTTTTTGTTTATTTGCACATTTCCATTGAGAACTACTGAATATGGATTGGAGAGCTCATGGTGGTGTGTAGCTCTGAGCGGTGATGAACGCACTGTCGGCTCCTCGGGCGAACGCTCCGTATTTACAGACTCAGACAATGACAACATAATAACTGAGGCGCTCTGCTCTCTTACTAAACTTCTCTCTCATATTCACCATTTTCTCTTTTCTACCCTCAGCTCATGCCAATTTCATTGTCCTTCTCAGACTCCTGACCCTCTTGCCTCCTTCCTGTCCAAAACTAAAGTGGGCTGCCCATCATTCTGATTGCAATATTGTGTCTTCCAATAACATACTATATATCCTGCCATGCATCATTTCATAGAGAAACTCGTTAGGACATCAGTGGCATGCGGTGGAAGAAAAAAAAATGTAATTAATTAATGCTTTTCCAGGTTACATTTTGGATTTCCAAGTTTAAAAGCTTTAAAGCCATAATGTACAACAATAATTACCTTTTATTATCAAGAAGAATACTTTTACATAAATAATTTAATGTAAGAAGTAAATCATTATTAGAAGTTATATACAGTGGGTACGGAAAGTATTCAGACCCCCTTCAATTTTTCACTCTTTGTTATATTGCAGCCATTTGCTAAAATCATTTAAGTTAATTTTTTTTCCTCATTAATGTACACACAGCACCCCATATTGACAGAAAAACACAGAATTGTTGACATTTTTGCAGATTTATTAAAAAAGAAAAACTGAAATATCACATGGTCCTAAGTATTCAGACCCTTTGCTGTGACACTCATATATTTAACTCAGGTGCTGTCCATTTCTTCTGATCATCCTTGAGATGGTTCTACACCTTCATTTGAGTCCAGCTGTGTTTGATTATACTGATTGGACTTGATTAGGAAAGCCACACACCTGTCTATATAAGACCTTACAGCTCACAGTGCATGTCAGAGCAAATGAGAATCATGAGGTCAAAGGAACTGCCTGAAGAGCTCAGAGACAGAATTGTGGCAAGGCACAGATCTGGCCAAGGTTGGAAAAAAAATTAACTTAAATGATTTTAGCAAATGGCTGCAATATAACAAAGAGTGAAAAATTGAAGGGGGTCTGAATACTTTCCGTACCCACTGTATATATATAAGTATTTAATTTATAAAATATACATGATAGATAGATAGATAGATAGATAGATAGATAGAAATATTTATAAATATAATAATCTAAATTCTTAATTAGAATTTTTTAAATTTTTTAATTTATTTCCAACCAAGTTAACTATTTGCAAACAAATATTATTTACTGGTGTCACTGTTTGACAGTGTTATTCTAGAAGAAAATATTAAATTATATTTGATCTCATATTCAAATGTAATTTATTAAAATAAATATAATAAAATATTATTAGTTTTCTTTCTGCACTGAAAATGACTTTCTTTTCCAGATTTTTTGAGGAGGCACTGCCTTCCTCACCGCTTCAGTCAAAATGCCCTTGTCAGGACTCAGGAATCCCTTTCCACCCATCCCTGCCGTCATGCTCGGAGCAGATTTCATGACAATGACAGCTGGCTCCTTCATGCATGATGACAGACAAGCGGCTTAGTTTGAAGACAGCCTATCAGAGCTGTAGATTCAATCAAACGAACACATATATACAAACACCCCTCCTCCAATTTCTCGACTTTTACCCAGAGCCTCTTATTTTTCTCATTTACGCCCCTCAGGGTCAACTCACCAACACAGAGCTTTGTCTGAAAATCCTTACCCAACCGCTGAACATGAAAATCCGGTGTGTGTGTATGTGTGTGTGTGTGTGTGTGCTTCCTTGCTGTACAACATCTCTATAGGACATTGTGTATTCAAGGTCAGCAGCGGTGTAAAGGGACGGGGGACTAATAGATTAATTTACAGAACCAATCCTGAGATGGCCACATCAATATGAAGGCAAAAAATGAATCAATGGCAAATAATCAGCAATCCAGTAGCTTCACCCCACAAGAAATCATCTCTACAGAGGATAGGAGATCAAACCTGTTAATGTTAAGTTCATAAGCATGACGGGACATAAACAGCAGGCCTGCAGGCTCTGAATATAGTCTCATTCTTAAAGCTACTTAGCTACTTCCAGACATGTTATTGAATCTTAAACGGCAAAATAAACTATATAAAGAGTTACGAATGCAGCCTCAATTGTGTAATGCAAAAAACTGGCATAAAAATTAATGAGTCATCATAATCACTGCATACATTAGATACTAGACAAAAATGACCACTGCAAACATCAACTCATCATGCAAAGCAAGTAAATTGTTTCGAGCAAGCATCATTTTACATCATTTTTGAAGCCAGTTTGAGTGGAAACCAACAAAATATGTTTTTTGGTCAGCGCCAATAGCCTTGAACTGCGCCGACATACAGCGCCGTTGTGCTACGGGTGTCCCAAGTTCGAATCTCGGCTTCAGGACCTTTCCCGATCCCATCGCCCACTCTCTCTCCCACTTTGCTAACTGTCCTTATCATCATAAAGTCAAAAAAAGGGGAAAAAAAAAGATTTTTGTAATAGTTTCCATATAAAATTTAAAAAAAAAAGTTAACATTTTGGGTAAATACAAAAATAACTCTCACTAAATTAATTCATTATTTTTATATCCACAATTTTGCTGTTTGCAAGTTGAAAACTCAAATATAGAGAGAAGGAAGGACATAGAGAGAGAGAGACTGAGACTCCCCACTTTTTTGATAGAGACCGATCACAATTCAATATGCAAATTTTACATTGACATAATCTCTGGCAGTTCGATATTAAATGCCATTCAGTCAGTGAGAGATTTCACTACTTACATTTTTTTTTTTAAACTACAGAGTATATAAAAAATAGCTTGCAAGAACTACAATTATTCAAATTAATAACTAATATATAAACAAGCCCCATTCTACAGAAATGAGTGCTGGGTTTAGAAAAGCCCCAGGCATTCAACTGAACATGAGTAAAGATGCATGTTAACAAATCTCACAACTGAGCACCACTGAGAGTGTGATGTGGGTGGAAAAGTGAAGTCACCTCTTTCTCTCCTTTTCTCTCTGGTGGGCGAAGGAGAAAAAAGTGGCACAGCACTTGTTGATTTTTTAAGCATTGTCACAAGATCGACAGTTCGAGACATTTAGATTCTGACATCCAACATTCAGATCCACAACGTACCTCTGTGCCCGTCGCCTGCAAAATCATCCTTGGTTTAGAAATGTTTGAGGAAAGAAGTGATAAGCAACTTTGGTAACATTTTATTTTACTTTGAACGTTTCACAACTATTCAGACTTCTATTTGAGTCGAAATCCTCCCACACAATAAGCCTCCAGCATTCCTGAAACTAACCCTAAAGTTATCCACAATCTATTTTGGGCATATTATATCATAATCGCCCACATGTACCGCACTTGAATGACAGTGCAACTCTCAGCTTTTGCTTAGCTAACACAAGGGTGCCCTGCGATATTTATGCCATCCTTGACCTTTAATAACCGAATCAAAAAAACCTGCCACTGAGGGCCATTTAGACTTATAGATGCCCTAAATGATGTAAATGGGGTTTGGTAAATAACATTTCGGCAAATTATATTTTTCATTTTTTCTTTTTCTTTCATGCACAAACACACACATTGCTGCACCGAGCGCTGACTCAAGCTACTAACAAAGAATCTTATATGGGTTCTTTATGAATTAAAGGGGTCATCGGATGCAAAATTCACTTTTGTTGTTGTTTGAACATAAATGTGTGTTGGAAGTTTGTGTAAACATCCATCCTATAATGATAAAAATCCACCCAGTGTTTTTTTTTTTAAATCCCTATTTTAAAATCCCCTTTCTCAAATCAGTCTGTTCTGAGATTCCTGTCAGAATGACGTAGTTCTGCACAGGCCCCTCCCACGATAGTTGATTGACAAGGCCATCTTACCTTAGACCCACCCTGAGTGAGCTGCCCGCCATTGTGTCGACTCCGGTGCAGGGGAAGACAAGAGCATCTCCGATTAAGCGATTGAGGTGTTCTGTTGTTGGATGTAATAATGACCATAGCAGTCGTCATTTACTCCCGACATCTGAGTCACTGAAGACGCAGAGGATTAATGTTACTTTCGTTTTGAAGGGAATGCGCCGATCACCGATCTGCCTAAATGCGTTTAAGTTCGCGCGAATCATTCGTGATCGAGCTTCATCTACAGAAGAAGTGAGTATAAGGGTTTTTTATGAATCTTTGCAAATCGCCTTTCCTGTGTGCTAGTTAGCCAGTTTCGCGGCTAAAGTAAACAGTACTGCTCGTCACCCCACAGAAGAGAGGGACGGGGTCAGCAGAGCTCATTAGCATTTAAAGCAACATGGACTAGAACAGCGTGCTGAAAACAGAGCTTTTTACACTACCGTTGAGAAATTTTAACCAAAGTATGTTATAGACTTTTTATTAAGACCCTAAAGAATCATATCAACTTATATCAAATGGGCATCCGATGACCCCTTTAAAGAATTTACCCAACATTTAACAAAGGCTTTACCAAACAAGACATTTAAAGGGGATAGTTCACCCAAAAATGTAAACTGCCCCATGATTTACTCACCCTCAAGCCATCCTAGGTGTATATGACTTTCTTCTTTTAGACGAATACAGTAGAAGTTATATTAAAAAAAATGTCCTGGCTCTTCCAAGCTTTATAATGGCAGTGAATGGGTGTTGAGATTTTCAAGTCCAATAAAGCGCATCCATCAATCATAAAAAGTACTCCACACGGCTCCGGGGGTTAATAATAGCCTTCTGAAGCAAATCGATGCATCAAGGCCTTTATTCACCCCCCACCCCCAGAGCTGTGTGGAGCACTTTTTATGTTGGATGAATGCACTTTATTGGACAAAATCTCAACACCCATTCACTGCCATTATAAAACTTGGAAGAACCAGGACATTTTTTTATATAACTGAGATTGTATTCGTCAGAAAGAAGAAAGTCATATACAACTAGAATGGCTTGAGGATGAGTAAATTATGAAGCCATTTTCATTTTTCGACTTTCAACTATCACTGCAGCATGCCTCTCTTATTTGTATAAGTTACATTTTTATCTCATGCTTTTAGTAAAACAGAAGATAACAAAGTCTGCATAGAAAGTTCAAAAGAATAGCATTTCTTTACATATATCTATTGTAACATTATAAATGTCATTATTGTCACTTTTGGTGATGACAGATTTGGACTAATTTCAATGACTCCAATGACCTACTAAACTGCTCAACTTGAATTTTGACAACATTTAGTAGTACACTAGAATACAGAAGGCCTCAAAGCTAATAGACATAAACTAAAAGCCACAACAGTCCAATTTTGGTCAGAGGCTTTAGTTTTGCCTTCAAGTTTTTATTTTATGCTATATATGTATATGTATACATATACACATATATACATACATACATACATTTATATATTTATATATAAGCAGAGGGAGAGCATGTCAACACCTGGTGTTTCGCAATCTGACAGTCGTCTGCTCAGGCTGTGAAACAGGAAAGGAGGGGTAAGACAGAAAAAGAAGGCAAAGTGAGGAAAGCGAAGATGTGAGAAAAGAGTGAGGGCTGTGGACCCTGAGAGTGAGACAGAACGATACTTACTGCTCACAGTCAAAGAATCTTCCACTATCCTCATCTTATTTCTTTCTATTGAAAGGCCTTAAATCAAACTGAGACAGACAGAAAGTATATGTAACTCAACAATTACTTGGAAGGTGGTTTGGTTCAAAAACATGTTTTGCTATGCTGGTTGAAAGTCTCTTCACATTCCCCATTCATGCAGACATGATAGCACGTTCCATCAGCGCGTTCCATCACGCTATTGCAGACAGAGCCAGAATGGAAGGCGTTATTATACTAATATTATGCGCTTTGTACTGTAATGTTTTCTCACCAGTGAATGACACATGAGGTAATCTGACAGCGCTGCATTGCTGTCTCTCATCGTGTCAATGGTTAGACACTGGTCTGCCTGTGCGCGGTCATGAGTTTTGGAGGAGGTGTGGTTTTGGAGAGTGATTTGCAGGAATAGTGGGATCTTATGCTTTCAAATCTAGCTTGCTCCAAAATTGCCTACCCTACCTTTAAGAGTTCCATCTACTACATGAGGAAAACTTGTACCCCCTAGCATAAAAAAAACAACTTCAAGTCAAAACTGAAGCCTTTGACAAAAATTGGACTGTTGTGGCAGAGATAGATAGATAGACAGACAGACAGACAGACAGACAATATATATATATATATATATAGAGAGAGAGAGAGAGAGATATATATATAGATACATACACTACTACATTTAAAATTTAGTCTTTCTCTTCTGAGAAACAAACTAAAAATATTGACGACATCATCTTACACTTCACATATTTTTGTCCAATCAAATACTCTAGAATGAGAATTCCCCTCCCCCTAATACTGCTTTAAACTAACTAGTGGGTGGCAAATACAGTTCATGGCATACTATAAAAAAATATTATACAAAAAGAAAATAAGAAATAGATCAAGTCAGGAAATAAAACTACACTCATCAAGTAATTTCAATGTGCATTATAAGCATTATACATCTCTACACATTGTACAACTGTCTTGAAAAAGCAGATCATAGCATATTCTGATCAGCACAATACTGGATGAAACGTAAATACTTGTCAAGAAAGCACAGAAACTACATGCTAATGAGAGCTCTACCTCAGGATAGGATAATTGAGCTTATTCGAGTAATTAATTGGCTTGAGCATCCTCTCACCCTGGATCAGACTGTGATTTTGTTGTTGTATAATAAAGAGTTCAGGATAAATAACAGCATCAAACTGTGCTCATCAAACTCTTCAGGTGGTTCTGATTAGGTTTTGGTCTGTGTAAGTAAAACTCAGTGGTTTGTTAATAGACGTGAGGGAAGCAAAGCTTAATAGACTGTTCAGGGATGAGAAAATCACATTGCAAATAATATCTGGCTGATTATTCTGCTACAATCCACTCAGATCTAATCATTTCATAGCTATTTCATTTACCAGCTGGACGGACATGCTCATCAGAAAGACACCAAGACACCATTTTACCATAAAAGTGCAAATATTTTCTATTTATTTATTCGTAGAGCTTCTCTTTTCTCACCTCTAAACCCAGTGAAATGCAGGACATACTGAGGCGCATGAACACTGCATGAAACAATTTCTTAATCAGTATTTTTGTCTGGTTTCCAGCAACAAAACTTCAGAAATGTATTTGAGAGACTGGTGTTCAGAGAATATATCTTCATTATAAGTTACATTTTTATATTGTATCATCATGTAGCATAAACCTCACTACATTTTGCTAGTTTGAAAAAAAAAAAAAAAAATTAAAAAAAGAAAAAGAAGAAAAAGAAAATCTCTGTTTCTATATACTTTTATCAATTTTTTTGAAAAATAACCATTATATTTAAAGAGTTTCCTATAGCTGGCCCAGCAAAATGACAACATTAAGACCAAGCAGAAGCCACTCTCCTCCTTTTCAACAGATGAACAACAGGTCAAGGTTTAGCTTAAACAGATATTGATCTACTGTGTGAAAATGGCTCATTATGACTGGCAGCATGCAAAAATAAGGGTTTATAAGGGATGACAACAATTTCCAGAGAGCTGTTAAAACACAAAACAAACCAGTGAAGGCAAATCATTATAGCCACAGGGGAAAATCTTTGAAAATGGAGCTATTTACTAAACAGAGAGAAAACAAGTATTCAGTTTCTATAGCTATTTATTTGCAAGTCTGACAAACTGTTTATATGTGATGCATTTTTGCACATTTACATATGTTTGATACATATATTAGGCAAAAGAACATCAAATTCATCCTTATGATGCAAGTTCTAGGGAACGTAACTAGGAAGAATAACTATTGCATCATCACTGCATTGGTATCAAACTGAAAATACAGCACAGAGAAATAAAGTCCCTGGCTTGTGTGACAGTAGATAAGAGGTCTGGGCCAGTCATTGTGTGGACAGAACACTAAGCACTGGCACCCACTTAAGACTCCGGCAAACACTGTTCTGGACCACAAAAGAGGGAGAGAGGAGAGAAAGAGGCAGAGGACAGGAGGATACGGGAAGAGAAGTACTAAGAGGATGAATGCATGTCTGCATGTCTATTTTAAGATGGGTGTCTGAGCAGCTAGGCTCAGGGCTCGGGGCACTGCTAGTGCCTGAGCCACATTGCAGTCCTTCATTGAATGAGCAGAATCACATGACGGAGAGAGAAGGGGGGATTGGACTCTTTGTAAACTCAGATAAAGCCGTTTTCTTATCGTGGCTGCTTCTGGTGGTGATTTCATGTGTAGATCTGGGGGATTTCACTTATCCGTCTTATATTGGTCTTTAAAGAAGGTCTTTTCTTCAAAATAGCTGGAACATCATCATCTTAACACATGTACACCACAAAATAGAAAAAAGTAATGTATAAATCAACAGACTGAGAACTAGCGGCACTGTGTGTTGAAACAAACATACGAGTTATATACTGCATATAAGGGTTCAACTATGGAAACTTTTCAATGGGTTTCTTGATTTTTATTAATATAAACATTTTCTTCTTTTTTATTAAACTATAACATTAAGAAAACAACCGTTAACAGCAAACAACAAATAATACTAAATAAAAATGAATACATTCACATTACATTAGGGGTCACATTACATATTTTTAAAATGCCTTTTAGATTTTATTGTTTTACGCTGTCCCGACACAGATTTTCAATCTTAAACTATAAAAATCTAACATAAAAAAATAAATTATTAATTAAATTAAATTTAATGATTCATTAAAACTAAAATAAACTAAACAAAAAAGTGAAGTAAACATAAACCCAACCAAAAACTGTATTCTTGTAAGAATTGTAAACTACAATTTTGTCAAATTATGATTTTTTTTTTTTTTTAATAGTTAAAAATTAAAGAATAGTTTATATTTAAGACAAATAAAACACTAGCAATGAAATTAGCCTATGCAAGACAAAGGTAAGTCATTTTGTTTACAATGTCAACTGTTTAAAATGTAATTTCCACCACCACGATTCCCACAATGAATGCTGATGTGCTGGAAATGGCATTTGTACATGATGGTTTATGAATAAAATTAAATTAAATAAAATTAAATAAATATGATTCTGATCAAATTTACTTAAAATGTGTTAGTGCAAATTGTTATGAAGATTTTAACAAGTAAATCCTACAAGTTATAAAATAAAATAAAATAAAATAAATGCCCCACTCTTGGATATTATTAGCTGACCAATTAAAAAAAAAAAAGTGTGTTTTAAGTGATTTCAATTTCTAAAGGTTCCCATATTTGAAGAAACAAACAATCCTATTTCAAAACAAGTAGAATTTGTAAGAACAGTTACAAGAAATGACTATTCACTGAATAACGAACATCAAGTGTACATTTCCAGGGTGGATGTTTTAGTACAGAAGATTTCTCGCTGTGGAGGACATCTGATGAAATCTAACCTGGCTGCTGGAGGAGTGGAAAGGAGGAGTGGAGAACAGCAGCACAGATAATGAATGGAAGAGAGTGACCAGCGTGGGAGAGAGAGAAGGACAACAGCGAAGGAAGAGAAGAGCAAGAAGAGGGGCGGTCAAATGCAGCAGAATAAGCTGAGTTAGTAAGACGGTTAGAGAGGGCTGATGGATAGACAGAGCGAGGAAGAGAAAGAAAAACAGCACTGGTGAAGTCAGAAAGTCAGTTAATGAGCAGGAAAGAATGACGAGTGTAGAAGAGAAATAATGTGGAGGGGGGGGTCTTCAACACTTCATTACATTCTCCATTTTACAGCAATCTGTCTTCCTGAGAAGATCCACCATATTTATTACCTCATGACAGCCATAACCATGACAATAAACCTTACCCGGCAACAGCTAACATAACAAGCTAGCACCTTCTTAAACCTAAATCCTAAAATAGCCACAAAACACGAGCGCAACACAGCAGAATGAAGTGAGAAACCTCCAATGCAGTTGCCCTCCATTAAACTCTGAGGAGAAGGTTAAACTAAGAACTGCAGACTTATCAGTGACTGGTGATACATCACAAGCAATGACAGCGAACCAGACATTTGGATTCTTTCTTTCAATGCTTGTTATATGAGCAAGAAACCATCCTACATCAGCACTGGAGGTCACTGTACTGTTGGTCACTAGTAGGCGGATTTCAAGTGGACTGCCAAACTGGCCTAGCTTTTAAAAATCTGAACACAAATGAGTTATGTCATTTTATTTTGACAGTAAATCAGCTTTGTTGCTGCTAAAATGATTATTGTGCATAGGAATATCAATTGCAGCAGTGAATAATGCATCATATGAAGAAGATCAATGCATGAATCAAGCTCACTTCAGAATGCCCACGGTGTCTGATACAGCTTTCCACACATAATTTTTTATTTATTGCCATATGTGGGCTGAGACGAAACATTTATGACTGTGAAATCGCTCACAGTAACATGAAGATCTCCTCCGTCTTGCCTACACTGTCTCAAAGGAGACGGATCACGTGAGCTCTTCCGTCTTTGCTCCTATTGGTCGTTGGTGGTCATTTGCATAAAATTAAACTTTTTTTTGGAGTTGTTGGACACGCCCACATCCTGTAACTGCCAGAATCCACCTACACTATTGAAATGACTTTACTTCATGTAAATGATCTCTAGAGTGACTTTACAGTATGGTGGAGAACAAGATCAATCGGTGATGGATCCATTACCCTGCTGACAAAACCAGATTAGATCAGCATGAATTTCAAGACTGGCTTGTGCTGGTTAGTGCTGGCTTGCTGCTGATCTAGCTGGTGGACCAGAGAGATGATAAAACTGCAGACTGAAAGAAGTTCTTTCTGGTGAAGCTTGGTTAAGCTAGCGATAATGGCTGGGAGGAGTTTAAGGGGACTTGTTCAAGATGAAACTCGTGCATTTTACCCTGCATTTTCCTGTCTACTCTATCATTGGCTCTCAACGTTCTTGACTCCAAGGCCCCCCGATATCCACAAGAATGTTCAAAGGCCCCATGACTTTTCCAGACATTAATGATTTACTGAATAATGATTTTCAAAACGGTAATGCTTGTTTAGTCTTTATTTTAAATAATTTTAAATAAACTCACCCATAAAAGTTAGCAGAGACCCCCTGGTTGAGCACCATTTATTGACTTTTATTGGTTAAAAGCCAAAAATCCATTGAAAAATCACATATCATGGCAAATAGCTAATGAGACAAAGTAAAATTTTAGTTTTGCAATGTGAAGGAGAACTGAATGTGAAGTCAATCAGTATTCAAAGAGCCAATTATCATGCACTTGTTACATGCATAATAATTAGTCAAATACCTTAAAGACACAACTTCGCATCTGAATTGACCGAAATGTTAATATCCTTCTCAGAACTGAACCGCCATCACCAAAGATCTCCAAACTTATCAATAACCCTTCATAGATTTGTTAGAAGGTATTTACATCACATCATCAGGGTTCTCCCGAGCAAGCGCTGGTGTGCTGCAGTGGCCATTTTTAGATTTATTGCCAATCAATACTGGAACAGGTGGATCATATGACATCCCAACACAGTCACTGCAGCTAAAAACAGCAACACCGAGCAGCATTCAGCACACAAACGACTCTAAAACTACTGCTTTTGGCTACTTTATTGGTCTGAAACACCAAGGACAGATCGGTGACTAACCAAACACCAAACAGTGACCAATGAGCCAAAGATCCCAAACGGACCCGCCATGCATCTGATAGCAGGCTCAACGCGACCCCTGGTGTGTCTGCTGGTATACTTCTGGTAGAAAATCATCTCTAATGTCACACAACAACAGTATCTGGGTCTTGGCATTCCAGCAGAGCACAATTACCTTTTGTTATTTCCCCAGAAACAAACTAATGCGAGAGTCTTGAATGTGACTCCTTGTGGGAAGGATACAGAGCCTCGTGTTTGGGTGCATCGCAGCCAAGAGGTGGTGGATAACTGACATCTCACTAATTATGTCAGTCAGACTTAAATAATGCATGAGCATCTATTTTAACCACCCACTTTGGAAAACGAGGCTGAAAGCGTTCATAATGACATAACTACCACCCGTTCAGAGTCGACAGTCAAAACTGCACATTTCCTTTCATTAGTGGCTACAAACACATCAGTGACACATCTGAAAAGAAAATATGCACACAAACACCCGAGACCTTGAGATGATACGATACCGCTCACATACCGTCAGCCTTCTTAGGATGCATCGGGTCCAAGAGGTAGGGAGTGTGTGTCTTCCTTTGTGTGTGTGAAAGCTAAATGAAAGGATGCTAGCTGCTCTCTGGAACTCTGACTAAAACATGCCAGGTAGGCAAATCGCACACACATACACCCGCACGCAACGCTCCCGCACTCTCCAAACGGGTTCAAACCCAAGTATGGCATGGAAGACTGGCCATCAAATCACTGCAGGTGTGATGAAAATAAACAGAATGC
>NW_015549584.1:1611838-1652287 GCF_001515605.1 Sinocyclocheilus anshuiensis
CCCTACATTTTGCTAGTTTGAAAAAAAAAAAAAGAAATTAAAAAAAGAAAAAGAAGAAAAAGAAAATCTCTGAAGCCAGAATATATATATATTTTTCTTTTAATAATGTTTAAATATTTGTATATAGGGAAATCAGGTTAATTGGGTTACATTTTGACAGAGATGGCTGTGAAAAAATGTCCCAAATTATTCACTTTATAACATAATATAATATATATAATATAATATAATATATGATTTTTTTGCAGTGAACACTTTCAATGATGGGCTTGCTTTTATACATATATATATATATACATACATATATACATACATATATACATACACATCATCAGGGTTCTCCCGAGCAAGCGCTGGTGTGCTGCAGTGGCCATTTTTAGATTTATTGCCAATCAATACTGGAACAGGTGGATCATATGACATCCCAACACAGTCACTGCAGCTAAAAACAGCAACACCGAGCAGCATTCAGCACACAAACGACTCTAAAACTACTGCTTTTGGCTACTTTATTGGTCTGAAACACCAAGGACAGATCGGTGACTAACCAAACACCAAACAGTGACCAATGAGCCAAAGATCCCAAACGGACCCGCCATGCATCTGATAGCAGGCTCAACGCGACCCCTGGTGTGTCTGCTGGTATACTTCTGGTAGAAAATCATCTCTAATGTCACACAACAACAGTATCTGGGTCTTGGCATTCCAGCAGAGCACAATTACCTTTTGTTATTTCCCCAGAAACAAACTAATGCGAGAGTCTTGAATGTGACTCCTTGTGGGAAGGATACAGAGCCTCGTGTTTGGGTGCATCGCAGCCAAGAGGTGGTGGATAACTGACATCTCACTAATTATGTCAGTCAGACTTAAATAATGCATGAGCATCTATTTTAACCACCCACTTTGGAAAACGAGGCTGAAAGCGTTCATAATGACATAACTACCACCCGTTCAGAGTCGACAGTCAAAACTGCACATTTCCTTTCATTAGTGGCTACAAACACATCAGTGACACATCTGAAAAGAAAATATGCACACAAACACCCGAGACCTTGAGATGATACGATACCGCTCACATACCGTCAGCCTTCTTAGGATGCATCGGGTCCAAGAGGTAGGGAGTGTGTGTCTTCCTTTGTGTGTGTGAAAGCTAAATGAAAGGATGCTAGCTGCTCTCTGGAACTCTGACTAAAACATGCCAGGTAGGCAAATCGCACACACATACACCCGCACGCAACGCTGCCGCACTCGCCAAATGGGTTCAAACCAGAGCCTGGCATGGAAGACAGGCCATCAAATCACTGCAGGTGTGATGAAAATAAACAGAATGCATCAAACACGCATGCATACACAAGGGCTGGACACGCTAGCTCAATGTCAATCACATCCGCACACAAAGACAGCGGCGGCGTGATGGGGTGGACAACAAATGGAAGAGATCTCGATGGTGTGGTGCTCACCGGTATCTTCCTGTTTTCTGCTCGTTTCAGCACATTTCCCCTGGCAGCCTCCAACGACGCACCGGCTACATCCCCTCCTCCCTCACGGTCTCCTCTATTCGCTCAATCTCTCCTCTTCCTTGTGACTTATTTAATTATTTCTCCCCCTCCCTGCCGTTCTGTCGCTCCCTGCGTGCAGTCGTTACTGCTGGCTGTCCTTGTATAGGCTGTGTCCTCGATGAATGGATGGATGGAGGGAGGGATGTTTCTACAGGAGCGGGCAGCTCTGCTGGAAGCCTTAATTGAGATGGGCGGCACAGACAAAAGGAGAGTTCCTGCAACACAGATGGATGTTTTGCTACGGTGCCTGGCTCTGCTCTGCACTCTTCGCCTCTCCTCTCTATTATTTCACTCTCTCGCCCTGTTCGCTTTCTCTCCCTCTCTCATCCTTTCGTCAGGGTGTAGCTGGGTCCCCAGAGAGCCGGTGGCAAACAGCTGAGGGGCTTTGTGGAAAACACGGCATGGAGCGGGAGGGTGACTGGAACGGCGCATCGGCGTGGATGGTGAAAGAGCTTAGTGTGTGGTGAATGAGGAGGACGGGGGATAGAGTGTCTGATAACAGCAGGGACTGTTTGCTAATTAGTGGTAATTTGAACAAACCCTAACTCAAAGTACTACATTTTGCCATTTACTGTGCACAGATATGAATGATACCTCAAATCGCGCTGAAAGGCCTGCTTTTATGTTCTAAGTCAGTTGCATGGTGAACGATAATAAGGCAATAATAGAATTTACAGTAAAAAAGGATCTGAGTGACATCACATTTTAGAGGATTTTAAGTGGGCTCTCTTCATTTTGGGTCTGTAAGCAACCACTTCACAAACAAACACTTTTTTCAGAAAATGGCAAATTTCATATTAATTTAAAAATGAAATGTCAGCGCCGATAGCCTTGTGGGCAGTGTGCCGACATACGTATAGCACCGTTTTGCTATGGGCATCCCGAGTTCGAGTCCCAGTATGTGGACATTTCCCGATCCCGCACCCCCTCTCTCTACCACTTTGCTTCCTGTCATTACTTCCTGTCAGTACCGCGTTTTCTTTACTCGTCTAATTTTTGTATTTGTATTTGCAATCAAGTCATGGCCAATACATGTGCGTAGCACTTGATTTCTTTGTTCAAATCTATTACACGATTAAAACAAATCTAGAAAAACTGAGCAACCACATTGCTACATTAAACTCTGTAAAATGTTAAGTTGGTCGCAGTGCCATGCACTTAATGCCTCATCTGCGGCCGTTCTAGACGCACATTAATACTGAATTAGAAGCGCGTTAACTGCATGACTTCATTGGTGCAGGCGCAAATATAGGTTAAAGAGATTAAAATACAGGTACACAAGTTAACAGGTTAAAGTATCAGTTTGATGTTAATATTTATTAATCATACTGTTGAACTTGACAGTATTTTCTCTCTTGTTATTTCATAGGGAGTTTCAAAGAAGACAGAGTCTCAGGTCAGCTGTGACCTGAAGAAGAAGAAGTGAAAATGCATGTGCCCTGTGTTTATCAGTATCCTTACGTTCATTGGGTAAAAAGAAAAACTAAATAAACAAAGTAAAAATTAATTTGGATGGTTCCTCAAGAGTCAAGGTTTCTATAGATATCGCGATATATCGATATCGAGAATTCTTTTGGCCACAATAACCGTGGTGTGAAAAATATAATATCGTGACAGCCCTAATTTGCATATAAAATCAAGGAAATTAATAAATAATAATTACAAAAGTAAAGAATATATGCCCTTTAAAATAATTAACTAATTATATTATTCATTGTCTTATTTAAGAAATAAAAAATGTGGGGGAAAAAAAGTGAAAAAATGTGCAGTGATTTATATATTGACAGGGACCCCTCCTACACACCTCAGCCGAGAGACTGAGCGCAGTTATTAGGGCTGGGTAAAAAATATCGATATCTCAATTTTAATAGATTCTCATTTTTACGAAACGTTATCGATTCTTAAATCCCAAGAATCTATTAGTCTAGCCTGTTTTCAGTTAATGAACGGAACTTTGAAGCGCACCTCCCATCCAATATATCGCAATAAGCATTGTGCGTTGGTACTATTAATATGAAACTTAAGTCTCAGATTTCCATTTATGTCCATTGTATTGCAGTATTCAAACAATAAATGCCGTTTTGGCGCTGTTTAATGTGGAGTGACAGATCGCTGTAGCGCCTCAGTTCAACAGAGGCGGCAGCGCATAGCGCACGTGAACTGATCATCTCCTCCACATTAATACCAGCTTCAGCACAAAATAAACATGACTACACATCCAAAGGTAAGTTAAAAGAAAGAGTACAACTTTACAATCCATATCCTGTCTTATGTAATCGCTCAATCCGTGTTTCAGCCGCGCAATGACATCAAAATAACAGCGTTTAAACAATTCATGTAACGTCACATTTACCTCAGAAAGCATATTCAGTGACTATAAACTCATTAGTCAGATAGAAAAATAAATTGTAGAGAGGGGCATTTTGCTAAATATATGCACCATATAACATTCATTATACTTTTTTACTGTTCTTTAATGTTTTATTTATGTTTGAATAAATCTGTCCAAGTTTTTATGACAGCCACTCTCTTTGAGGAGATATTTATTCTCTTTTTGTATATTTAAAAAAAAAACTAACTGAAGTAATTGTAACTTAATTATTATAAAAACTTCATTAAGTGCAATTTAAGCAGTTGTACAGCACAAATCAGTCAATTTTAACCTTCAATATTATAATGTACCAACTACCAACTGACTCTCATGTATATTTTACAGCATTAGTTGGGAGATCTTTTTTTCCTTGAGAAAATTTTGCATGTACTGTACCAGATATGTATCCAAAATAATCGATATTGAATCGAATCGAATTGGTAATCGAATGGAATCGCAAGCTTGTGAATGAGAATCGAATCGTGAAATTTGTGTCAAAAGTTAAAACCCAGCCCTAGCTTAAATAGTGCATATAATCACCTCCATAATGACAGTTTGGCTGCACATAAGTTCACATTATATATTTATGTCTTGAGTTATAAGAAATCATTTGAGAATCTGCCTGCGCGTTTATTTTTGTTTCGTTTTTCCTACATATCAAGTAGCTTATGTTCAGATCATATCTAACTCAATGTTAAGAATGCCATGCTTTCAAGTAGCTATGCTTTTGTTTTTATCTTTGTGCACATGAACACTCTATGCGTGTGAAGTAAATGCATGCATTTCATGTGCTGCTGAAATCCAATTAGAGGCAGTGGAATTCTGCCATTGAAATCAATTTAGCGCTAATGTTATTGAATGATGTGGTGTGTAGAGCTGCAGTAGAGGGTTTATTTGTATTTATATGAGATGACTGTGCCTGTTCTTTTTCCCCTCCTGTGCGTGAATACAGATGTATTGTTTGGAGGCAATTGAGGTCAAGCATTATGTGCATGGTGGGATTTTTGTTGTGTATCTTGATTACGTTGCCCTCGGGGAGAGAAGCCCTTTAACAACTTTACAATCCATATCCTGTCTTATGTAATCGCTCAATCCGTGTTTCAGCCGCGCAATGACATCAAAATAACAGCGTTTAAACAATTCATGTAACGTCACATTTACCTCAGAAAGCATATTCAGTGACTATAAACTCATTAGTCAGATAGAAAAATAAATTGTAGAGAGGGGCATTTTGCTAAATATATGCACCATATAACATTCATTATACTTTTTTACTGTTCTTTAATGTTTTATTTATGTTTGAATAAATCTGTCCAAGTTTTTATGACAGCCACTCTCTTTGAGGAGATATTTATTCTCTTTTTGTATATTTAAAAAAAAAACTAACTGAAGTAATTGTAACTTAATTATTATAAAAACTTCATTAAGTGCAATTTAAGCAGTTGTACAGCACAAATCAGTCAATTTTAACCTTCAATATTATAATGTACCAACTACCAACTGACTCTCATGTATATTTTACAGCATTAGTTGGGAGATCTTTTTTTCCTTGAGAAAATTTTGCATGTACTGTACCAGATATGTATCCAAAATAATCGATATTGAATCGAATCGAATTGGTAATCGAATGGAATCGCAAGCTTGTGAATGAGAATCAAATCGAATTGTGAAGTTGGTGTCAAAACCCAGCCCTATCAGTTATCTGAAGATATGTCTTCCTTACACTGACTCTCAGCCGTGTCAACAACCACCAGCACACAAGGAACGCTGCAGAGCAATATTATTGTGACTTTAAAACAATAGTTCACCCAAAAATTACAATTATGTAATTAAGTTTTTGTCCAGACAATTAAAGTCAATAGGGTCCAAAAAAAATGAAACAACATGAGGGTGAGTAAACAATGACAAAATTTATGTTTCTGGACCATTTTATCACTGTGCCCTATACAAAGTTATTATATGGCTTCAAAAGTTTTAAGCATAAGAAGCATAAGTCATACACTTGCTTTGCTTTTATGTCATTTAAATGCCTAGTCACAAGCCCTAAAAAGGCTTTAACAGGATTCTGTGGAAAAAGTCTGGGTAAAAAGCAGCCATGATCAGTGAAGCAGATTATACCTGAATAAAAGGTTATAATTCTTTGTCCCTACAACACTGTACCAGAGCAGCTCCAGGTTACTGAGCTTTCATGCACGATGTGAATAACTAACCTTGCATAGTAATAAGCCCAGACCAATTCCACACAGTAGACAGTAGGCAGCTGAACCTGAGGTCTTTACACTGTCAAATCACACAGTCACTTTGATTCCCTGTTCAGCACCGCTGCATCACGCATCAGTGGTGTGTGCTGGACGTCTGAAACGAGGGGGCAAATTCCCTTCAGGGGTTTTTGTCTAATAAATTCATGTTCAATTTTATGTTCACATGGTATCTGGGTTAAACACCTTACATCATCAACAAGCAACCAATACTAAAACATTTTGTATGTATAAATTATCATACTGTTTATTTAAACCAAGGCATCGAGTTGATGTGGTTTTTTTAATTGTATTGTTACAAAAATAATATCTATACAAATACAGTAAAATGTAATTTTTATTTGTTACTACTAACTGCTATGGGACAATATTATTAAAAGCCACTTTCTTTTAGTAAATGATAAAAAAGTAAATATCACAAATATATTGATGGTGGGAGGAATGGAGGTGCATCTTTAATATAACCAACCTAAGTAGCCGCTAATTCAGAGATCATCACTTTAAGTAATATCTCAATTATGGGGGGAAAGTCTAATTGCAACTTTAAAAAAAAAAATGCATTCAAAAGGATCCAGGTTTGCGGTGCTTGTTTGTAGGGCTACACAATTTGGCCCTTAAAATAGTGATCTTGGGATATCAACATGACTATAATAATAATAATAATAATAATAATAATAATAATAATAATAATAATAATAAATATTATTATTGTTGTTATGGTTTAATTAAATATATAATAATAATTATTATTATATATAGTATTTAATAAGAATGATATTTTTACAGCACAACTATAAAATGACAATATTTATGCAATTAATATTATAAAACAATATAAACATATTAATTAATATAAATGCAATATTTATGGCTGCCTTCATTTTCATCATTTTCAAAGCCGTTAAAGGATAAGTTCACTTCCAGAATGAAAATTCTTTCATCATTTACTCACCCGCCTCCACTTGTTCCAAACCTGTATGAGTTTCTTTCTTCTGTTGAACACAAACAAAGATGTTGTTTCATCAACTGTTCGGATACGAACATTTTTCAAAATAAAATCTTTTGTGTTCAACAGAAGAAAGAAACTCATACAGGTTTGGAACAAGTGGAGGGTGAGTAAATGACGACAAAATTTTCATTCTGGAAGTGAACTAATCCTCTAAAGCTTCTTATTTGCTGACAACACCCAGTTTGTAAGTGCTTCTCATTAGAAGTTTGGGAAGATGGTTAGCATGTGTTATGTTCCCAAATGCACATTACAAACAAACCAAACTCAGAGCACATGCAGAGATGAGTTCACATGTAGCAGCGTTTACTGAGACCCGAGCTGCTCTGACACACTGAAAACACCAGATCATGAGCTGCTCATGTGTAAAAGAAGGCAGTGCCATGCTTCACTCTGAAACACACAGTGCATTTAATTCAATCACAGCCTAGGAGACTTCACAATCACACTAAACCATATCAAGATTTTGGTTTTATTGCGAGTAATCGTCACTTCAGAATTTTTTTCACTTTGAACACCGTTTGATCTCGTAATATATTTGTTTTATTTATACGGTCAATAATGTTCTCATCCACATTTTATGAGGAGGCACTGCCTCCTCTGAGAAAACACCCAACAACAACAAATGTGGCACAAACTGCTGACAAGGAGAGAAAAAAGTGGGCCAGAACAGAAACAAACGCAGACAGAAAAGTTAACAGCCTGTCACAAGTCATTACGTACCTCGAGAACAGCAATCAAAGCGGGTCAGACCAACACTTCTCATGTATGAACTACACAAGATTACATTCAAACCATATTGAAGACATCATTCAGACAAAGAACAGAAATGCAAGGTACTTTCATCTGTATGCAATGCAAAGCAAAAGGGCTCCAAAACACACACACACACACACACACACTGATATACAGCATTCCTCATAGACGCACATAAGCACATGCACCAGGGAACCATTAATAAAATTTAGCACTAACGCTATGACACAGCAGCACACAACTCTCTCTCACACACACAAATGACACAGATGGCATCTATCATGCCCGTGCTATAGATCGTGAATTCATAACGCTTTCAAAAAGGGGCGGCTGTACTGTGTACAAGGTC
This sequence comes from Sinocyclocheilus anshuiensis, assembly GCF_001515605.1. Classification (NCBI taxonomy): domain Eukaryota; kingdom Metazoa; phylum Chordata; class Actinopteri; order Cypriniformes; family Cyprinidae; genus Sinocyclocheilus; species Sinocyclocheilus anshuiensis. The sequence goes on from NW_015549584.1 coordinate 1,620,138, forward strand.
CTGACTCAGCAGTTCAGCCCCGTCTGGCCTTCAGGGCAGTAAAAGTGCACATTAACACAGGATTACTGTGCAGTTACCAGAGTGCTATACGCTCCCACTGAGAGATGCCACCATAAAATCTTACATTAAAGACACTAAAACGGAATCTATTATCCTTTTACAAGACCTTAAAGGAATAATTCACCTAAAAATAACAATTATGTCATTATTTACTCTTCCTCATGTCATTTCAAATACATATTTTGGAACGACATCAGGGGTGAGTAAATGTTTCAGATAACTATCATAAGTATCATAAGTCATAAATGAATAGAGGTTTGGACCCTCAGTGTGTTCAGTGGGCTGTTAAACAAGGCAAAGGGGGAAAAATGTAAATGCACAAACCAAAACTATTCCTGAGATAGACTTGAAAGAGATTGTTTTAAATCTGTTTCCTGTATTGAGTGACTGTAGAAGAGAGAATGGCCACTTTAAAGTAGATCAGCACTAAAGTACACATGAAAAAGGTTGAAAATGGCAAGACTTTTGACTTACTGTCCTCTCCTGGGCACGGCATACCAGGCTTTTCAGGAATGCTTGGGAATACTAGACAGAGAAAGAAAGACAAAGAGAAAAGAGTATGACTCAGTCCAGTGGTTTCAGCAAATATGCTAAATTGCGAATACTCAATTTTCTGAAGAAAACTGATTTTTATCAAGTGCTTTAGTCGTATAGCGTACACATGATATTTTGAGTGGTTTGGTGGATTTCTGCTGTCTGTGTGGTTTGATTCTGCATTCAGTTCTTTATAAATAGATGGATAAAAATACAAATAGAGTAATTCCGCTACTAGAACAATTGAAAATTGAATATATGAGGGGAAAATAGATTTATTTCAGACGTTCTGAGTGAATGAGTACCATGCAAAAGGAGTCCGGAGCGCCCGTTCCGGTTGTAGATTCGGAATGCTTCCTCCAGCTCCATCTGGGATGAGATGGTACACGGGTCCCCTTACAAACAAGACAACAAGGAAAATGGGAACATTAAAAAACACTAAAATATCAAGAGGCAGTAGGTGGCAATATTGCTTCTGGTGAAGTAAATCTCTAAAAGTGTTTTTTTTTTCTCTAAATTACAAATATACTCAATATTTATAGCTGACATTTGTCTCAGGGGTATTCAAACTGGGACAGGGTTTTTTTATTATTATTTATATACTATAGTATTTATTAGTATTTTGAATTGTTTTTTATTTTATATATTTATTTATTTATTTTATATTTTATTCAGTTTTCTTTTAAATTTAAGTTTATTTTTTATTTTTATTATTTTTGTTTTTAACATTTAATTTTTTATTTCTGTTTTAGTCTTAGTAATTATAGTATTTCTTAAATGTATTTTATTTGAGTTACTTAAAAAGGCATAATGTCTTAGTTTCATCTTACTTTTTTATCTAATATTTATTTCAAATAAAGAAAATGAATTAATAGGTTTAGTTTTAGTTAACAATAACAACACTGGGCTGGGGACCGCCAGGTTCAGAGAAAAACTTTTTTAAAGTAAAATATAAATCATTAATATTTATTACATTTAAATATAAATCCTAAATATAAATATAAAATCATATAAATGTAAATTCTTTATATTTTAAGTAGGGCTGCTTGCAAGGAAATCATCATATTTAGGGGTTTTATCGTATTTTCTGATTTAGTTGATGTTTATATCAAAAGTGACTTAATAATAATTCACAGGCACAGCCCTTGAGCCTAAAGTTAACATGAAATCAAAAATAACCTTTTTTATGCATGTTCCTGGTCTTATTGTGAACGATTCATTGGTGCATTATTCCAAACTTTGTAATCTTTAATAAAACTATACTATCTTGCTCTTCTTCTTAATAAACTTTTCTATTATGCTGACGTCACTTCAGCCAAAGTTCAAAGGTCATACACACCTTCATCGTCAATCCACTTGAGTGTAATTGGCATCTCCTTTCTGACCCCACACATCGTTCTCACCTCCTCACACACCTCTGTGTACGTCATGGCCAAATCCAAGTCAGAGATCAGCATGTCCCTACAAAAAAGCAAAAAAAACAATAACACTTAATACAGAAAGCACCTTCGTACAGATCTGAGAACAATTAAAATCCTCTTCTGTTTAATGGAGTGGATTTGGTTACAGGTAAATGATACAAGATTCAATCTTTTACAGTATAAAAGACCACGGCCTAAAACTGGACTTCTCTATTAAAATGGCACACTTCTACAACTTGTCCAACAACTGAATAGTCAATTAGTGAAATAAACTAGATTTGTATTCTTTTTTTTTTTTTTTTTTTCATATTTTAGCAGCAGTGCCACTGACTAGTTAGAACCTATTTAGAAAATATTTTGTTTTGCACATCCCTACCATAACGGAAGCAGTGTTGTTATTTTTACTAAAACTAACCTGGTTAATACTTTTTGCTAATTGAAATAAAGCTGACATAAAATAACAACTAAAATGAAAACTAGGAATGTTGCCTTGGCAGCTATAACTAAAATAAATAAATTTAAGTTGAAATACTAAAACTACTACAACTAAAACATAAATAAAAATTAAACGAAGCTAAATAAAATTAAAATAAATTCATACTGAAAAACAAAATTACTAAAATGACATATTATCTGTAAATATACAGTACATATTACCATCTAAACTGCCCAGCATCACATCACAAATCATGCATCTCTTGTTCTAAATGTCCTCTGTAGCTTTAATTTGCAACACTGGCCTGAAACAGTCCAACCACAGCCAAACAAGCCACATCTGTTTGGATACACAAGAGACTTTTCTTTCAAACCTCTAGTACACAGCTGCCTAGTCTGGTCCCTGCCCCACTTTCAAACTGCATACAGGAATGAGCTGCCTCAGAGAGAGCCAAGTGCAAGAAAACATGATCAGTTTGGTTCAGAGAGGGTGGTTCAGGCTACAGAAGTGCAACCATATTACTAAGAAATGATTAAGTCATCGCTGACCTCAAAGTGCCTTCATGGGCATCAGGACTAATGTGCTTATGCGTGGATTCAGCATAATCATATCTTTCTTTGGGGCTTAATGGCTGTTTTCCCAAGTAATTCCCCAAGTATTACCTTGATCCTGGAATCATTCAGTACCATGTTATATATATATATAAATATTGTCATGGTATTTCCACACCATTTTGTAATGGATTATATGGAACGATATGCCAGTATATTGTGCATCCCTAATAAAACCACTGTTTTCTTAATAACACTGTGTGCTAACTTTCATTCAAAACATTAACAGACATTATTACATCAGGATAAACCAGTACTGACCTAGTTTCTCAGTTAACAGCCTTTGTCATGTCCTGGATTCATTGAAATACTGTATTACAGAGAGATAGTTACATTTGTTGAATGATGGTTTTACACAAACAAACCATCTAAAGAAATAAGTTGTTGTTTGTTTTAAGCATACAAATATTTTAAAGCATACATTTAAAATTAAAGAATAAAAAAATAAATAAAGATCTATAGGAAAATGCCACAAATGTTACAAAAATATAGTAAAACCCAGTGAATATAACCCCTAAATATCTGAATATATTAAATTAGCAAATTTTTACTTCACTGCATACTTATATTCTTCATTACAATTACTATTATTTTAGAATCTTAGTTGATAATGAAATATTACTGTGAAAATCATAAATTAACATTGATCACCACCGGTTTTAAATTATAATTGTTAATTATGTAATCATACAAAGAGCTTGGTTCAATGGGAATGTTTTTTTTATGAAAAGCTAAAGAAAAAAAACACATTTAGAAAAATAAAATATAAACCAGTGAATACATCTCTTTTATAAATTTAAATTTATCGTAACTTTTTAATTTATCTTTATTATTGCTATTATTTTAAATGCTAAAATATTACTGTGACAACAAACAGATTTATCATAAATTATCATTTATCACCAGTTATTCTAAATTATTTGTTAATCTAATTATACAAAGAGCTTGGTTCTTGCTTCGTTTGACCTTTGTTGACCCTAAAAGAGCTAAAGAAAATGAAATGATTATTTAGAGCATTTAGACAAATATATGTAAAAAAAAAATGTTGTATTTTTATTTACATTTTTAAAGATATTTTTTACAGTGGTGTGAAAAGGTTTTTGCCTCCTTCCTATTTTTTTTATTTTTTGCATATTTGTCACACTTGTGACACTTTTAAGTGTGACAAATATGCAAAAAATTTCAAAACCAGTGAATATAACACTAAAATAATGCTAAAATAATACTGTGTACATAAATTATGTAAATTACCATTTATCATAAATTACATTTCTTTATCTAATCATGCAAAGAGCTCTATCAAGTTGCAATGTTTCTTTTTACCCTTTTCTAAATAAAAAGCTAAAAAAAAATGTACCTTCATTTAAAAATATTGACTATTTAGATCATTTTACAATATTTTTTAAAGAAATTATATATATATATATAACACAGTTCCTGTGTAGATGGAAAATGTGATGTATGACTGTATGACAAGTCAGATATACTGTGTGTGTGTGTGTGTGTGTGTGTGTGTGTGTGTGTGTGTGTGTGTTTTCTGCTGAGATGAGCTCTGTAGCAGGTTGCCCCTCAGCGGGGGAACCTTCATCATGAGTCCATCATCTGCCACCCTGCCCTTATGGCTCCATCCGTCCCCCACCATCCTCAGCCCCCACATGACTGGCTGGCACTGAAGCCGGGGGTGAAAGGATCTCCAACCGCACAGCTCTCTAAGGCCTGATCAACTGATAAATGTCAAGAGTCCCTGGTGCCGCTGCCGTTTGGATGGTGCCTCGCTCGGCACTGACGCAACTGAAGAGGCAGGGAGGGAAATTCAATTCCAGAGCAAGCCATGTGAAAAAAAATTATCATCTAACCATCCCTGAGGATGCCAACAGTTAAATAAAGTAATTTCAGAGGTGTTCATTTCTCACTCCATATTAAAGCAGAGAGGGATGGTTCTGAAATAGATGAGACGGACAGAAAAAGCGTAAGTGTGGCAATAACGTTATTTGCACTGAATAAAAGAGGAGCGGAGGTGATAAATAAAGAGTTACTGGGTTAATCATAAGTCTAGATTTGTGAATGAACACAGTCATCACACATGCATTTGGCTGACACAGCATAACAGTCACAACTTAAACATTTGACCCTGCAGCTATTACAACTTCAACAAATAAACCTCTGAAAAAACACTGAGATTCAGCAGAGCCACACCTCTCCTGGAAAAAATTTGCAATGGAGATTTTAGTCAGGGAATTTAATATAAAGCATCAGCTTGTTGGTCAGGCAGCTAAACCTTTTTTATGATGCATAAGCAGATAGTGTGAATTAGGACCCTATAGTGTAAGTTTAGTAAATTATGATCTGATAATCATTTAACCTAGGAAAAACTGCAAGAAACACTAACAAAAAGTATGGTTATCATCATGGTGTTTTGGATAGGAATAGGTCATGATTGAACAATGGTTTAAAAGTTGTTTTTTGGATGACAAGTTGACCATCGTGACTATCCAAAATATTTAAATTAATAATATTTTAAAAATATTTTCAACAGACACGTGATTTTGATTTCACGATTCAATTTTCTCACGATTTTTTTTTTACAAATTGAAGATTGAAGACATTATACAGTAAATGAAAAGGTGTCGTTTTATTATATGAGTAGTTTTTAATCTAAATTAGATTGTATAATTTCGAAATCTGAAGTTTTGTTAAACTATACTACATAAAACATATGTAACAGCAGACGAGCTGAATGAGACGCAGTTTCACTCTCTGACAGCAGGTGGCGCTTATGAACAGCAATGATACAGCGTTTCTTGGGTTACCACTGTAAACAAAGCAGCTGTGCTTATGAACACTACTTTAACCCTTTAGGCGCCAGGGTTTTTTGGAAAAATGCTGGATTTTGACATCAAGATTTCAAAAGCTTGTGGCTTGAAAGGGCTTAAAGATAGAGATAGAGAATATTACAGAAAAAATACGCACCACATTCGCACTGCAAACGGAGTAATGTGTACCTAGCGTTATGTGTGTGAGCTGCGAGTGTGCATGAGCGCACGGTCTCCAGGAGAGCGCGCGAGCGCTGAATGGTTAAACACTGGTAAGAATTAAAATGTAATTTATAAACTTTAGTGACGATGTGACACTGCCTCGATAGTGCAAGTGACAATTCCTTTAATTCCTTAAATTCATAACAGTCTGTTCTCCTCAGAGATACATTCATATAAACTCCTACTCCAATTGTATCGCGATTTGTTTGGCATCTCAACCGATTTGAATCGTCACATATTTGAATCGATTTTTAACCGGCTTAGGTTAATCGTTACATCCCTACTTTCTAGGGATCTTTTATATGTAAATAATTGTGTACTGTACATATATGAAGGGAGGTATTGGCAAAATCTCACTTGTAGTAAATCACTATGAGCAATACGAGCTTTACAATTTGACAGCGTGTTATTTTAAATGTTAAAAGTCATTTTAATTCAAATACACTGGACGTTTTAACCCAGTCGGTGAAATTGTCAGACGGTCCCCGTGTGCGATAACGCGTCAATGCTTTCTCCGGTTTAAATTTGAAGCAATAATACACCTAGGCGGTTTTGAACTCCTATTTTTATATCAATATAAAGTGGTTGCATATTGTTAAAACTAATCGTGGCATTGATATCTTTGTAGGACTGTCGACTAGGGCTGTGCAATTAATCGAAATCGCGATTTGAGACGTTGCGATTTCCTAATCGCAAAGCATGCGATGTGTACACGATATTACTCTTACTTGCCCTAGGCAAGAGTGAGCGCACCTCCGTTCTCCCCAATCAGCACTGCTCTAGCCAACTGCGTAAAACACCCACCATTAAAAAAAATAAATAAATAAATAAAATTACCGGAACGGCACGCGGGACGGGAAAGAGACAGAGTGGGATTATGGCGTCTACTGGGTCAGATCTATAGTTAGGCAAATTAAAACTAAAGAAAACCGTATGCAACTTAAGCTTCGAAATGACAGCACCTGTAGTAAATCACTATGAGCAATACAAGCTTTACAATTTGACAGTGTGTTATTTTAAATGTTAAAAGTAATTTTAATTAAAATACATTGGATGTTTTAACACAGCCGGTGGAATTGTCAAACGGTCCCTTACGGGCACGGTGCGAATTCCCTCGATGTACTAAAATGTGCACACGATTACTATTTCGTTCCCTCGATTTGCTAAATCATACGCACAATTTACTAATTCGTTCTCTCGATTTATAAATCGTGTGCACGATTTAGCAAATCGACGGAACGAATTAGTAAATCGAGGGAACGAAATAGTAATCGTGCGCATGTTTTAGTACATCGTGCTCACGATTTATTTATTTTTTCTTGCATGTCATGTGCGGGGCTCCGTACTAATGACTAGATTCCACCACCAAAAATTTGCAGCATAACATTAAATCATAACATTAAACATTAACATCAAAAACTTTTTGTCGCTAAAAATGTTTGGAACATGGGAGTGAGACTAAAAATTAATATTCTTAACATTAAGTAGGCTAAATTATGACTTTTTTTGCGTTGACTTTAATAACTGGATTTCGCCTGTGAAAATTTGCAAATAACATTAAAATGACTGCACCTTAACCCTGTCGCAAAAAAACAACAAATTGTGTGCAACATGTGAGTGAGTAGCACAAATATTCATATTTCAGTGAACTGTCCATTTTAATTATCATCATCAGAAATGGGGTGCAAAATGGTTTTTATGCTACATACGGTAACACTCATAATACACTATTTTCACGGCACAAATTGCTTCATACATGTACACACACTCTCAGAAACCTGTACATCGAAACAGTGTAGGATTTCATTTGAAACTTTTTTTTACTCAAATTGCTAGTAAATTTGACAAATAATTTACAAAGAAACAGCAAGCAACACACTGAATTGAAATGTGAATGTGAAATTTTGAAATAAAGTTGGCTATTCCCAATTCAGAAGAGCGCACACACAGCCTGTGTCTGTGAATGCTTCTCATACTCGCTCCTCTCTGCCCTACGCGGCGCGAATCCCACATCACGGACGAGCCGTTCATGCTTGCCGTACTCACGCAGCCTGTCTCGTAATGCTCGTTTATACTCGCACCCGGCTCCGCACCGCAAATCTTCACGAGCGCATCTGGCAGTATGGATGAGGCTTGACGCACGCGCGCAACCTGTGTCGACACGCGCCTGGCTCCGCGTTTAAAACAAATGTAAATTCAGTCTAACTGCTTGCTAATTTCACTTGGATGAAATGAAACATTCAGCACATTTTCCACTTCAAAACAAAAAGGAATTTTGTAATGGTTTAATGGAAACTATAAGAATTTATGTGATAGTTTCTATTGTTTTTTTTTCAGCAGGGTAATGATAGCCATACTGTGCTGCACATTATTGACAATATTGAGCTGAAGCTTGACTTTGCAAATTTAAAAATCGCAAATTAATTCGCAATCGCAATATCTGTCAAAAAAATCGCAATTTGATATTTTCCCCCAAATCGCACAGCCCTACTGTTGACTCTATAGATCAGTGGTAAGGGAAGCAATTATAAAGAAAATGCAGCGCATTGCGTTCTTCTGGCCTCATTTGCTTGCCTGTGTATAGTAGGGCTGAAAAAAAAAAATTCACATTCGAATGCAAAAATGTTGCATTTGAATTTAAGGTCTGCGTCAGCCGTCAGGCAGCCTTATCAGTGGCGCACGAGATGCGATCCACCGCAGCCGACTCGTCAAAAAATGAGTACAAAACTGTTTTTTTAGTTTGTTACTCAGACGCAGGCAGTGCGTTGCATGAGACAAAAAAGTAATATAGCCAAAACAACCGCATAGCCGCTCTTTAGTGTAGATGCATGTTGATTTTATCAGACGATGCCGCGATTATAAATGAGTGACTCCTGGTTAACATTAAAAGGGGTCGTGTTTAGTCACTATTTAGTGTGGTATTTTTTGACAATATTCACTCATCATGACAGTAAAATAGGGCATTCTAAGTCAATATACTGCAGTATTTCCTCTCTCAATCAGTAGAAAATATGGTTAACACCCGGTCCTGCATGAAAAAAAAAATACCGTCATGTACCGTGAAACCGGTATAATTTTGAAAAATACCGTGATATAAATTTTTGGTCATACCGCCCAGCACGACTAACTTTTTTTCAAAGATAGTCATGTTATTTTATTACGCTTTGAAAAAACGTGCATAATATTTTGCTCGATGCGCCCTCTTGTGGCCTCAGGAGAGAAGCTTAATGCTTTTTCCCCCTAACTGAAATTATGCCTTTTAAATTCGAATATAATTCGAATTTTGATAATATTTAAGTAGAAAATTCGAATTTAGTTTTTCAGTCATTTTGACAGCCCTAGTATATAGTTCACATGATCATCAATAAAGTGTATTCTGAGATCTGAGGTCTTATATCACTGTATTAGTTCACGGAGCCGCAGTTACACGTTGTTGGGGAATCCTGGAGTGTGACGTATGAGGGGAACCCCAGTATTACAGCACAGCGTCACACAAGCCATGCTACAAAGTTATGGAAACTAAGCAACCGAAGGCAATATATGTCTTCCTCAGATGTAATGTTAGTTCTGTACTTCAGCGTTGGGTAAAATAGCATTATAATCTCCTTTGTGGTAGAGAACGCTGCTTACATGTAGGCTATGGGAAACAGCAAAGATGTTAAATTAAACATATACACACTCAGCTTTTCCACGTTTATACTAGCCCCGATAATCAAAACTTCTACTTAGCGATGCTTCATTTCTGCAGATCAGTTTTTGTGAATGAATGACTTAATCCACTTGTTGCTTTGGTCTTCATCAACAGCCGCTTGCGCCACCTGTTGGTGAGCGACTGACAGCAGATGGAGATCGTGCATCGGTGCTCTACTGCTATTCCTGCAGCTCCAGGATGTGCAATGGCGAATTTTCTGCCGAATTTTAACCACTGAATTTGTGGAAGCGAATTTGGAAAGTGAAATAAAATGGACCGAAATTTTCCTGTCGAATATTATACATCGTATTTTTAACCAGACTGAATATTTTGGAAGTGACTTCTGGAAGGTGAATATGAGTTATTGAATTTTTAATTATGAAAATGTGTGTGAAATATTTTGATTTGAAATATTCACAGCTTAAATAAACAACTATGTTAAATTTCAGGACATAAAAATGCAAGCAATTAAAATGCAAGCACTGTTAATGCAATGCATTATTTTTTCAGTAAGTGCTATTCAACATGCTTTTTTGTTTAAAGACATATGGCATTAATTTTCTTCCATAGATATTTTATTAATATTTACTTTCAATTGTAATAATATTAAACAATATTATTGTTTTTAGTTTAAGTTGATTAAATAAATTGAAGCCTTGATAACAGACTTTTTTCAAAAACAATTAATTATTGCTTAATTCTAAAATTATACTGTAACAAAAAGACTGTCAAAATTCCCTAACTGAACAGAGGCTCCAGAACTGTGGCAAATTCTGAAACTCTTTTTAGAACTAAATCTTCGGTTTCATAGTAAATAGACACTACAGTACAATGTGTGGCCTGACTCTTTTTTGTCATAAAAAATGTTGGATGAGCAGTGCAGTTTTGGGTAACAGCTGTGGCTCATGTGCACAGGCTGAATCATCATGAACACACCCTGCTCATTTCTGATCGACTTACCAGACTCAACCATAAAACCCACCTGAAATAGTACAACTAGACCCTGAGAAAGCCCACACGAGAGATGGAGCTCAGTGAATTTAAACAACGCCCTGTCTACAGAGAACAGTATCATTAGGTTCACCACTGGATATACAGTATATTCCAATTCACACAGACTAGATTTGCATGAAGAGAAAGGCTTAGGATGTTAAGTCTGTGCTATGTCACTGTGCTCTAAACTTAGCACTGAAAGTTTAGAATACAAACACAGAGTTCAGAGAATTTAAGATTCAAACTCATTTTGTTCTCAGCGAGTTCAGACTACATGTCTGAAGTGCACTCAGACGTCTCACATAAATGAATTACATTAAAAAAAAAACAATGTCCCTGGTAAGATGATAACTGTGATAACATTATAAAGTTTAACTTGTGGTTTCACCTTATGCTAGTGATTTATGACCAGTGAGTATTATCTACAGTGCTGTCTGTGGGGTCGCTATAGCAAATCAAATCTCTCTAAACCTCCTGAGTCCTGGGCTAAAGTCCAGCAGTGGAAATGGAAATAAGAAACACTTGCCAAGTTCAATTCTCTCTTGGCATGACAGGCTGCTGATGGTTCAGTAAAGTGTGTTTACACACTTTTTCTGTCATTGTTCAAAGGTAATGATTCAGTGTATTGCCGAGATATTAAACTGATGGTTTGTTTATAGTTAATTATGTGAAAGAACCATTATAATTTAGCAAAATCATAATTTAGTTTGAGAAAATGAATGTTTATTCAGCAAAGATGCATCAAATGTGACAGTAAAGATATTCGCAATGTAATAAATGCTGTTCTGTTCTACTTTCAATTAAAAGAATCCTAAAAGAAAAATGACTGCGGTTTACACAAAAATATTATGCATTACAACTGTTTTTAAGATTGACAATAAGAAGTGTTTCTTGAGCATCAAATCAGCATATTAGAATGACTACTGAAGGATCATGTGACACTGAAGACTGGAGTAATGATGCAGGAAATTCAGCTTTGTCATCACAGGAATAAATTACATATTAAATTATATTAAAAAAGAAAACAGATATTAAAATATTGTAATAATATTTCACAATATTACTGTTTTACTGTATTTTTGATCAAACAAATGATAATGTTGAACATAAAAAGACTTCTTTGAAAAACATTAAAAACATTGTATCGACCCCAAACTTTGAACAGTGTTTTATTGTTTGTTCTAAAAAACTAAAGTCCACTGAAAAATTCCCTAAACTTGTAAAATGACTGACAAGCAGAAAGCTTTTCTGACTGGCTAAAAAAAATGTCCAGGCCTCTCCCCTGACACTTTTGAGCTGCTTGCATCGCCTAGGGCTGTCAATGACACACCAATTTCAGTATCTGTCAGGTAACAGGGACATTTTATGCATGCATGGTAAAACAGCTTAAAGCACTTTCTACCAGCATGACAAACTTCTGCCTATTCAAAATGTACAAAGCTACAAAATGTGACCCTTCAGGTGACTAACAGGGTCAACAATGTTGAGGATCCAGCAATTCCCCCCTCTGAGATGAGCTATTTAAAACGAGTCTAATCTCTTTCTTGATTGCTCAACAATGAAACGTCTTGGACTGAAACCTAGAAGCCTGTGCTCGAATAAATAGTGCCTGGGATCTGTGAAAAAAAGCCATTATTGAGGCTTATAACTTGTTGCTAGGCAACTGCCTGGCTCAGGTTGTCAGCCAGTCACCAAGATTTCTGTCCCGCCTGGTGTTAACTTCCTCCAAAATATTTTTAGAAGTGGAAATCACCAAGGCTTTCAAAACACTCCGAAAAGCCTGACCCAAATTCGGAGAGCTCTTTACACACTCATGTAAGAGAGGAATTCACACTTCCACAGACACGGAGGAACTCTTCACTTCCTATAGCAGGTTCGCTGGCACGCCATCAGGTAATTGTGCTTTTGAATCAAAGGTCTACTGTATCTCCACCCACCAAGCCAGCAGGACATAATATGCAAAGCACATTTATGTCCAAAAATGAGTTATGGTGCATTATCTCATGCATTTATCTACGGAATGCTTATACAATATTCATATTTTTTAAAACAACCAGCCGATGACTATTAATATAATAAAAAGTGAAGAATCTATGTTCCTCATTATTTGACTACTCAAATAAGTCATGAAGTTAAATACTACATTTCAAACAAAGAGAGTAAAATCCAATCATGCAAAGCTGATTTCATTTTTCCTCATGTAAAACAGCATAAATATTACATAAACGGCCAAATTTGATTGGTACGCTCTCCTCTAATTCATAGTGCTAAAGTTAATATTACTACCAGTTGTCACCAAGATAAGTTTAAAGGGATAGTTCACCAAAAGAAATGAATGAGTAAATGACAGAATTTTCATAAATAATTAAAGAATTTTATTTTCATTATTCATCAAAAAATTTTTTTACTTTAGTTAAAAAAGTAATCATTTACTTACCCTCAAGTTATTCCAAACCTGTATGGACTTATTTCGCCTGTTGAACACAAAAGAATGTTGGTAAGCAAACGATTGCTGGTAGCCATTGACTTCCACAGTATTTTTTTCTAATGGTTACCAGCAACTCTTTGGTTACCAACATTTTTGAAATATCTTCTTTTGTGTTCAGCAGAAGAAAGAATCCCATACAGGTTTGGAACAACATGAGGGTGAGTAAATCAAGACTATTTTCTTTTTGTGGAACTTTCCCTTTAAGAATGCTATTACGACTTAGACACTGAGGTTTCGAAATGAATCTGTATCATTCACATTGTTGACTAAAGGGTGGGCGATATCACCCGCTGTGTTCTGAAGCTGTTCGTCTTTGAGTGACGATGTGATTAATAACAATGATTCACAGTGATGTATGCAGACAGTGCGTGTTTGTGTTATCTCACACTCTCCTGACTGCTTACATCATGGCCACTTTTAGCCAAGAACATCTAAACAAAAATATATAGCCTAGATTTTAAAGGCAGTGGAGTATCATCAAGAAGAAAAACAATTAACTGTTATTTAAAAAAAATGTATAATGTAAGAAGCCACAGTGGGGGTCAAAACCAGCCCAGTCAATTCAAGTCATGTGTGGCATTTTTGGTATTTTTATAAGTAATCTAGAAGATTATTTTTTATGAATTATGAAGACTGAAACTTGCCTTAATAAAAATCCTCTTCAAAGAAGTATGCAACAGCATATTATATATAATATAACAAGAGAGGTGTGTTGAGCAACAAGTGGCAATAAGAGCACAACCTTCAGCCCACAACAATATTTCATATTGCATAAAGACGCACTCAGTAAGTGGGGTTTTTTTTTAGCTGGTCAAAACATACCAGTAACTTGGTCAATTGTATGGCATGGCTATGTCATGTGATAATCAATATGGTGGCACCCATCAGCTTTGAGTTTTCATACTTTCAATGTTTTGTTTTTTTTTGTCAAAAATATTGATCATTTCTTTATTTGTAAAACTTTTTAATTATCATAACTAAGTGCACCTTTAAAAATCATTTGCAACATTTCATATTTAAGAGATTAATAATAGGCCTATATTAAAAATTGAAATGTAATTTCTTACTATTGGCAAGAAAAGGCCTGGATGTTTTACGACATGTCTAATATTGTAAACTGCAATTGTTGTAAAATGCCTCAGCTGACAACGTCTCTAAAACACAAAATATGCTGTTTAAAAACGATCTTATGCTGAAAAAGTATTCAAACATTCAAGGATGTCAAAGTTTGTCAGGTGTGGGAGTGAAGTGCGTTTGCAAACATGTTCTGCTTACATTAAACTGCCAAACGCCGGGCATATTCCGACCTTTGACGCCACAACACAGCAGGCCAGCTTTAAAACATTAACCCTGTAAAAGTTTACAACACTCACCCTCCGTAATGGGCCTTTACTTTCACATATTCCGAGGGCAAATCCATCATCGATCCGTTACTGACAGGCATGATAACTCCAAAAGAATACAAACACTCTCTTATAGAAATAACACAGCCTCTGTGTATCAGAAGACGATATCAGATGTAAAGTGACATAATCCCGAATAAACTGTGTGAGTGGTCAATCTTGTCCGTAATGCTCCCAATGTCGCGTCACCGCCGAAATGATCCATATCGCGAGCGTGTTATTCAGCTTCTTTCCGGTACGCTGGATTTTACGGTGTCTTTGCTATGGTTACTCACAGGGGCGGAGAGAGACACAGAAGTATGGCTACTTCCAGGTCTGGCTTGGCCTCGGAATCCACCTGTTGTTCGCCTGCGCTTCCGTGGGACATTCCGCGCGTGTAGCGCTGTCGCGAGGAAATGTTCCAAAGTGCACTTTATAACAGCATAACAGAAGAGCGCGACAGCTTGTTTCGCGCGAGTCGCGACGTTTGTTCTAGTATTCCATCCGCCGTGACGTCAGCGAGGAATGTGCAGATTCCATGAACGCGTTATTTGCAGGTGGACAACGGTTTGTGGGTCCAGCCGGTCTCGCTCTCGTTCTCTCTCTAGGTAGAGACTGATGCTTATCCAATTAAACAGAAGTAGGTCGGTGAGAGAAGAAACGGAATAATGCACGTGAATGGGCTAAAAACTTGCACTACTCAAGAAAGATGTAGATTTTACCATTTGGTTAAAAAGAGTAGAATAAACCTGTTTTGGTCGACGTTAAAAGTGCATTTTGAGTATGTTATATATTGTTATTAAATTATTTTAATATTATTTTTTAATAATATAATTTTTTAATTATTATATTAACGAGGAATATCATTGAAGTGATAACCTGGTCCAAGGTCACAATATTTAAACTATGTGAATTTAGCATCCACTTAAAATGAGGGAAATTATTTAAAAGTTGCACGATTTGAATAGGGAACATGAAACGAACAAGGACAAGCAAGAGCCGTTGAACTTATGTTTTCTGGTTTAATTCACAAACATATTTGCATGACAAATATATCATTCACACTTTGAAGTCTTGTTTGACTCCCACTTTGAGTGGGGAAAATTATTTTATTTTATTTTTCTAAATTCATGTTTTATATATTTATGCTTTAGCTTCTGTAAAATTGTACTGTCTGCAAACGTCAATGTCTTGATATCAGGTGCACTTTACAATAAGTTTATATTTGTTTGTTTGTTTATTGAAGCCTATTTGTTCATTTCACGTATATATTAATACATTATTAAAATATCTGTTGTAAAGTTGGACCTGAGCTAATACTGACAAACACTGAACAGTTCTATTTTTATTAATTAATTTTAACAAAGATTAATGAATACTGTAACAAAATTTGGGGAGGATGAATGGACAGTTAAAGGTAAAGCTGTAAGTGTTGTAATTCTCATTTTATCCACTTGATGTCGCTACAAGCTTATTCACATAAATTCTTACCCCCTGAATAGTTGTCAAAACTGTTCGCCAACCCTTATTATAAAAGTTATGGTTCTAATGTTCCAGCTAATACTATTTGTGATATTTTAACTGTCATTTTGATTCATAAAATTGTAGTAGGCTACTGTAGATCTCATAGCTGAGCGATAGGCTATTTAGATTTATGGCGTCGTTAAATTTTAAGGTTTCTTTTTATTTTAAAATTTAAGTTTTTCCACGTTTAAGCCTAACATTGTTTTAAGCCTTGCGGCGTTTTAAGCAAAAAATAGCGTGAACGTTGTTGTGCGCAGATCTTGCGCAACGTCGTAGAACAGTAAAAACATCTACAATACATTCTTCTCATCTGAATAATGGAACGTCTGACTCATTACCGCGAATCGACTCACATGAACAGTTCATTTCAAAGAATCAGTTAAAAAGACAATTCCGTCCCTGCGTCCCGATGTGCATACTATCCACCCTGTCTGCCCTAAATAGTCTTGAAATTACTTTTACATAGAATTTAGCATGGATAGCGTGCACATTGGACCACAGGCCGTGATTCTTGTGCGTCCGACGTAACGTCGTACGCCATCACGTAGTCCTTGACACTCTGGCGTGGCGTGTGCATTACAATACATGCTGTTTATTACGTTTATTAATAAGGGTGGTCATGTAATTTAATGAGTCATTTGCCATGTTTCAGCACATGAGAATGAGTCATTTAGAAACTAAATAGAATTTGCATTTACGACAATCTTACATTCATGTACATGTTGTATGATTAACAGTTTTTTATGTAAATATTAGCTGTAATTTAATAATTAAATTATTAAACCCGACATACAATCAAAAGTAACTTCACGCACCATCCATCAGTCAAATCCTCGCTTCACTGCAAACGCTCTTGTGAGTCGTTTCGTTCCGTTGATTCGGTTTGGTTTTAGCGGTTGATTGAAAAGATCCGATTCAAAAGAACGAGTCGTTTACGAAATGGGACATCGCCAGTCTGCATTATTATCACGCTGTTTGTGGGAATACCGAACACCAACCCACAAAGCATTACTGACTACAGATTTACTCGATTATGCTTTGCAAATACATCGGTATTTCTTTTATCTCGCTCTCTTTACTTTAGCGCAACGTTAGCATATTAGCCGTCCGGTTCTACAGCTTTTGTGACTAAATTGTTATGTGCTATTTGCTACTATCGACTATTAGCCTATGCTTTGAAGCATGAGTTATGATAGATAATGTATTTGTATCAATTACATGGAGGTGAACAGGAACAACTTATGCATTGAGAAGTGCTAGTTAGCCAGCTAGCTGAGTAGACTGAAGTGCTATGCATCAACTTGCTCCTGGTCCTCCTCTCGGCTTTTGGATTGCTGATATTGACAGAGACATTTAGATATTAAAATAGCCTAAAGCCCTGGCACTTGCGTTACATGGGAAATCTACAATGTCGAGGATCCTTCTGGGCCTGGTAATGCTTGGTTAGTAACATGTATTCCTTTCTTATTAAAAATATGTATTATAGGAGACCTGAACATTGTCAGCAGCTGCAACCATGGTACATTTGATCCATGCACAGTTGCAAATAACCAAAAAGCCTACAAACATGCGAAATATTTCTGAATTTTAGAATGAATATGTCAAGAGTATAACGTGCCTTTAACTTGACTTCTTTAGCAGGATGCACTGTTACTGTTGAAGATGTTCAAGCCTTTGGTGAGTTACTGACTTTATGATATTGTCTACAGTAGGGGTTTTATATGTCAGGGACACTCAAATATGATTGTCCCCTTCTTAAATTATAAAAGCAGATTATTTTCAATGTATAGAGACTTATTTATACTGTGTGAGAAATAAATTAAGCATAACCGAAGATACATTTCAAATTAAAATACATGCAAAATTAAATTACTGTAGTAAATTAATCTCTGGAAGATATATACTTTATATTAAGTGACTACTAAATATTTAGTTTAAAAAACTAAAGAAAAAAATTATATCTAATTTGAAAGTAAAAAAAACAAAACAATTGTATTAATTTGGTGTGGGGGGTTTTCTGTGGACTTTGAAAAGCACTATTCTAAGCCACTGATCAATAATAAAAAAATATGGATTTGATTCATTCATAAGCATGCAATTATAGTATTTATTAATATTTTGAATTAGCTTTTATTTTTATATTTTCATTTTAGTTTTAGTCATTTTGCTATCTGCTTTTGTCGTTTTTATTAGTTTTGGGTTTTTTATATTTCTATTTAGCTTTATTTCAATATGTCAGTTTATAATCTAACTTTTAGTAATTCTAGTATATTAGCTTATTAAGTTTATAGATTTTTGTTGTTTTATATTTTATTTTATTTCCGCTTTAGTAGTCATCATTTCTGGTAGTTGAAATAGTTTTACTTTCAGCTAAGGATAACAACACTGGTTCATTCCCATTATTTCCACAGACGACCCGATCACCAGACTTGTGAATGAAAAAGCAGGTGAGCGGTGCTCGGGTAGAGTGGAGGTGCGTCATGGGCATCAGTGGGGCACCGTGTGCCAGCGTGGTTGGGATCTGGAGGATGCCGCAGTGGTTTGTAGAGAGCTCGACTGTGGCTTCGTGTTGGACATTCCAGGCAGCGCTCGTTTCGGACGGGCCGGTGGAGAAGTGCTGTGGAGGAATGTGAAATGCTCGGGTGACGAGTTTGCCCTGGATCTGTGTGAACGCACCCTCAATGATGATGTGTGTATGCACAGTGAGGATGCTGGAGTGGAGTGCACAGGTACGAGAGCGTTTGAAATTTTTTAATTGATTTTACGCATCCCGTGTTTGTTTGTAGTTGTTCATAATTTTTTCTCCAACAAGGAAAACTCCTAGCACCCACCTTGTCAATTCAGTCTCGCTTCTACACCTATTCGGCCGGAGAGGCTGTTCACTTTAAATGCACTGCCCCATACTGGCAGTCCGTCATTGACTTCCATCTGTACAAAAGAGGTGTGGACACTCCGCTAGTGACCCAGAGAGCAGATCCCAGACAAATGACGGTGGATCTGACTCTGTCAGACTCAGAAATCTCCCATCAGGGCAGCTACAGCTGTCTCTACAGGATACACACCAAACTGGGAAACTCTCCCTCAGGATTTTCTCCACACAGCAACTTCATTAACATCACAGTCTGTAAGTCACATCTGCTGCTAAACTTGTAATGGAGTGCAAAAAGTCTCAGACTGACCTTTATTTCTTATTCTCAGTGGAGATTCACACTCCCCAAATCTGGTACAACACGTCTCCTGAGGCCCGGCCGGGTTGGGTCATCCGGGGCCATAGTTTTAACGTCACCTGCTCCATGCAGCCTCAGTATCCAGGAGGATCCTTTCAGCTGCGGCTCATCAGGCCCAATGGAACCGTCCGGCACTCTCTGCCAGCCCTCGCTCCCTCCGTCACCTTTACCTTCTCCAATGCCCAGTCCAATAATGAGGGCTACTACTGCTGTCTCTACAAGGTCCAGACTGGAGAGCGCACATTTATCTCGAGGGAGAGTCAGCCTTTACCCATCTCTATTCGAGGTGAGTTGTGCGCTTCCAGCCCAGGGGGACTTGGGATGTTTAAAATTGCCTGGACTGCGTTTCCTAAAAGCAACGTAAGCTTAAAGGGATAGTTCATCCAAAAATGAAAATTTGATATTTATCTGCTTACTTTGGATGAACTATCCCTTTAAGTTGATCGTAGCTCCATTGGTTCCAATGGAACAAAAGGCACAAAGAGTCATTGTAATTCAGGATAAAAGCAACAGTTCCTTTGAAGTTCGCATGAAATTAAATTTCACATTTTATATTCCATTTATTTACTAAATAATTCATATTCATCCATGTATGTTTCTTTGATTTAAATGTTTGTTTGTTTTTTACAATAATTCATCACACTCGTATGGAAGGTTGTTTCCACCACAAAATAAAGTAAAACTTTTTATCTCACAAGTCAGACTATTTTGCAAGATAAAAATGCACAATTACATTTTTTTACAAGAATACAATTGTGAGATGTAAACTCAGAATTCTGAGGGAAAAAAATCAGAATTGCGTGATATGAACCCTGAAAAAAATCAGAGATAAAAGTCACAATTACCTTTTTTACAAAAATTCAAAACAGAATTTAAAAATTTAAAATTCTAAGGAAAAAAAGTCAGAATTGAGATATAAACTGAGATTTAAAAAGTTGCAATTACCTTTTTTACTCCGTGGTGGGAACAGGCTGCTATACACTTGGATGTACTTCACAATACTGAAGAAAATATCTGTGATCTGTCGCTTTTTCTGTTTTATTACACCTTTAAGGACATTAGTTTGGTTTGCTGTTTTATTGAAATGTCAGAAGTAGATCCGGTGATGAGCCCGGTGTTCATCAGTTTACTGGTGTCCAGTTTGACGTTTGTGGTGGCCACGTGTGCCATTCTGATTGTTGCCAAAGTGTACTGCAAGAGAGTGAGCAAACCCACTGAACTGGAGCGAGAGAGCAGGACCTGTGAGTAACTGTGAATTCAAAAACTATTTAATAATTTGCGTTTATTTTACTGACGGGTTATATTTTGATTACAGGTGTTGACAACACATACATTGCCTTGACAATCAAGTAATGGAAGTTCTAAAAGAAGGTCATGTGAATTGTTTTTTGTTTTTATTTGTTTTGTGTGTTGGTTTTTTTTGAGGAGGGATAGTTTTTTCCTAATCAGGCACAACACGACGAGTTGTGAATTGTATCTGTTGTGGCAACAAGCACTAAGACTTGAATAAAGCCCAAAGTATGCTTCAGTTTTTATGCTTACGCTAGGGTATGTGTAGGTTGCGCATGACGAAAATTTTGTCAGCAGCACAGTACATGATAAAATGTGCACACACAGCCCGATACAATGTACATGCAGCTTACACATGCGCTTTGTCTACAAGGTGGAAATTCTGGTCTGGGCTATTGTTTCACAATCGGAAATGAAACGGTAGACACCCATATTGATGAGTACTTGTGTGAAGGCATTAAAACTCTAGTTTAAACTCTAGTTTAAACAAGTACAAATACATTTTTATTGCTCAGTATTACTTTAGGAGAGAAAAAGCACAGGCACGGGACAATGAATCAGAAAGTAATGAAGGCATGATGTAAAAAAGTAACATCCATGTGCTGATTTTTGCATGTTTTTTTGTTTTCTTTCAGCAACTAGAAACTGGTGACTTGTTGGTGTTTCAGTGGCCTGTCCAAACCAAAGGGAAGATCGAAGTTTGAAGAACCACAGAAACCACCATTTCTTACTAGCTGCCATTCTCTGTCAGTCACAGAGAAACATTTCCATTGTCATTGGTTGGAGGTTTTTCTGGAGATGTTACTAGAGATGGAAAAAAAAATTTCTTTGAAAGTAAATGCTGACATCACTAGACTTGAAGAGGGGTGACATTACAACACAAGCTGTTGCACTAACAAGGTTAAAAAGGGCTTTTTAGTTTTTGGAGGTACCATGCCTGACCCATCCTGAGGTCTTCCCATATTGTTGCAGGTAAAGACTGTAAAACTGAAATGTTTTTCTTTTTTTTTTCTTTGTATTCTTCAAGGGGCTTTATAATTTAAAATGATGTATTGTTTTTCTACTATAGTTCTTATGTTTGGTTAATTACAGGTGGGACAGACAGCCTAAGAACAACCTCTTTTGCATTAGGTCACTACAGGGATATGAAAGTATTATTAATTAATTAAGTGTTTTTACCTGGATTGTTCTTTTTGAAATGAAAGTGGGCTCTCTGAACGCATTATACACTAGATCTGATGGGATGCTTACACGGACAAAAGAACAAATCCTCTGACACATTTCTAAAACAGCACAGGAAATAATCCCTGTATTTACAAATATAAACAATAATTGATAACAGTAATAGTAATAAAGGTTGTAGTGTGAATTATAGGCATACACTAAATACTTGAAGCAGCACTACTATTGTCTAGTGAAGCCAAGAAACCAGCTGCGAACACTACAGTACAGTATATACACTCCATATTTAAAAGGAAAAGCGAAATGTAACCGAGTCATATGTAGACTGAAAGATTACAAACCCAGATAGGCTTGTTCAGTTTGCATTTATACATGTTTTGTACCCATAAAAACAATAGTAAATGAGCAAAATGCTCAAATAATATTAAAAAAGTTGAGTGAAAACACAGCCGTCACTTCCTGTTACATCCATGTCTTGTAATGTGGAGAGTTAATGGTTGTAGCTTTGTTGCAGTTTTTGGTACGTGTAATAAAATTTGTAGACTTTTATTTTGCCATTAAAAACAAAAATCACAATTTTGACATGCATAGTGTTTTTACTGTTAAAAAAAATCATTTGATATGTATCTAAAAGGTTCCTTTTAATCAAACCTGTAGTTTTTAAATCACAAAACGCCAGAAACAATCAGTTCTGGCATTCATTTCATTTGGCTCCAGCATATTCAAATACATAATTCAGAGTACGACCCAAATCCAAAAATGATACTTTCAGACATATTACAATGGAAAATCAGCTTATTACCTATTGTAAAATAATGAAGACTTAATTCAGTAACTTTATCCTTTAAAATATGTTTGTGTAATTCATACGAAAAAGCTTTGAAGTTTTCTAGTAGTAGTCAAGTTGTGATATACCAACCTGTTATGAGCCCAAGAAATGACTAAAAATACAGTACTGTAAAATGTACTGCAGCATTACAGTGGGCAATTGTTGTATCTTGACCAAGGAACAAAATAAAAGATCATAAAAGTCATCTTTTCAACAGGTGCATCCTGTAGCACCCACTACCTTCATTTTCACAAATGAGTACAGTGTCAGGCTATTACTTTGATAAAACCTCACACACAAAGTAACCAACATTTAAGAACTTAAAACACTACAATATGTTAAAAATCACATCTATTGTGCTGAATATTTGCTTGTTTTAGAAATGTAAGATTCTGTTTAATCACACGGAATCTACATCAGGCTTTTGACAGGCTCTGCTGATTCCATATTTATAAAAACCAAGTACAGAAGACCAGATATGATCAGAAACACTAAAAACTGTAGCCAGACTGGGACTAAGCCTGATGAACTTTTCTCTGGTGTTTTCTGGATTTGAGATTCTGGTGGCAAGTTTCTTGCTTGTGACATATTACGGTAAGGAGCTTGAGTCCTATATATGGCAGGCCTTCAAAATAAATTCATGCATTCAATTAATAAAAATAATAATTCCCCTGATGGTGACACTTTCAGCATAATTCTACACAAAAAAAGCCATCTTACTCATCTATGTAGTCCATCCCTCTATAATCGGACCACGTTCTAATAAAACAAAAGGAGCTTGTTAGTTTCAGTATTTTAGCATAACATGATTTAAACTGCTTTAATATTCAGACTGACTTACCTGTCGATCACATCAACGTATCGTTGCTAAATGAACACAAATGCAACATTATTCATGTATTCATGGAAACAAGTCTGAAACTAGTTTTAATAGGTGTTAGTACTCACAGGTCTGCGATGCTGAACATAGGTGACATCCTCTGTAAGGCAAAAGTGTAATCAGTTCAAATCATTGGTGTAATATGGCATTACATCTAGATGCTCGTGTTTTGTGTTGAATTACCCTCCTCCCTGTAAAATGACCTGTTGGATTGAGCTTTAGTTCTTCTGTGTTTAGTCATGGCTTCTCTCAGCTTCTTCTCGTAAAGGGCTCTGGTGGAATCTGTTTAAATTAATATACACAAATCATATGCAGGACAATAAAAAGAAGAAAAAACAACCCAGGATTATTATAGTAGACTAGGGCTAAGGATACTTGAAGTAAAATAAACGTTATCAGAAATAAAGAATTTAAAAAATTCAGCTAGTTACCAAAGCAACACTTGTCATTTACATTTATTTTTAACTTGATGTACTAAAACAGCTCAAATAAAACTGAAATTAAAATGAACAAAAACGATGTAGACAAGACAACTATGCAGACATAAAAATGATGATTAAAATGACAAAACACAAGATTACTAAAACATTAACTACAATTAAAATGAAAACAATACGATACAAAAAAAAACTAATTAAAAACACATTTAAATAAAATAAAATAATAGTATGCAACAACCCCATTCTGATTACAGTGACTATTAACTTACCGACCACAGGACCATGTTTTATTCCATAATCATCCAGCATCCATCTGATCTCCTCGTTGGATTTACTGCTCAACATTGTCATAACTTAAACTGAACGACAGCGTCTGGTTTTCCGTATGAAATACTTAATTTTCTGTGAAACCGAAAATGAACTTTATGACATAGAACACGGTGTAACTTCTTCAGCAGTGGCAACGAAACTTTATTGAGATACATTATCTTGACTAGGAGATTTGTGATATTTTTTAATCATATATTTGATACTATATTTGCAACACTGTCTTGCAAAATATTCCATATATATGTACTCATTTAATGTCCTCAATATTAGGCATAGCCTCTGTTGTACTGTAAATACTTCAGGTCTGTGGAATTTGTTTAGTAGCCTAATTCAATGGTAACAAAAAAAAACTTTACTAAACGAATCAATACAATGTTATTTTCAAATCATACATCAAAAACAGAAACTATTATTCCATATATAGTATCTCCTATAATATAGACGCAAGTATAGATCTGGAACTTCTTTATATAGACGCATTTGGTTAACTCGTGACTTTATTTCTGTGCAGTGACGTAAATTTGCAGTTATGAATAGCACACTAACCTTGTTTGCAATGCTCTGACTCGCTTTGAATATGTGACACATTAATATAATACATAAGCAGATAAAACAGACATTGTGGTTGATATTAAGTCACGCTGAGGAATTCGTGGCTATGCTGACGCCTACAAATAACCCGTATCCGTTTGAGTTGTAAACAATGTGACGCGCTTCCGCAACGCAACCAATTCGGACATCAATTGGTGATGAACCTTATTGAATGACACGAATTCATTAATTCATTGATATTTATATTTAACTTAATTTTTTATTTTATTGTATTGTAAAATGTGACCCTGGACATCATCTGAGAGGCTGAATAAATAAGCTTTCCACTGATGTATGGTTAGTTAGGATAGCACAATATTTGGCCGAGATACAGCTAGGCCTATTTGAAAATCTGGAATCTGAGGGTGCAAAAAAAAAACAAATTTAATTAAATAATACAAATCTAAATATTGAGAAAATCGCCTTTAAAGTTGTCTAAATTAAGTCCTTAGCAATGCATATTACTAATCAAAAATTAAGTTTTGATATATTTACGGTAGTAAATGTAAAATATCTTCATGGAACATGATCTTTACTTAATATCCTAATGATTTTTGGCATAAAAGAAGAATCGATCATTTTGACCCATACAATGTATTGTTGGCTATTTCTACAAATATACTCGTGCTACTTATGACTGGTTTTGTAGTCCAGGGTCACAAATGTGTTA
Source organism: Sinocyclocheilus anshuiensis (assembly GCF_001515605.1). Taxonomy (NCBI): domain Eukaryota; kingdom Metazoa; phylum Chordata; class Actinopteri; order Cypriniformes; family Cyprinidae; genus Sinocyclocheilus; species Sinocyclocheilus anshuiensis. Next base: position 1,645,752 of record NW_015549584.1, read on the forward strand.
CCCATTAGCCTATATACAGTGAATTAACATTTCTGTGACTATCGTTTATGTTAGTATACATATAATTAAAATAAAACAAAATAAAGATAATTAAAAATAAGAAAAGTGTAAATAAGATTACTCATTGGTAATTAGTTTCTCAGGATTATCAACCACAAGCCCTTAGATTTTTTATTTTATAATTTTAATAATTTTATTTATTTATTTGTTTGATTGATTCGTTTTATTTTATTTATGCATTATTCAACCAGTTAAACTTTGTAAAATGTGTTACCTATTAGCCTATATACTGTGAATAAACATTTCTCTGACTATCGTTTATGTTAGTAGGCTATACATACAATTTAAATAAAGTTAATTAAAAATAAAAATAAAGTATAAATAACTCATTAGTAATTATTTTCTCAGGATTATGAACCGCAAACCCCTTAGATTTTTTATTTTCTGTCTAAAAAGCTTTCCTTTTATTTATTTATTTAATGGAGATTAAAAGAAAAAAAGATTCTAAGTGCAAAAATAATTACTGATGGTGTAGCAAAATATGTTACATTTAAATAAATGAGTAACGTGTATATATAAAATTATTACTAGATTATTGTTATTAGATTTATATCAGCAATGTTACTGCTGTAAGTTCACTGCAGCCCTGAACAATCACTGTTACAGAGGGGTATAGAAAAGTTTATTAACGTGTCACTCCATAATACAATAGCAAAATATATAAATATGTATAGTATTTTTATGTTACATTAATCAGTATTTAGCACACAATAGAAGACATTGCAATTACCAAATGATATTTAGACAGACTTAAAGAAGTTCCAGATCTATACTTGTGCTCTTATTATTTTAGTTATTTTGCCTTTAATGTAAATAAACATGTGCAAACAATATACTTGCTCTTGTGAATTTATTTTGATGTTAATTACATTGTGCCAGCTGTCTCTTTAATACCTCGTGGTTTATATACATGCTGCTGCTGATTGGGCTGACATGTTTGACACACCCACCAAACAAGAGAAAACGCATCTCAAACCCCGTTGCACACCGTTTCCAGGAAACATGTCGTTCAAACCGGAAACCGTAGAAAAATGGTGCACACCGGTTTGAGCTTGAACGTGCCCCAGGTTACAACTAGAAAAGCGGAATATGTACTAACAGTGCCACTAGATGGCAGTACTGACCTTGAGTCAACAACAATTGATCAATCTTTTAAAGAATCTGTGCTTGTATACGTTTAGAAAATGAGGTTAAATATTTGTAACATATTGAGATTATGCATGGTAATGTTTTGTTAAAGCATTCTACGGCATATTTTATATATTGAGATAAAGCAGAGGACATTTGTAAACGCCGCAGGTTATAAAAAAAACTGAGAATGCAAGACGGATCCAAGTCGAAACGTTTATTTTATTCAGGCCTCCTGCCTGATCCAAGGTCATCCGTAATCACGGTGTTGCCTCGGGTGACTGATTACAGTAGCAGCCAGCAGAGCTGAATCAAAGGCCAGCCTCATTTACAGACTCCCGCGTCCTTTAAAGCCCTCCAATTTCCCTAGACTTCCTGAGGGACAGTCGTTGTTGTGCTAGGCACATTCACCGGCCACTGCGAATAAGCAGAACTCATAGCATGATATCCCATTAGACCAGAGCAGCTCCCATAAGCCTGAGCAAGAACACAGAATGTCACACCATTAGCATTCCACATTGGCCCCAACCTCCAGCTGTAAAGGTAAAATGAACAGCGTTTCAGGCAGCAAGTCGATATGCTCTCACACAACCTTTGTAATGGGAATTGAAGGAAGAGCAGCGTGGAATTGCAAAAAAAAAAAAACAACACCAACAAAACAAAGACAGCTGTCCCTCACTCTAAAGGTCATGCTGTCTTGGTCAGAGTTGGCGGTTTTGGTAATATGTGGGAATGTTTCAGCATTTGTGCCAGGGCGCATTAATGTTAAAAAAGTCAAAATGTCTGTATTGGGAACCATAAATATAAATGCTTTATGTCTTATCAGGAATCATTTTGTGACGTACACGGTTCTTGAGTTATGACCATTTGAAAATTACACTTTTTAAGGTCTTATGGATAGATTATTAACCTTTTTTTGTAACTCAGCATATGACTCACTAAAGCTGGTTAATGTCAACTTAAAACATGAAATATATGTAGCAATATGACAAGGAAAATAAAAAAAAGTTAGTTAAAAGAGAAAAAAAAATATTCTCGTTCTGGGAACCTCTGATTTAGAGTAAAGACAACTGAGAACATTACAGTATTAGCTATATTTACAGCTTTATATTAAGAGATAAGCATCTTTTTTACATGTACAAAAACTAAATCTGACAAATCTAATGAGGCCCTATGATAAAAGTGTCATTTGGAAAAAGCACAATTTGCAAATGGTTCTCTTTGGATGCCACTGAGAGAAGACATTTGTAACATTATGTGCTTGACACTCTCCACGTGGCACAAATTATTGAAGCTCTATGTATCATTTAAATGAAATTACACACGAAGAACAATATGGCCTAGATATCAAACTAGCAATTTCTGGAAACAGAAAATGTGATATAATTATACAGTAACCCAGTTTTCTGAATTACGAACCAATGAGGATCATACTGTTACAATTAATAAGTAATGTGAATAATAAACTGTTTGTTCTTGTCACATTTAACATAATCTTTGAAATTTTTTTTCATGCAATTAAAATGTTCAGCAAAATTAGACTTTGCTGTTTCAATCCTCTACAAAGAACATCATTGAAAACTTTCATTCATAATGTGTTCCAGTTCAAATGTTCACGTTTTGTCCTCAAAAGGACACAGAGGTTCTGAGTCCGAGAAACACCCCAGTGTTTGAACCTCAGGAGTCTGTGCTGTTTTTTGTAACAGGTGCCGGTCTCCAGTCTGGTTGATAGAAGTGTATGTTGAACATACGTGCCCAGTTGGCAAAGACACGTTTCTCAGTGATGAACCGATGGTGGCTGCCGTGCCGGCCCTGCTCGTGGGAGAGATACATTTTACATTCATCTGGCCCCGCAGGCTCGTAGTAGTGATACGGCACTGACAGCTCGAGTTTAGGCGACCTGAGAAGAACAGTCACGTGTAACTGAAATTGTCATAAACCACCAAAATACAAGGAGGTTTGAATGAAAGCACAGTATACACAACAGTGATCCAACAGCATTATGGTGAATATGGAAAAGAAAGTCTCACTTGCAGAACTCAGGAGGAATCATGCCATAGACGTCGATTCTGTCACAAATCTCCACAGCAATCGCCATAGTGAACCAACCCGTGCTGAGCCATGAATTGGACCTTTTTCTGAATAACACAAGAGAGAAAGAGCACATCTATGTAGCTGTGATGATCAAACGACACTGTTCCCTGTTCCCTGCAGCCATTACTTCAGTGTCACATGATCCAGATTTGGCGTTTACAATGTTTTAGTTTGAATGGACGTCTTAGATGACTCACAGTGGGAGATGAATTGAGATAAGAGCGATATAAGGAGATAAAGGAGATAAAAGATCCACAAACAGACAGAAAAAACTCAAGAGTTTAAGAACATGTGAGCATTTTGCCCTGAGCAGTTTGTGTCTGATTGGGTACATCCCAGCTGGCAGCTGTCTCCAGCTGGCACTGATCCTCTCCTAACCCTTAATCTGCACTGATGCCAAGCCGTGTGCCCTGTGGGCCAGTGATACCAAGCCTCCAGCAGGCTCTGGTGGTCTGCACATTAGTTAACAACCCCCCCATGCTGCATTTAAAGTTAATACTTCCACCTCTCTTTAAATGACGCTCCTCTATTTTATTTTATTTTTTTATTCTTGGAAATAAATATTAACTACTATATATTTTTACCAGTTGAAGGTTTATCCTCCTGATAACTGTGAACACTGTGGATAAAAAAAAAAACAGTTTGTCTGGCCAATGGCTGTTACAGTTAATAAAATTACACACTTCAGCTTTAAATATAATTTTTTTACCGTTTTTTTTTTTTTTTTTTATAATTCAGTCCTGAGCTAAATTACAAATTAAAGCGTATATTACAATATACGTTTATATTATATATATAAATGTAGATAATTTTATATACATTTTTGTATTTTTTATTTATTTATATTTAAATAAAGTATATCATTTCAAATCTAGACAGATAATCACATTTTATTTATTTATTAATTTGTTTATCATTAATTAATTAATTACTTCATTCAAATAAATCCATTACATTTTAAATTTGCTAGTTTGGTTTTACAAATACAATTATACTATAGTAAGGTCTTATAAAATAAAGTATATCGTTTTTAAATAGTTTCTAGTAATGCAAATAATCAATGATTTATTTATATATTCATATATAAATGTATATAATTTTATATACATTTTTGTATATTTCATTTATATATTTAAATAAAGTATATAGTTTCTACAATGTTTTTTAGCAAATGGTACAGAATCTAGACAGATAATCACATTTTATGTATTAATTAATTTGTTTATCATTCATTCATTCAAATTAATTAAATACATTTTGAATTTGCTAATTTGGTTTTACAAATACAATGATACTATAGTAAGAAGGTCTTAGAAAATAAAGTTTTTAAATAGTTTCTATCATTTATTTATTGATTGATCTGGTAACTTTTTTTTTTAATTTACTGATTTGGTCTTTCAAATAATAATACTGTAGCTGATTCAATATTATACAACAGTGAAATTCTACACAGCAATATCTTATAAAATAAAGTATATAGTTTCTACAGTGTCTTGCAGCAAGTGATTCAAAATCTAATAATATGATATGATCAACAACTAAAAAATTTAAGTGGTTAGTTAAAAGTTACTAAAATAAATACATCTTGAATACACCTGAGTGTACACAACTAATAATGTTTTGCAAATAGTTTCATGTTGTTATTGAAGGTATTTTTACAAATTTCAAAATTCCTAATTTTACTAAAAATAGGTTTTGAGTCATAAATATAAAGACTTTCTGGGTCAAGTCGGTTTTTTTTTGTATTCCATTTACGGAACAAAATTTGCCTTTTCATAAAAATGTCAAAAAAAAAAATCTTTTTTTATTACTGTATGACCTCAATAAAATAAGGATCTGCAGGAGTCCTCTTATAAAACAAAGTACTGTAAATAGTTTCTACAGTATCTTGCAGCAAGTGATACAAATCAAGAGAGATAATGCGATTAGGTAAGAAACATTACTTTAGAATGCGATTAGGACACAAAGAAAACATTACCATCCTCACCTATCTTTCCCTGTTTCCTTCTTAAAGAGCTCATCAAAATGCAGCATCTTTAACCTCGAGATGACGTATACCTGTAGTTTAGGCATCATCTGCTTCAGCAGATGCAGGTTGTTGTAGACAAGGCCTTTACCGTCTTGTCGCATGTAGTTTCCAGGCCCCCAGAAGATAAAGAAGGTGTTCTGGCTGGAGTTGAGTAGCTCAAGGCGGTTTCGTAGCACACGTTGCATGCTGGAGTGCGCGACCACACGCAAACTCGTTCGCTGGCCCACGTCCCTCTGGTAGCCTTGTGTTGGGGCATCATTCATACGGATGACGCACTCCTTGCGGTCAATCTCCCCACCTCGACCACTTCCAGTCATGTGACCAGAGCTAGTCACTAAGGCACAGCTTTTGCATTGCATCCTAAGAGGCTGAGGATGGAGACAATGATGAGAAGTTTTAGATTTAATGTTCAACATATAATTTATTCAAGTTGGTTTCATACACTTTTGAAATGTTTTCTGAAATGATCCAATAAAGTATAATCTAATAGCTCTAATAACTTAATTAGAATTTACTAAAATACTTCCCTTGCATTTGATGTGTGTGTGTGTTCTGGGTCAAGTTGTTTTTGTACTCGCTCTAAATTTTTAGAAAATCAATTTTTAAAACAAAATTGCTTCACTGCTATTTTTTCAAATAAATAATAATAAAAGTTTTCTTCAAGACTTTCAAGTCTTATAATGAACCTTTTTTCCTTTTTACTTCCACACAGTTAAACTACCCATTGTTGACTCTACACCCCACATTAAATATCAAAATGACTCTTATTCAGAAATGAAAAACATGTCCATCATAGAAAAGATGTACTAATTTTGTAAGAAATGAAAAACATGTCCATCATAGAAAAGATGTACTAATTTTGTATAAAATCTGAAAGCTACAATTATGAACAGGCTACAATTATGAGGACAAAAGACGAAAGGATAAATCTATAGTGGGTGAATGATTTAGATCCATGTTGAAGGATCTGAGGACCCTTAAATGCTGTTTTGTGTTTCTTAAAGAGAGCAACCACACATTTGTGTTGTGTTTTACTTCCTTTCTTTTATATTCATTTATTCTCCATTTATTCATTCATTCATTCATTTATAATAATTTAATCATTTTATTATTCCATTTAATCATATAATCATTTTAATCATGACAACGCTCTGAAGATTTTAGCATGGTGATGGATATGACAATGTTAATGTATTTGGTCTTGGCGGAATAGATCTGCTACGCT
>NW_015549584.1:1654538-1663348 GCF_001515605.1 Sinocyclocheilus anshuiensis
GCCAGCCATATAAATGCAAGGCAGTAAGCTCATTGGCTGCATATGCAGCATGAACCAATCAGCTTTTGCCAAGTCGTTTAACTCTCTGAATATCATCAGTTACGTTAACACCCCGTCAGCCTGCGCCATCTAGAGTTTCATGACTGAACTATATATTTATAACCATTTTTATGCTCATTTCATTGATTTATTCTTTGATTAGTCATTTGTATTATAGTATTATTTTTATATTATATTATATTTTTTATTATAATATTTTCCATTGTTTTTTAGTCTTATGATGTGTGGTTTGAAGGGCTATTTGTCTTCATGAGTAAGAGATAAGAAAATATTTCCATTTCAAGGTTTTTAACATCACGGGATGTTGTTAAGAAGAAGTAAATTTCCATTGCTATTGATTGTGGTATAATAACACTTGTTGGATTTGTGCTAGTCAGACGAAGTCTGAGCACTGAATCATACACAACCAAGATTATTCAATAAACTCTGCTTCTTTTTTATCATCAAATCAATAAATCTCCTGCTTCTGCTCTTCTCTGTCAGTCAACTTCTTAATACAAAATGGATATTTTCTGACAGGATCTGGCATCCGGGGCTGGATTAGATTTTTCTGGCATGGACACATGATGTAACATTTCGTCGTAGTCGGCAGGATGGAATGACAATGAGTTTTTATCTTCATAAGAGTCAGAGTTGTGATTGTTTCTCGTATGACCAGAGGATGGATTGTCCCAAACCGCTGAGCTACTACTGACTCCGGACCAACAAGTGAGGATGAAGACGATTCGTCTTCCCCTGGCTAAACTTCAGCAAGGCAGTGTGAGTGTGTCCTGTTTGACATTTCATCGAAATTCAGTACCATGGGTAGCAAAGCTAACGGGTCAGATATGATATAATTTCTATAGTTATGGAGGAGTCAGAAGTGAAGTTAAATGATGACATAATTTTGATAGAACAGTTGAAAGAGCATTTTAAGATCAATAAGCAGCAGCAGCAGTAATACTTGATGAATAGTTGCTAAATATACAATTACACACAGTGCAGAAAGGTGATCTCAGCTGACCTAGTGACAACAGAAAATCTGAAGGGGTTAAAAGATATTTGTCAGATTAAACAGAAGGCTAAGTAAGAAGGCTAAGTTTCTCAGCTCAGTGTGAAATTATCATCTTGTCTAAGGCTCTGAGAGGGAGAATTTCATCAGGTTATTTTACAAAGGTTCAATGACATGAGAAACTGGTCATTTGAGAGATTTCTAGAACAACAATGGTTTTTAGTGACACTGCTAATTAGTTTTGGTCAATGCTACCAGCTATTTTCTTTGCTATTTTCTTTGTAACCGCTATTTCATCACCAGTCTTTGCAAAAATATTTTGAAAGGGTGTATACAGTAACATCTAGCTGCTGTGAGGATGTTAGAACACATCTGATTTCTGGTACTATTCAGAAGCTGACATTCTTTTTGAGGATGTAACTACAGGCGTAGTTGGATTAAAACGTAGTTGTAAAGAACATTTAGACAATTTGGAACTCTAAATTGTAATTAGATTTTCTACGCTGTTCATCATTTGTGGACAATGGAGAATGCAAGGCAAGTAACAACAGACTAAAAGTCTAAATCGGATCTAAATTACCAGATATATAATAGACTCTGAACCTTGCTTCTTTATCTGATCAGTTTGTGTCGGACACTTGTGTCGGGTGTTTAAAATGTGTTCATGTTTAATCAATATGGGCGAAGGGATTTTAGGAAAAGTGGAAGAAGTTAATGGATGTGCGATGTTAAAAACACAATTTGCCAACTCTATTCTATTTAGTTGGGGGAAACCTGCACCCTCAGGGCTGTTTTGTGAATTTTAATGTGATAATATAACTTAAAATTCCAAGTTTGGATGCATGAAAACCGCCTCCAGAGCAGAGGGCGGACATTGCATTGTGCCAAGGTAAACAGTTGTTTTAACCCCGGCATTCAGATGTAGGAGATGTAGAATTATTATGGAAAAACAGATGGATACATTGTGAATTAGCTCATTAATTTTGAATGAGCCTGGGGGAAATGCTGTAGGAAGGAGTCATGAGGAAGAACCTCGGGGGCCAACCTCATGATGAAGATATGGGGAGGGGGACTACAATGATTAGCTTACACCAGACTACAGTTTAGTCGCCAGCCAAATGGTCTCTATGGTCTTTGTTTATCTTTAATAATAATAAATATAATAAATTATCTGATAAAAAAATTGTTTTTCAGAGCAGACTACTGACACATTCTGAGCTACAAAAGAGATAATAGATTTTTTATATTAATGTCCTAAGACAAGCTATATATTGCTACTGAATTTTAGATATTTTCAAAGATACATGACTGAAAAGAAACTGAATTAGACTTTAGTTTTTTGCTTTGGTTTTTAACATACATACAAGGGTATTTTAATCGTCATATACAATTAAAACAGGCCAATCATTGGGTGGTTTTAATTATCATCTGATATTGTCAAAACATGATGTGATGTGGACTCAATGATTTATCCATGGCTATAGAAGGTCATAGCGATGTCATTTTGATCAAACCTCAAGGAATTTTTCCTTATTCTCCATATAATGGATTTGTATGCACATTTAGTACCACTATCTGGTTTGATTTCTAAGTAACATGGGTAAATTTGGCAGCGTACCAATTGACTGCCACTAAATGGTGCACTCTAATTTACAATTCTTGTTTCAATTTGATAAACCTGCCAGACAACTTGAGTAAATAGGGCACAGAAAATCCTAATGCTGAGACAACAAGAGATGCTATGATGACAAATGGTGTTAAAAGTGATAAAGTTATAAAGACGTAAAATATGAAATTTGAATATGTTTTCACAATGATTTTTTGGGAATTCCAATTGTCCCAATTATCAACTGAATGTTATTCATACATCTTAGACAACATTGGAGAGCAGTCTACAATTTAGCTTAAGTTCTGCATTAACAGGTAGCCAAACTTAATTGAGTATCATAATTATTTTATATCTAAATGGGGACATATAGATTAGATCAATATTGGGGCCACTCTGGAATCATTTCAAAGCTTTAGTTACTGTTTCAGGAAAATGTATCATCTTGCTCTTGTACATTGCCATAAGAGTGTTGATTTTCTTTGTCAGATTACTGTTAACTGTTGTACGACAACAGTTAACATACGTGGTATGATATGAATACATGGTATGAACATGTAGAAGGGAAGAGTACAGCCTGATCACTGAACTTTTCGAAGTATTTTTGTGATGATGATTATGGAAGTTTGCTTCCGTTTAATCAGTCTATGTAATCAAATGGTTTCATATGATGAATATCATATGATATTCATTTGGGAATGAAGGATCTAACAATCCTCAAATACATAGAGAGCAACCATACAGTTGTGTTGCATTTTACTTCCTTTCTTGTATACTCACTTATTCTCCATTGATTGATTGATTGATTCATTCATTCATAATCATTTATAATTAGAACATTTTTATTATTCCATTTAATCATATAATCATTTATATTAATCATTTTAACCATTCATATATACTCATTTAATTAAATTGTTCATTTATTAGTCATTTATATTATATTATTATTTTATATTATTTTTCCTTTGTTGTTTAGTCTTATGATGTGTGGTTTAAAGGGCTTCATTTCAAGGTTTTTAACATCACGGGATGTTGTTGTGAAGCAGTAATTTTCCAGTGATATTGCTTGTGGTATAATAACATTTGTTGGATTGGTGTTCATCAGACGAAGTCTGACCATTGAAATATACTCAACAAAGACTATTCCATAAACTCTGCTCCTTTTTTATCATCATCACTATCATGGTGTCTTCACTGGCTTTGCTCAGTCAACTTCTTGGCTGATAGAAGACTGTTAATACCGTTTTAGGTACCAGACAAAACACTGGTTTTGGGTACCAAGACTTGCTGTTAATGGGTTTTGGGTATTAGACAATTTTGCTGACTACTAGTGACTAGTTGTTCAAAACAGGTATTTTCTGACAGGATCTGGCATCCGGGGCTGGATCTGATATTTACATTTACATTTAGACATTTAGCAGACGCTTTTATCCAAAGCGACTTACAAATGACGACAATGGAAGCAATCAAAATCAACAAAAGAGCAAAGTCTCAGTTAGCTTAATGCAGTACACTTAGCAAGTTTTTTTTAAATCGTATAATAAATAAAAAGAAAACAGATAGAATAGAAAAAGAATAGAGCAAGCTAGTGTTAGAGGCCATTTTTTCTTTTGTTAATCCGAAAGTCAGAATTATAATTGTATAATAAATAAAAATGATAAATTATAAAATTATTTGATATTTCTGGCGTGGAGACATGATCTAACAATGTGAATGAGATTACCGCCAAATGAATGCATGGAAACACACTGAAAGGGCAGAAAATATCAAAGTGCCTGGTCCACAAAGACTCCCTTTACCTTTATTGTTACCTTTAGCTCCATTATTGAATCTCTCCAGCATAATCAACACTAAGGCATTGAACCAATTCACAAGAAAAGCATTAAGGGAAAGCATTCTGAACCCTCATTTAAGAGGAAAGATTTGCCTAGAGCCTACAGAGTGTCTTAAAAACTAAAGTATAGCATAACATGTTCAACGTGAATCCAGATTGCATTCAATTCACCAAAAAAAAAAGGCTCTTTTTTATCAATATGTCAGTCAATACAAACAATCCACCTGATTTTCAAACTGTAAAACATGGGGCAGGAAAGGTGTGTATCCTCACACTAAATGTACTCTAAAAACATTGTATTGCACTATTTTTGCAAAATAATGCTTAATCCAATTCATAGTTGAGCTAAAATTACTAATTTGTACACATGACCTCAAGACAAAAGGGCCAAAATGGGGCTGAAACAACACAGTAGCCCAACAGACCTGCCACTGTGTAAGATGATTCATTTATAATGCAAGTGAAGCTGCCCTTTCCCTATGCAAGCAAATCAGGCCCAGTAAATAACCATCCACACTTATTATTCTCTCATTAACATCCTCATTCTTAAGCTCTCTCCAGTGGGACATATGATCATAATTACTCTAATAGCAATCCCCCTTTCTATTTTTGAGAACCTTTCTGAGAAAAAATGGATTCAGGCCATTATCCTTTATGGAAAAACATGCACCCTGTACAGAAGTTTTGAACATTTGATTGAGTGTATGAAGCTGATGGAGGTTAAATTGTGTTTCATACAATTCGCATCATTATTTCATGAGCAAGGATGCAGCTATATGAAAATATCGGTGGTGGTCGATATTAAATTCTACACTACTTTATCTATATAAATTAAAGATAAAATCTAAAAAGTAATCATTTTATAATATAAAAATAATCAATTTAATAGAAATTTAATTTTGGAAACAACAATATTATGTCAAGCATGAAAAAATATTAATTTTGAGATTTCCTAAAGATTACATTTAACAATATAAAATTATTATAGTTTTTAAAGATGCAATTGAGTGTTAGATGTAACATCCTCATTCTTAAGCTCTCTCCAGTGGGACATATGATCATAATTACTCTAATAGCAATCCCCCTTTCTATTTTTGAGAACCTTTCTGAGAAAAAATGGATTCAGGCCATTATCCTTTATGGAAAAACATGCACCCTGTACAGAAGTTTTGAACATTTGATTGAGTGTATGAAGCTGATGGAGGTTAAATTGTGTTTCATACAATTCGCATCATTATTTCATGAGCAAGGATGCAGCTATATGAAAATATCGGTGGTGGTCGATATTAAATTCTACACTACTTTATCTATATAAATTAAAGATAAAATCTAAAAAGTAATCATTTTATAATATAAAAATAATCAATTTAATAGAAATTTAATTTTGGAAACAACAATATTATGTCAAGCATGAAAAAATATTAATTTTGAGATTTCCTAAAGATTACATTTAACAATATAAAATTATTATAGTTTTTAAAGATGCAATTGAGTGTTAGATGATGGTAAAGGTAATATGAGCATGCCAATTAAATATCCAAAACAAGCTCATAAATATCCAACATCCACCAATATTTCATTTAAAAAAAATCATATTTCAAGATGACTTAATTCATACACTACATTGCAAAGTAGGTCGACACTGGATCATAGGCATCACACCATTCAAAATGAGCTTTTCCCATCAGACAGATCCTCTGAATGTTTTGGGTGAAGTGAAATTGGAAAACTATTTCCTTCCCCTGATGGTTAAAAAATGCATGTGATTTTTGATGAAGAATTGTAGGCAATGTTCAGTTAGCGATCTTCCACACTGGCTGTTCATTTGCACTAATACGAGCAAATCTTACGCTTCTGACTGTTACAAAATTACTTCCACAGAGTATCCATTATAATCTGGCTCTGAATCCTGGAGCTCTTATTAGCTCGGATAGGAGTGCTCTTTTGACTAATGAGAACTGGTAGACTTGAGAGCCGTGCCTGTCAGTGAGAAGTATGACAGATGCCTTATGACAATGAGACCGACTTTGAAGAATACTTCTTGCTTTGATGAGCACAGGTATTGTCAGGTTCAACTCTAAAGATGTCAAAAATATTTTTTTTAAATCACTAACAAGAACACAGCTCTCTTAGATGTTTTATATTTAGATGCTTTATATTTCATCATACCCATAATAAAGGCATAGTTCACCCAAAAAGACAAGTTCTATCATTTATTCACCCTCATGTCACAATAGTCCCTCTCTATATATTGTAGGAAACAAAAAGGGTAATTTATAGCAGAATGTCCAAGCTGCTCTTTTCCAGACAATGAAAGTGAATGGTGACCATGACTGTAGAGCTTTACACTACGTACTTCTGTTTCTGACACAATTCTATTGAATGGCTTCAGAAGCCCTGGAATATAGTGCATAATGATGCTTTCTGGAGCTTTTTTTTCAGAGCTTGACAGACCCTGGTCCCCATCCACTTTCACTGTATAGAGGAGAGCAGTGAAAACATTCATCAAAAATGTCCTTTTATCTTCCGCAGAAGAAAGAAAGCACGTGGGGGGGGGGCGAGTAAATGATGCAGAGCTTTCATTTTCAGGCGAACTAGCCCTTTAATGACCAAAATATATCATCCATGTTTACCTGATATACTTATGCAAGTAATCACTGTGTAATCTCTCATTACGCACACTATATACATATAACTATATGTGAATTTTTAACACCCATGCAGAGTAAATAGCATTTCTGCACAGTTGTAGTATTTAAACCAAATCCCTGGTGACATTATAGAGCACAGGTGAAGAGGGAAAGAGAAGAAAGGGAGAGAACCGAGAGACAGATAGATTTACATCCTTGATAGTTCTGGTGATTACAATGCCTCAAGATTAGGCCAAAGCTTGACAACACCTGCTTGCAGCTTGCCACTTTATCTGATCAGGAGTGAAGAAAGAAATTATAGCATCACTTGGATGGTGTAATTTAAACGGCTTTAAAGGCCTGCACCTGATTTATCATGAAAAACTGCAGAGAGACAGGAGACAGAAAAAGATGACAGAAATAAAGAGAAATGGCCAAGTCTTCTGAATATTATAGTGCACTGCATGTCATGTGATCCCAGTGCCAATATAATAATCTGTCTGAGGATATTATTTGATGACAAAGGAGAAAAGCAACTGCATAAAAATTGTATTATGAAAAATGTAAGGATTCTTCATATTTAAGTTATATAAGGAAAATTATCCAATTGTCTTGACCCATCCGAGTCGAGTTAATGGGCTTATGCATGTGTGAGCATAATTTGAATTTGAATTCTGGAAACAATTAAGGTTTTTTGCAAAGGTACAGTATAGGAGACCCAAGACTGGTCAGATACAGTCTGAGAGGTGAGATTATGGATTTTAATGTAAACATTTATTATGATCTCCAGATGTCTGTGAAACATTTACAAAAAAAAAAAAAAAACAGACATTTTGTAGCTAGGATTGGGCTGGGGATATAGAAAAGAAGAGACTAAGGTGCTGAGCATTCCACTTTCACAAAAAAAAGGGTTTTAACATTTTGATAATTAAATCAAAAGTCGTTAATTATAACTTACAAGCCAATTATGCGATTTCACAGAAGATCTCATAAGACTGATGTGTTTAGTCAGTCGTCAAAACTAAATATGTTTATTAATACATTTGAAAACCATGAAAGAAGCTTCAAAGAAATATATTTTTTAAGGTTTTCATCTCAGTTAGTTGCTAAATTTAGTTTAGTAAACTAAGTGCCATATTAATAGTTTTAGTGCTTGATTGCATTTTACACACCTAATGAAAGCAAGTCACCTTATGATCAATGATGCTGCTGTAACCTTCTAAGTGGGATGTTTGCTGTTGTAGAATGTCCATCTGATGTCCATCTGACTGCATCTGATCTTCTGGTGTGTCAGTAAAACTGCTGTTGTACAGGAACAATAAGCTTGTAAGCACGCTTACAACACCAATCAATATGATCCCATGACGCTGAAACAAAAGGAACAAGAAATTATTATTGAGGATGCTCAGATTATCCTTCATCAATGCTTCTGCTGACAGATGCATTAGTAAATAAAGGCTCATTTTGTGGCATGAATGAGATTTTAATAATTTACCACAATATACATGAAAAAGATTTGATACATAGCTTTAAAATGAAATGTTCAATGAACTGAATAAGCAGCTAGTGTGTTTCAAAAAATAAGGTTACACTTTACTTGAAGGGGTGTGCATAAGACTGACATGACACCTTCATAATCATGACATGACACCTACATAATCATGACATGACACATGTCATGAATAT
>NW_015549584.1:1663393-1667173 GCF_001515605.1 Sinocyclocheilus anshuiensis
TCCTTCATATTCATGACATGTGTCATGTCATGATTATGAAGGTGCCATGTCAGTCTTATGCACACCCCTTCAAAGTAAAGTGTTACCAAAAATAATAATAATTGCATGAAATTGACAAGCTCCATGTTAGGGTAAATTGTGATTTTACAGTCTAGTTTGATTGCAAGTTTTTAGTAGGGCTGCACGATAAATCGCATGCGATATTTAACGCGCATCTTATCAGTAAAGCCGGTTCTGTAATCAGCGGTATATCTCCATCACCTGCGGGCTTTCACATTGAGCAGCATTAACTACACAGAGCCGTTGTTCACTGAGGAACTGCGCAAAAAATCGCGCGAATATGAACGTGGTTTTGCGCAACTCGTCAGTGAACAACGGCTCTGTGTAGTCGCGTTAAATATCGCATGCGATTTATCGTGCAGCCCTAGTTTTTAGTAAGTTAAAATGTTTTATAATTTCATTAACCATCTAAGCATCACTGTGACAAAAGGCTTTTTTTTTTTACATATTAAAACATATGAAAATTATTAAATTAAACAAAAACAAATAAACAATAAATAAAACATCCCAAATAAGAGTTTACATTTAAATTTTTACATATTTATATTTAAATTAAATTGCATTGAATTATATAATTTCATTTGTGTACATAGCAATACAAAAACGTGCTCACCAAACATTAATTTGGCAACATATTCGTGCCTCTATCTGATATATTAATCATCCAGGCATCTGTAGTAAATTCATTGAAATCATGCTTACAACATATTACCATGGCAACCGCAGTTTCCACCAAAATAGTATCAGGCTAATACTTAGTACAACTTGCCATTGACAAAACATCAGAAAGTAAATAACAACAAAAAGGCAGAAAGATTCTTAAAATCTGGAGAAAATGTCATATTCATCACTGATTACGTTTTTGCGTTATCAACAATAACTGGAGTAGCCTAATATGACACCATGGCGGAAACTACGTACCATAGTAAATGTTTGTAAAGTTATTGTATAATGTCAGAGAGAGTTTGCGCTACCGTTCGCGTCTTCATATTGTGAAGTGTTTAGTTCTGTCCGTTTAGTCCATGCGTGTTCTTCAGCCTCACCGACAGCAGCTTTACAAATCCACACTTCACATCTTCCAGCCAGCACTTCTGCTCACACACATCCTCATACTGAAGCTCAGCTGAACTCTGTCAGAAATACAGTCCTCCGTTCACACGCGGCTGCGCGCGCGTGGTCTTAAAGAACGCCGAGCCTCAATCCATTACAATTCAATACAATCATTTAAAATATTGTCACCCGAGAAAGAAGTAACCTATATTGTAACATTTTAGGTAGTCAAAGACTGTCGCTATTAAGCTCGAAATGTTAGCGACGAGGAAACGTTCATTCAAATGGGCGGGTTGAATTTTGAGTGGGTGCCGTACAACTGTCCTGCATGTGAGATTGATAGATGGTGTGTGAGCTGAAGGGACTATATAGTGCTGTTGGCTTCACTTCCTAAACTGAGCTAATGGCATTTTCCTCTTTTGTATATTAAGCCTACATTGATACAAATTTGATTTTGACAGCTGGACCACAATGATTGTTACCCATGTAAAACAATATCAAATTATGATCTTCTTGATAACTGCAACGATCGTTTTAGGCTAGTACATTTTTGTAAGGGGTTGATTTAAATTAATTTCTTTTTGGATTTGCAATCATATTGGCTACTTTCATTTTATTCCCTCAGGACCTTATAAAAGAGCATAACACATTTTTTTAAATGTCTTTGGTGCAAGAAATAAAATACTGTTTTCTAGAGAATGGAATGATTTGTAGTGATGTGATGATCTTACTGTAATCCAGTTCTCCATTATGTCGTAGGCTATTAATGAGATGGCTTGATATATGATATATGTTAATGATCGGCAGTATGCAGCAGATGATATCTGATCATTTCATAAGTAGTCATTTGATATTTCTGTCTGAATCTGGCTGACACATCATGAATGATTTTTAGTATGACTCATAAATCATAAAGCAACATATAGCATTAAGTTCAGATATTTTTTCAGAAAATATAATTATATAAATTAATAAAATAATATACTTACTTTTTATACTCCGTAGAGTATAGGCATCGCAAACTGTGACACTAAAACCTTTGGTCCTATGAAGATCAATAGGAGCATTCAAAAAACACCACAGGCAGACATTTTCATAAACTGTATTCACTGATACTGCTGACAGAAAGACCTCACAGAGATGTATGTTTTTGATGCATGCGCTTTTAAACTCAGCCTCAGCAATTTATTACAGTGCATTAATTGATGGGAAATTCTGGGTTGCAATATCAAACTCACATTCAGTTCCCTTCGGTCCACAGTGAGATATCACTTAAGAAACCATTATAATCCATCAGTTTTTTATTATTATGGGGTACAGTGACTGACATATTAAACAATGCTTATGATTTATAAAAGCCTACCATGCCAAATGCCAAAACAGAATAATTTATTTTGATAATCTAAAAGTCAGTTCTCAGCCCATCACATTGTCACTGATATTCCACATACATCTAAATGGATCTTCATTTGATGCCATAGAGGTCACTGACACCATTATTTTCATGGTTTATGAGGGGTGACGCATGTGTCTTAGAATGAAAGTCTGGTAATGTACCTGACTTCAGCATAAAAAGCACAGCCTATATCCCAAACCGCCAACATACGGCCTGGATGTACAAGATACCATCTTCTCTTCTAAAAACGGCACGCAATGTGGCAGAGATTCTCACGGGAGCAGAGATTTGCTGGAAGCTGTAATTTCGTCTGGAACTGCGAGGAAATGGAAATATATCTTTTTTCCTTTCACACAACACTATATTTCATATATTGCCCATACATTTTTCAAATCTCACCTTCACTTTTTAGATTTACAACTGCTCTCAACCCTTTGATTGTGTGAGAATAAAACATTGATTCATGATGGATTATAATGCTGTGTGCATTATTTTTGTTAAAAATATATACCGGTATATATATATATTCCAAAGAATTACTAATTAGACATCTGTGCACATGATGATTGATACCTGGACTAATATTTATGTTACAGAATGATATTTACAATTCTCTTTCTCGTTAATATATTTGTGTTTAAAGGGGTCATATGATGCGATTTCAATTTTTCCTTTCTCTTTGAAGTGTTACAAGCTTATGGTTTTATGTTTACGCGGCGTGATGCCACGCAACGCGTAAAAAGGCCGTATAAGTCATTATAATCCGTAATTATGTCCCCACTGGGTGCAACAAATGCCTAATTTATAATGGGTTTTAATGTTTTTGTCTCGTCGCTCCGGGCGGGACACGGCATCACAGTATGGTAAGGGGCGTAACATTTCCGTCACACGCTTGAGGTATTCGGATGTTCTTTTTAGCAACATCATATGACCCCTTTAAAGGGCTTCATTTCAAGGTTTTTAACATCACGGGCTGTTGTTGTGAAGCAGTAATTTTCCAGTGATATTGCTTGTGGTATAATAACATTTGTTGGATTGGTATTCATCAGACGAAGTCTGACCATTGAAATATACTCAACAAAGACACATTACACCAAATACACAAAATAATGTTCTTTTTAGCAACATCATATGACCCCTTTAAACCAATATGGAAATAAATGCATGAATCTAATCTATTTTTCTATTTAATTGATAAGAATCATTTTACTATGACTTGTATGTGGTTGTTTGTCTGTGAAAACAAAGAAGCCAATGATCTGAAGCACTCTATT
>NW_015549584.1:1671405-1681682 GCF_001515605.1 Sinocyclocheilus anshuiensis
TGTTGTTGTGAAGCAGTAATTTTCCAGTGATATTGCTTGTGGTATAATAACATTTGTTGGATTGGTATTCATCAGACGAAGTCTGACCATTGAAATATACTCAACAAAGACACATTACACCAAATACACAAAATAATGTTCTTTTTAGCAACATCATATGACCCCTTTAAACCAATATGGAAATAAATGCATGAATCTAATCTATTTTTCTATTTAATTGATAAGAATCATTTTACTATGACTTGTATGTGGTTGTTTGTCTGTGAAAACAAAGAAGCCAATGATCTGAAGCACTCTAATTTCTCATTGCTAATTTCCTTCACTGAGCATGCGGGTGAAAATTAGAAAAGTGCGAAGGCATCTGGGGATTGATTCAGTGTTTGTTGTCATTGGAGACAAATGAGAATTAGATTTTGCTTGCCCTCCTGTCTGCCTCGTCAGTATATTTGATTAAATCACTCCTTGAGGCTGAGATTTATTCTGATCTGTGTGTATTGGGGGGACAGTGGTGACAGGAAGATAGTTGGCGATGCGTTTGGCATAAAATTAAAGCTTATTTGAATTAAATAGTCTTTCCTCTCTGATGAGGTCACAAACCGCTGCTCTTCCAGTGGACGGACAGATCAATTTTCAGAAAGATCACAGTGGTGGTATTACTGCCTTGAAGAAGCAGCAATCAAATCTTCTGCCTCTCTGTTTATATATACAGTGTCTCTCATATATCTTTCTCTTCTCACTACATTTATGTAAATACAGCACTAGATGTCTCAGGAGTTTATTTAACAATCTGAAATCCTAAACAGCTGTAGACACTGAAGGCAAAGGAACAACAAGAAAAGTTTACCATTAATGTTTACTGTTAATATATAACACATAAGAAATTATTACTATAAATGATCAATAAATATTAAGTAGCCTATTCCACACTTTTGACCGATAATGTGCACTGGTTTGGGTGGTTTATGGAGACCCAAATTTGTATAATGACATGGGTATGACAGAGGTATTACAATGTGAAGATGGTTTATGAGGACACTGTGTCCCGTAATTCAAAAGGCATAAAAAACACACAAAATGGTAAAAAATGCACAAAGTTTTCTAGGTTTAGGTGTAGGGTTGGTATAGGGCGATAGAAAATACAGTTTGTACAGTATAAAAACCATTATGCCTATGGAGAGTCCCCATAACCATACATCCCCACAAATATAGTAATACCAGTAAATTCTGACTTAGTTTGTGGGGACATTTTTTTGTTCCCATGAGAAAACAAGCTTATAAATCATACAGAATGAAGTTTTTTGAAAATCTAAAAATGCAGAAAGTTTTGCATGAGTGGGTAGAGGTAGCGGTAGGGTAAGAGGGTTAGAAAATACAGTTTGTACAGAATAAAAACCATTATGTCTATGGAATGTCCCCATAAAACATGGAAACCAGTGTGTATGTGTAACTCAAATATCTAATCAGCCAAACTAATGGCAGCAACTCAGTGCATTTAGGCATGTTGATATGGTCAAGATGAACTGTTGAAGTTCAAACCAAGCATCAGAATGGGGAAGAAAGGTGATTTAAGTGATTTTGAATATGGCTTGGTAGTTAATGCCAGACGGGTTGGTCTGAGTATTTCAGAAACTGCTGATCTACTGGGAATTTCACGCACAACCATCTCTAGAGTTTACAGAGAATGGTCCAAAAAAGAGAAAATATCCAGTGAGCGGCAGTTCTGTGGGTGAAAATGCATTGTTGATGCCAGAGGTCAGAAGAGAATGGTCAGACTGGTTTGAGCTGATAGAAAGGCAAGAGTAATTCAAACAACTACTCGTTACAACTGAGGTATACAGAAAATAATCTTTGATGCATGTCAAACCTTGAAGCAGATGGGCTACAGCAGCAGAAGTCCACACCGGGTCCCAACTAACACCAAATCATCTCAAACTGGTTTCTTGAACATGACAATGAGTTCACTGTACTCAAATGACCTCCACAGTCACCAGATCTCAATCCAATAGAGCACCTTTGGGATGTGGTGAAACAAGAGATTCGCTTCATGGATGTGCAGTTGACAAATCTGCAGCAACTGCATGATGCTATCGTGTCAATATGGACAGAAATCTCTGAGGAATGTTTCCCACACCTTGTTAAATCTATGCCACATAGAATTAAGGCAGTTCTGAAGGCAAAAAGGTACCTAATAAATACAATCCAAGCTTCAAATCCAAAGAGATATTCTTTATAAAAGTTAAGAGTCAACCACACCTACCTAAAACGGCTTGTTCTAACACGCCCACACATGTCTACGTCACGATGTGGGAAGATTTGCATAACGCCGCCCAAATGTTTACGCAAAGAAAGAAGGCGTAACTTTTATTCTCGCTGTAGTATTGTTGCTGCCGCCATGTCGTGAAGACGCTGTGTGTTTCGTTTTGAAAGCGAAACTACTTTGTTTGGCCTTCCAAAAGAGGACGATATCCGCTTCGTCATGCCTAAAGCTGATCCGTGCTGGTCGCTGAGGAAATACATCAACTACTACGTTGTGGATCACCGGATCGGCTTTCACCGTGGACGAAGTGGAGTCCAGCCCGGGGTCGTCACATGTGGTTGCCGCAAGCCCCCTGGCCGCTGCTCACTCTAGCCCGCCGTGTGTTTCGTTGTGAAAGCAAAACTACTTTGTTTGGCCTTCCAAAAGAGGACAGGACTAGAAATCAGTGGTTAAGTTGTATTTACAACACTGTTCCAGAACAGTTCAACCCAAATATTTGGTATTCATCAGACGAAGTCTGACCATTGAAATATACTCAACAAAGACACATTACACCAAATACACAAAATAATGTTCTTTTTAGCAACATCATATGACCCCTTTAAACCAATATGGAAATAAATGCATGAATCTAACCTATTTTTCGGCATTATTTAATTGATAAGAATCATTTTACTATGGACTTGTATGTGGTTGTTTGTATGTGAAAACAAAGAAGCCAATGACCTGAAGCACTCAGGATGAAATTTGCTAATTTCCTTCACTGAGCATGCGGGTGAAAATTAGAAAAGTGCGAAGGCATCTGGGGATTGATTCAGTGTTTGTTGTCATTGGAGACAAATGAGAATTAGATTTTGCTTGCCCTCCTGTCTGCCTCGTCAGTATATTTGATTAAATCACTCCTTGAGGCTGAGATTTATTCTGATCTGTGTGTATTGGGGGGACAGTGGTGACAGGAAGATAGTTGGCGATGCGTTTGGCATAAAATTAAAGCTTATTTGAATTAAATAGTCTTTCCTCTCTGATGAGGTCACAAACCGCTGCTCTTCCAGTGGACGGACAGATCAATTTTCAGAATTTCACGCACAACCATCTCTAGAGTTTACAGAGAATGGTCCAAAAACGGCAGTTCTGTGGGTGAAAATACATTGTTGATGCCAGAGGTCAGAAGAGAATGGCCAGACTGGTTTGAGCTGA
Organism: Sinocyclocheilus anshuiensis; assembly: GCF_001515605.1. Taxonomy (NCBI): domain Eukaryota; kingdom Metazoa; phylum Chordata; class Actinopteri; order Cypriniformes; family Cyprinidae; genus Sinocyclocheilus; species Sinocyclocheilus anshuiensis. Next base: position 1,674,860 of record NW_015549584.1, read on the forward strand.
TAGAAAGGTAAGAGTAATTCAAACAACTACTCGTTACAACTGAGGTATGCAGAAAAGAATCTCTGATGCATGTCAAACCTTGAAGCAGATGGGCTACAGCAGCAGAAGTCCACACCGGGTGCCAACTAACACCAAATCATCTCAAACTGATTTCTTGAACATGGCAATAAGTTCACTGTACTCAAATGACCTCCACAGTCACCAGATCTCAATCCAATAGAGCACCTTTGGGATGTGGTGAAACAAGAGATTCGCTTCATGGATGTGCAGTTGACAAATCTGCAGCAAGTGCATGATGCTATCATGCTATCGTGTCAATATGGACAGAAATCTCTGAGGAATGTTTCCCACACCTTGTTAAATCTATGCCACATAGAATTAAGGCAGTTCTGAAGGGAAAATGGTACCTAATAAACACAATCCAAGCATCAAAGGACCACATTGCATGTTATCTTCTGAATGTCATTCCATATAAAATATCTACAGCTTTTAAAAGTTGTATTCAAAAGCACAGTGTAGACAGTTCATGGCCTTTGATTCAAATCTGCAACCTTTCATCGACTCTACTGCACTACTCTACAGCACCCCAGAAATGTTCAGAAAATGCCTCCATGAATATCTGTGCAGAAGCTATTTTAAGATCCTGAAGCATATGGAGCCCACCAAAACCCAACAAGTGTCTGGCCTTTTACGTGGCACCCTGAACAGATGAGCTGTCTCCTCACAAGACAGTGGTGATCACACAGAGAAGCAGGGGACACACTTTGTGAATGTTAATATATTCATAGCAGGTGCCTGAAGAAAGGCACTCACCAAGTGTCTCACACATGGAGCAATCCTAAGATTTAATCCTAAGAATCCTAAAAGCACATCAGAAAATGGAGCAGGTGTCTGTCCTACCTGAGGAATTAATTCAAAGTTTTGAAGCCAAGCTTAAACTGTATCTAGTCTCAGTTTATCCAAACCATGTATTACTGCTGGACAGCAAATAGCTTCTGGGGGAAAAATTTAACTTCCAATTTTAATCAGGCTCTCAGATCAATCTGAATGAAAGAGATATGTGAATATTCCAGATGGCCCATTACTAAATTACTTTATACTGATTATGAAATTAGAGCAGTCATTTTATCTGACTCATTTGCCCACAGGTACCACTTTAGACTTTAGTAGCTCACTATTGTTCAAAAGGGATGATTGTTTTAGGTTACAAACTAGCCTGGAATATGATGAGTTTTAATGTAACTGAACATTTTATAGTCACAAAAAAGTCTGAAAACCAATGGAAATCACAACAAAAGTGCTTATTGTATGTTCTATATACTACTTTTTTGCATATACATTCAAATGGTTGGGTTCATAATGATTTTTTTTAAGAAATTGTTTTGTTTTTTTTTCAGAAAAGAAACATTAAATTGATCAACAGTGACAGTAAAGATATTTACAATGTTAAAAAAAAATATATATATTTCAAATAAATGCATTTTATTTATTTTTTTTGTTGATATTCATTAAATGATAGAATGGTTTCTAAAGGATCATGTGACACTGAATGGCTGCAGAAAATCACAGGAATACCTTTTAAAATACTAAATTTTTTATTAGTATTACATTTTTTATTTAATTTTTTTAAAGTTATTTTAAATTATAATAATATTAGGCTACTGTATTTTGATCAAATAAATTCAGCCTTGGTGAGCATAAGACACTTTCAGAAACAAGACATTACTGACCCAGTAATGTCTTGTTTAATAGCCTAGCCTACAATTTAAAAAAATTAAAAAAGCATTATCAACCAATGTTTTTTTTTTTTAACAAAGTGTCCTTATTCAGTCATAGCAAACTAAATATCCTCACACAAACACCTGTTACATTCGCTTGAGAAATGGCAATGGTAAGCCGCTCCGATGGTACAAAACAAGATGTTACAAGTAGCTATACCACAAAAAGTGCTTTGTTAAAAGGCTTTTAAGATTTTAAGAGTTAAGACGAAATGCGAAAAATTACTGACAGAAAATATTTTTTAAAACCATCTTTGAACACCACTGAATCATTCGCACACTGTTAATGTTTTAAACATTACATAATATATTGCTAATCTGATATTAATACAATCATGGGCCAAAATAACCAAAGCTTATTCCGATGGTTTTTGCATATTTGGGTTCATTTGGTAGGTCAGTCATTCACAAGAGCTGCATCTTATATGTTGTACTGTATCTTGTTTTAGTTTTGGCTCTGCTCTGAACAAGCTGTGCCTGCAGTGGCACTGATATCACAAGCACCTTCAGTCCATTTATTCTAGCCCAACAACTTGCTGTGTATTCTTAGAGTTTGCTGCTCAGCAGTGTTTGCTTTTTGTTTTTTGATGTTTATATTATTCCTTGTATTTTGAAGCATAACCTTGTATCTTTAAAAGATTGAAAATAAAATTTAACAGGAAAAATCTCTATATACACAATACTGTAAGCCATATTTGCTTTTGTGAAAGTACATGCATCTACCTTGAAACTGTTTTGACTGTATGCAGGACTGCACTATGTCATCTTGAAAACGCTGACTCATAAAAATATCACTCACGATGAGCCCACAGCACAACATGTATCCTAATTGATTAGCCACAATGAGACCAGTGGTATATCTTATTCCTTCTGTTTGAGTAATTTCAAAACACAAGTGGGACCGCAATGCCTATAGAAGCATGAGCTTTTGTTGGTATTTGCACATTTTACTGCAGCTTAGAACAACAATCTGAGATGCAAAGCCACCATTATTCAAACACAATTCACTGAGCAATTCATACTGTACACTAATTTGGGCACTCCGTTCATCATCCTCATTATTTTGGATTTATTTGTACTTAATAAAACCATTGCACTTTTAATGAGTGATTTGTTGTACTAAGTAAACAATTGTGAGAAAAACTGTTAAAATATCTGTGAAAATAAGATACTTAAAACAGACAACATCATCAGTAAGAATGTTAGTATATGGGAAAAAACACAAGATTAGAGGACACTACTTTTCACCTACATAATCTTTACCCTGATGTCAGATTTCCTAACTGTCAGACTGTCTGACCCACTGAACACACAGAAATTTTCAAAATAAAATAAAGTTTATACTAAAGATTTCAATTACATTACACACATACAGAGAGAGAGAGAGAGAGAGAGAGAGAGAGAGAGAGAGAGTATCCATTACAGCTTCTGATTAGTGAATCATGTCAGGACCAAGTTGCAGCTGCCCCCTAATTTTGTAAGGAATTGAATGAATCATTATCGCTTATTAGACCACTTACTTGAGTCTTAATAGGTTTTTGATTGCCTGGTCTAAAGTTTTCTGAAAGAATGCATTGCATTTGCATGTGTTGTATTTTACTTTTGAACTCTGCGTTACTAGATGAGACAGAAAAATTCTGGATTCTCATAGGAACTGCATTTTTCCAAACCACTAATCAAGTAAATGTAAAAAAAACAAAGCAAAAAAACAACAACTGTCATACATGTAGGTAGATGGAGCTACAGTCCATCAAAGCAGACAGTTTATTGTTTAAGTTGTATTCCAACAATGTGTTTAAAACTGCACTATTTCATATGCAACAAAACATAAATTTACATCAAAATAAAAACTTTTCACATATTTAGTATGTCTTCCTTACCTTATTTAACACCTGTGTCAGATCATCAGAATTGAAAACCACTGGCACGTTCATCAATTTACATCTATCACAACACATTACTGCCATCAGGCGGTGAAATGCCAACAATGGCCAATAGTATGTTCCTGCACAACCGGAGGCTGCAGTTTCAGGACCGCAGTTCTAGGACCGCAGTTCTAGGACCCTATGCTTTTGTACTTGAAACTGTTTTGACTGTATGCAGGACTGCACTATGTCATCTTGAAAACGCTGACTCATAAAAATATCACTCACGATGAGCCCACAGCACAACATGTATCCTAATTGATTAGCCACAATGAGACCAGTGGTATATCTTATTCCTTCTGTTTGAGTAATTTCAAAACACAAGTGGGACCGCAATGCCTATAGAAGCATGAGCTTTTGTTGGTATTTGCACATTTTACTGCAGCTTAGAACAACAATCTGAGATGCAAAGCCACCATTATTCAAACACAATTCACTGAGCAATTCATACTGTACACTAATTTGGGCACTCCGTTCATCATCCTCATTATTTTGGATTTATTTGTACTTAATAAAACCATTGCACTTTTAATGAGTGATTTGTTGTACTAAGTAAACAATTGTGAGAAAAACTGTTAAAATATCTGTGAAAATAAGATACTTAAAACAGACAACATCATCAGTAAGAATGTTAGTATATGGGAAAAAACACAAGATTAGAGGACACTACTTTTCACCTACATAATCTTTACCCTGATGTCAGATTTCCTAACTGTCAGACTGTCTGACCCACTGAACACACAGAAATTTTCAAAATAAAATAAAGTTTATACTAAAGATTTCAATTACATTACACACATACAGAGAGAGAGAGAGAGAGAGAGAGAGAGAGAGAGAGAGTATCCATTACAGTTCCTGATTAGTGAATCATGTCAGGACCAAGTTGCAGCTGCCCCCTAATTTTGTAAGGAATTGAATGAATCATTATCGCTTATTAGACCACTTACTTGAGTCTTAATAGGTTTTTGATTGCCTGGTCTAAAGTTTTCTGAAAGAATGCATTGCATTTGCATGTGTTGTATTTTACTTTTGAACTCTGCGTTACTAGATGAGACAGAAAAATTCTGGATTCTCATAGGAACTGCATTTTTCCAAACCACTAATCAAGTAAATGTAAAAAAAACAAAGCAAAAAAACAACAACTGTCATACATGTAGGTAGATGGAGCTACAGTCCATCAAAGCAGACAGTTTATTGTTTAAGTTGTATTCCAACAATGTGTTTAAAACTGCACTATTTCATATGCAACAAAACATAAATTTACATCAAAATAAAAACTTTTCACATATTTAGTATGTCTTCCTTACCTTATTTAACACCTGTGTCAGATCATCAGAATTGAAAACCACTGGCACGTTCATCAATTTACATCTATCACAACACATTACTGCCATCAGGCGGTGAAATGCCAACAATGGCCAATAGTATGTTCCTGCACAACCGGAGGCTGCAGTTTCAGGACCGCAGTTCTAGGACCCTATTCTTTTGTAACAGCGCCACCTACCGAATTGGATCACTAAAGGTGGACGACATGGACAGCAATCAGAGTGAGTAACTTTACCGATTTTCAATTAAGTTTTATTTTAGGTCCTGAAACTGCAGCCTCCGGTTGTGCAGGAACACCCTTCTCACAATGGCAGCCACAGTAAATTAATTACATGCATTTCCATAGCTCGAGCATGATTCACCGTTTCAGTTTTATTTATTTTATTTTGCAAGATGTGATATGTAAAATCAAATCAGTTCCCTATATATTTCTTATCTTAAATAAATGTAGTAGTCTTTTAGGATGACACAAAACCTATTGTGGTGATAACATGGAAAGTAGATTCAGTGATAGTCAGAAGGTAGTATAGTACTTCGATACCATTCACATATCATATCACTGTGCAAAAACACTGCATTTTTTTTTATTAGTGGAAAGTATAATATAAATGTCATGTAACTACTAGACTAATACGGTTTTATTACTTTTATTGCTTAACTTCCCCATTCCGTGATGGTGAGTTGGCTTGAGGGGGAAAAAACTTAATATAGCCTACTGAGAAAGAAACTGAAATATACTTTTAATTTGAACTTCCTCACTAACATAACATTTTACTACTATTACTACAGCTACACGATTTATATTTAGTTCCATGGTCGCCAATCATTGTGGTTTCCACGAGGCCATACCGTGCATAAATACTCACAAAACACTGGAACTTTGTTTTCAACTGATTTCCTTCGATCTTTGTGTTCACTGAAGTGAGTGTTTTTCCTGTGCCTGCCTGTGAGATTTCTTTTATTTTCCCACAAGTAGAACGATAAGTCCCGCCTCCTGCGTTTGGATTGGCTTTTGGAAACTGATGGCAGTCTGCGATTGGACAATTGAGACGTCACTCATAGAATGGACCGCCTCTTTGTGCGCAGTGTCTCACACTGCTGATGGCGCTGTAAACACAGTGACGCGGCGTTGCGTGGCCCAGCAAATCACAGATTCGCGTTTTATATGTGAACGAGCGCGAGAGACGCTATTCACGTCCACAGCTTCATATGCAATCACATAAACAAAAGACACACGAGGACCGCTCGTCGGAGGTGCAATGACAAGGAAAAGTGCAATCCCCCCTTCATACTATGGTAAGCAGCCTGTGAATCGCGTCAAATCAAGTTTTTGCAGTAAGACCATTGACAAAGAGAACTGACCCAGCGCTGCTGGTGTCAACCCGATTCGTTACTGTAAGTGTTTGGCCGTTTTCTCGCGTAGTAAATATTTCAAGGACCTTTGTGCAGAACGATAGTTTAAACATAGTTTTTAAAGACACACTCGATCTTTTTTGCTAATTTTGGATTGTACACGTAATGATGGATTGTACACATAAAAAATGAACGGCACCTTTGATAAATATGATCAAAATATTCTATTTTCACATGAAATGAGGACATATTAAAACCTATTAACACCAAGCACGATAACTATAACGGTAACTGTCTATAACTAACGCTTTAAATGCTCGAGTTCGAAGGTAGGTAATGTTTTAATCGTTCATCTGCTGGAAAAAAAATCGTTCTGAACGTGTTTCCAATGATATGAACAAGAACAATTATGTTTCCAATGATATGAACAAGAACAATTAT
>NW_015549584.1:1681692-1692240 GCF_001515605.1 Sinocyclocheilus anshuiensis
GTACAAACATTACTACAAACTAAACCACCAGGGTCCTAGAAATGCGGTCCTGAAACTGCAGCCTCCGCTATATTATCCAATTCGGTAGGTGGCGCTGTTACAAAAGCATAGGGTCCTAGAACTGCGGTCCTGAAACTGCAGCCTCCGGTTGTGCAGGAACACCCTTCTCACAATGGCAGCCACAGTAAATTAATTACATGCATTTCCATAGCTCGAGCATGATTCACCGTTTCAGTTTTATTTATTTTATTTTGCAAGATGTGATATGTAAAATCAAATCAGTTCCCTATATATTTCTTATCTTAAATAAATGTAGTAGTCTTTTAGGATGACACAAAACCTATTGTGGTGATAACATGGAAAGTAGATTCAGTGATAGTCAGAAGGTAGTATAGTACTTCGATACCATTCACATATCATATCACTGTGCAAAAACACTGCATTTTTTTTTATTAGTGGAAAGTATAATATAAATGTCATGTAACTACTAGACTAATACGGTTTTATTACTTTTATTGCTTAACTTCCCCATTCCGTGATGGTGAGTTGGCTTGAGGGGGAAAAAACTTAATATAGCCTACTGAGAAAGAAACTGAAATATACTTTTAATTTGAACTTCCTCACTAACATAACATTTTACTACTATTACTACAGCTACACGATTTATATTTAGTTCCATGGTCGCCAATCATTGTGGTTTCCACGAGGCCATACCGTGCATAAATACTCACAAAACACTGGAACTTTGTTTTCAACTGATTTCCTTCGATCTTTGTGTTCACTGAAGTGAGTGTTTTTCCTGTGCCTGCCTGTGAGATTTCTTTTATTTTCCCACAAGTAGAACGATAAGTCCCGCCTCCTGCGTTTGGATTGGCTTTTGGAAACTGATGGCAGTCTGCGATTGGACAATTGAGACGTCACTCATAGAATGGACCGCCTCTTTGTGCGCAGTGTCTCACACTGCTGATGGCGCTGTAAACACAGTGACGCGGCGTTGCGTGGCCCAGCAAATCACAGATTCGCGTTTTATATGTGAACGAGCGCGAGAGACGCTATTCACGTCCACAGCTTCATATGCAATCACATAAACAAAAGACACACGAGGACCGCTCGTCGGAGGTGCAATGACAAGGAAAAGTGCAATCCCCCCTTCATACTATGGTAAGCAGCCTGTGAATCGCGTCAAATCAAGTTTTTGCAGTAAGACCATTGACAAAGAGAACTGACCCAGCGCTGCTGGTGTCAACCCGATTCGTTACTGTAAGTGTTTGGCCGTTTTCTCGCGTAGTAAATATTTCAAGGACCTTTGTGCAGAACGATAGTTTAAACATAGTTTTTAAAGACACACTCGATCTTTTTTGCTAATTTTGGATTGTACACGTAATGATGGATTGTACACATAAAAAATGAACGGCACCTTTGATAAATATGATCAAAATATTCTATTTTCACATGAAATGAGGACATATTAAAACCTATTAACACCAAGCACGATAACTATAACGGTAACTGTCTATAACTAACGCTTTAAATGCTCGAGTTCGAAGGTAGGTAATGTTTTAATCGTTCATCTGCTGGAAAAAAAATCGTTCTGAACGTGTTTCCAATGATATGAACAAGAACAATTATGTTTCCAATGATATGAACAAGAACAATTATTAAAACTTGATGTAGTTCGAGTCCTTGGTGTAAACAATGTTTTATACAACGTTTTAATCTACATGTAATGGGTCTCCTCTTTATGACCGCTGCCACTTTGCCATCACATGACAACTTGTTCTGCTGCTTTAAATGCTTGAATATTTTTTAAGTTAGGTGGAATTTTGATTGGCTGTCAATGTTATCGTTATAAGTTGGAAAAATTGTTCTGAAAGTAATTTCAACAATATTAATCCTCTATACTTCCCTATTCTTATAGAATTAGGACAATAAAAATGTGTAGTTATTTTTATAATTATCGTCCTTGTTAACGAGCATTCATACAACTGTTTATTCTTCATGGAGTGGGTAGCCCCTCATGACTGCCATCACATGACCACCTGTTCACAGTAGCTATGTTTCCATCCATCTATTTTTGTGCACATTTTGGAATAGTGCATAAAAAACAGTGGATGGAAACGCCAAGATGCGCATAATTTCTAAAAATGCGCATAAAAAAACTTATGCACACAATTGAGTGGGATAAAATTTTTATGCGATAAGAAAAAGTGCATATAAACTATGATAGAAACACATTTACCAAATAAATTCCACCATGCGCATCAAAAAAGTCATGTGACTGTGCACGATGGGATGGGAAAACTTGCACGTTGCAAAGCATCTGAAATGTTGTTTTGGTCATTCTGAAAATGCCTGAGCGAAGTCTGTCATCAAAGTATGTCTGTATAATGTGACAGCGATAAAATTGCTGAAGGTTGCAGAGTCACTGTTGGTTTCAAGTAGGCTTTTGCACTGTCTGCACTCCATTTTGATAATCGCTGCATTACGTATGTTGCTGCTCATTTGAAGTTGCTCAAGTTGAGTTCTGCTCTACTTTGTCATATCATGCAACCTTCTCAGTCACTTGTGTTGGTGAAATTTGGAGCGCAAACCACCTACAATACATTAGTTTAAACTGAATCCAAGAATGTTTTTGAGACAGAGAAACGATGACCAAATCAACCAAAGTGGCAACAGTTACTAAACAAAGTTAACGCATGCAGTCCAATAAGTGTCAAGTATACAGTCTAGAACCACTGTACTATACAAATCATTAAAAGACAGTTAAGTATAAACCAAATTTAAAATTTAGTCCATCTGGAACAGAATGTTGAGAACTTAAAACATTAGGAATGCTTTCAGTCTGTAGTCTACTTCACATTCCTCCAGAATCATCAGAGACCTTTTACATTGTTCTGGAAACCAATCGTTCACAATCCCCTATGAGCTGGAGCAGAGCACTCACAGGCCCCTCTAGCCATTTAACACAACTACACTAAATATTTTTCAGAGGCAATCTGTCTAATTATAACACATTATCATGCCAAAAGGGATGCATCTGGTACGCCTACGCACCCACATACATTGAGCATAACCATCTAAATAGAGTTGTAATTATTATCGTGTGATCTACTGCATCTGAATCTCTATTTTTACAGCCTAGATGGCTCACCATGGCAGTGCTGTTGGAGTGTCAAAGAACGGAGTTTTCTTTGTCACGTAAATAGTGCAGGGAGCAGCTGTTTCTGTGTCTCGCTCGGGCAGGGTCAAGCTCTTTGGCCTTTGCCTCATGTATTGTTAAGTTCCCACGAGCCACCTGTCAATCACAACTATTGTCAGCTGGAATTGGGAAATAGTCTGTGGAGAGATACCCAAATCAAGGAAAAAAGCTGTCAGATATTATGCGGAAGCATATGGTTGTTTCGAGGTAGCTTGTGTTTTTTGTCAGCATCAATCTGGCATCTGGTTCCTTTCCAAATTTGAAACAGATTTTGGTATGTTTTTGTTGCTGTTGTTCTTGTCTGGTTGGTATCATGGCAGTGGGAGTACTGTACTGAGATGACTTACAAAGGAAGCAGTCTGTCATTGCAGTTCATTTGAAGTGGAACTGTGAGGTTTCAAATGTCTGGGGGAGTGGAGCGTTTGAATGGGGGCGGAGCTTGTTCTGACCTGTGTTTGGGTCTGCTGTTCTGTCTGATCTCAAATGCAATCCAGAACTGCTGCTGAGAGAGAAGGAATATGAAAGTGAGAGATACAGACTCTCTAGAATAAATAGAACAATAAAAAGATTAGGATCTGTCTACAACACTGTGCCAATATTATCTCCCTTTCTCTTAAAGCGATAGTTCACCCAAAAATAAAAATTGTCAAAATTGACTTACCCTCATGTTGTTCCAAACCAGTATAGTTTTTTTTTCTCCTTGAAATATAGGTATTTAAATCTTAGAGCAGTGCTTTTCAGTATAATGAAAGCATACGGTAACCATATGTGTACAAAAAGGATGAAAAACACTGGAAAGGTACATTGTACAAAATTACTTTAACCGTAAAAATGCTACTGTAAAAACTGTAATGGTAAGTTTGTTTAACGGTAAGTTTCCTTTCTATATACAGGGAAAACTAATAGATTTAACCTTACATTTCATGTCATTTTACTGTAAAAATGTTAAATGTAATTTTTTGTAGAAGTGAAAAAAGAACGACTCATCTTATAATATGAATTGTCCACTATGATATGATTTGTGCATTATTTTCCAAGTCTTCTGAAGTCGTGCAATAGCTTTGTGTGAGAAATGCACTAAAAATTTAAGTAATAATTCTTATCTGCCATAGCTCAATAGTACAGGTCTTCAGATGCTCCTTATAGAGCTTCTGTACATGAAGAATATCTAACTCCATTTTTGATGTTCTTATTTTCTTATCTTGTGATAAACCATTTATAGCCAGCATATTTTGCCATCAAAAGAAAATGCTGGTTAAAAAGATTGAGCAATTTTGTCTTTCAAGCTTTAGGCAAGAAGTAGAGAAGCTGAATTGCAATGGGTTCCCGGCCCGATGCGGATGTAAATTTTAAAAAGCCTCCCTCCGGACGAGGAAGGATCTTATTAACAGTTCCGCAACAGGACGATCTTCCCTTAAGGACAGAGAGCAAATTATACTCCTGCTTCAGAGCTTGCTGCAAGAGGTACATTAAAGATGCCTGGAATTATGTAGCTAATATGGACAGTCAGTGCATTCATGTGGGATCAGATAGTCTCTCTTTATCTCTTAAGAGTTTGACACAGAAGATTCTCTTTCATGTCCACTGCCTGTGGTACAAAGCAGCTCTCAGTGGCACATGCCATAGTCCACCACAGAGTTCAGAATGAGCTCTCTACTGTGTGCCTGGGACATTATCAATGACGGATTCTACTCAAATGCCACGCTAAGGGATGAATGGCTCATAATGGGTGTCATCTCTTTTTCCAGTGCCTTTATAAACGACTAGGAAGTTGTATAGGTTCCGTTAATGGACAGCATCACTGGTCCTGTATGAAAACTTACGCAAAGCATCTTGTCTGGTTTTGATTCAATCTGAATTTGAATGCAGTTTCCAAAAAAACTGTGTGCGTCTTTGATTTGTAGGTAAAAAGTTGTCTAAAATGCTGTTGCAGAAATCATTCATGTCAGTCTAATTGAGTCGCACTTACAGCAGGTCTTTTGCTTTATGATTTGACTTCAATTTCAGTCTGTTTCTCTCTATTGTATGGCTTCAAAACACTCGAAATATAGTGCAAGTAGATAGACCACCTCTTTGATACTTTTATAGTGATTTTGTGAAATCACCAAGCTTTCTTTTTGAAGCTTGAAAGCTTAAGTCCCCATTCATATTAATTGCATGGAAAGAATGACCACAGTCTTCAGAATTTGTGCTTTTTCTTTTTACTATAGAAGTAGAAAGTCATTCAGGATTAGAACAACATGAGGGTAAGAGCTAATGGAAAATTATTTATGTCAGGATTTGATGTAACACCAGTACATCTTCCACATTACTGAGCCATCATGTTCCAAAGTTGTGTTTGTTTTTTTTCCCCCGGTTTTTTTTTTTTTTTGGTCATGTTTTATCTCAGGAACATATCTCAGGAACAAAATGAACCAGGGCTGCTCATTTGACACACACACACAAACACACACAAACACACACAAATAATATAATGCTGTTGCATAAAATAATGTGAACTCATTTCATAATTGATTAATTTTGCAACACTGACACAGTTACTGAACTGAATTGAAACAACAATTAACTAAATTGAGTTGAATAATGACACTGTTGTCTGCTTTACAGCCGAAATTGAAGTCGTTTCATAATTGATGAATGTTACAACATGATATTTTCCTGTTTATAAATGTGACACTGCTTTGAAACAATCAGCATTGTATAGCATTGTATAAATGTGACCTGGCTTGACAGAAGTTTTTTTTTTTTTTTTTATAAATATTTAGCAATGTATATTTATGAGATAGCTTTGTTAATTGATTTAAATTTTGCTTTATTTTGCCTAGGGAATAAACTAAGCCAGGACTGCAATCGGTGCCACCTTAAAAAAAAAGCTGCATGATGCCTTTGGTTGTAAAGATGCAAATCACATTTCAGTATCCAGGAGTCATATTCACACTCACACTGTCAATGTCTATGCTGTCCGCCTGGTGCTCAAAGCTAAAGCTGGTGTCCTTGAGAGATATGCAAGCAGTTTCACTCATTTCAGCAGGCACTGGCAGAATTTTTATGTTCAGATAGAGGCTGAGCAACAGAACAGTGACTAAATGTGTGAAAGATTTTGATATTCTTTTGCATTTTGCCTTGTAAACAAATGGCCATGTGACTTTCACCTTCTCTTTAGTAGTTGTAGTGTTAAATAATGGTGCCAGAAATGCCACTAATTAACGTAAAGTGGAATTTATCCATATCAAGTGCCATTATCACACAATAAATTAGCACGATAGAAACAGCTAAAGTGCTGTCTCTGTTGTCATTAAGTAAAAGGTGTCATTTGAATGACCAGTGTGGTGATAAATTAAGAACAGCTCTTTGATTAGATGTAGTAATGAAGCAGCCACATGAAAGTAAAGAGTTTAAGCTCCAAGGCAAGCCTCTTATTTGAGCATATACCAGTTATAACAGTTTTTTGGCTTGAGTCAGCAAAACATGAGTCTAAAGGGAGCGAGAGTTTCCTGCCTCACCAATCTGCTCTGTCTGTCACTCTCTTCACTTCGCCTGTCCATCTGTCACTGATGGTTTACGTGTCTCGCTGTCTGTCACTCAGTCATCTGTCTTATATCTGTGATGACATCCAAGTACATCTGCAGTATGAGAATATGATTTATGTGTTTGATAGTGTCTACAGATCATAAAAAGTCATTTAAAAAATAACTGTAATTAGTTCCTTTTTATGTGTATTATTTTCTTTATACATAGCCTACATATTCTAAACTAATTATATTTGATAGAACCTATAAATATAAGAAGTTATGTAAAATACATAATAAAATTGTATAATTTACTTTCTAATTTTAATTAATTTTATTTACAAGTTAGATGTTAGATTCATTCACACAGTGAACGATGTATTAATTCACACAGAAACAAGCAGAACATGCAGGATTCATGTTGAATAGTATTTTTGCAGCTTAATATTAGTCCATATCACATTTTGATTTAGGCCTGAGTGTACTGACCAACTTTTGATTTAGTCATCCAAAATTTGGCAAATGCCGTGACATTCTGCGTTATACAGTAAATTCCATTTTTATGAGTGGATTCTGCGATTCTGTTCTCGTTTTTTGCATCGCGGAAATCATAGGGCCCTAATATAGTCATAAATAAACAATGTATGTATCATATTTAGTTTAATTTTTACTGGTTTAATGAAAGGACACACAAATGCTGAAATTATACAATGGTATCATTTTACATATTCAATGACATTTATCAACAACTCACCTGTTTCTTCGGGAGTTCTGCTTTCCTCTTTGCACAAAAGATTTGTCTGTTTGGATATTTATTTATCTGTTTGTGTATTGATTGAATAGCTATAATTAATTTAAAACTGACATTGAAAAGAAAAGGTTTCCAGCCAGTTCACTTGAGGTCACGATTGAGATGCAGCATATGTCAGGGACTTGTTTGTGACTTAATGCCATGGGGTGGGAACTCCATGTTCTGGTAGGATGAGGAAAAAGTAACCAGACAGAGTTTCCATTCGACCAAACCCATGCTGTCTGCACCTGTGTGCCTTCCCAGGCTGTTCCTTATGGAGTAAAAGAGGCTTGTGTTATACAGCAAGGCCTGCAAGACACTGCTCTCAGTGTGTGAACTCGTGTGTGTGTGTGTGTGTGTGTGTGTGTGTGTGTGTGTGTGTGTGTGTGTGTGTGTGTGTATGGAAAAAAGCTTAGTGGAACCAGAGGATGAGAAGAAGAGGTATAGCGGGGGAGATGAGACTTCCAGAGGCAGTTCAAGGAAGGAATTACTGTACCCCGCTATATCTGAAGCCAAAAACTATGGCACATTTGGCTTGAGCTTTCTACAGAATGACAGTCGCTTTCTGTGCCAATTCATTCTAATGCATTCATATCAACAGTAAATAAGTGGAGAGTGGGGGAAAACAGAATAAATCTCGTCAGAGTTGATGTTTTGGGAAATGTGACTTGAAAAAGAGGATCTCATAGGATTTTGACTGGAACTCAATAGGACTTGCTGTGGAACAATATTCAGAATAGCATGAGGGAACTACAAGGGAGTAAGTTTGGTTTATATATTTTATTTATTTATTGACATTTATTTATACTGTATTTATACTACAGTCCAGAATTTCAGTGTCAGTAAGTTATTTTTTAAATGTTATTGAAATAAGTACCTTATGCTCACCAAGGCTGCATTTATTTGGTCAAAAATATGCAAAAAAATCTTGTGATTTTGTGAAATATTAGTATAATGTAAAATAACTGTTTGTTTCTGTGATGGCAAAGCTGATTTTTCAGCAATCATTATTTTAGTCTTCAATGTCTTTGTGTGTGTCTATAATATTGTTATTAGATGAAATTACACAGTTTAAACCGAAAGTGTAGCATTTACATATACGTCAGTCTTAATTACCAAAAATGCTAAATGAGGCAGGAAGGATGTTTGTGATTGAAGAAGGTGTCACCGTTGAAATTAGTGTCACTGAGGAATCTGTGCCGGTCTCGCTTGGTGGTAATTTAGTTTACCTGGGAAGGATTGACACCAGCTGTTCCTTAGCTACGGTTCAGCTGATGCAATTAAGCCATGCAAACTGACGAACCACTCAGTCTGTTAAATGTCGGACAGATTATAAATGAGACTGAGAAGTGGGGATAAGCCGTTGATCTGCTGTCTGGGGCCGCTGTGATGTAAGAGGTGTCTCAGGAGATGGCCTGTTAGTGAGGCAACTTTATTGCCACTCTTTTCGTTGCAGTCAAATCGAGTCTTGGGGGGAAGAAAATATGGTTCTTCTGATGAAAAACATTGTAACTGCTTGAAGGATTTGGTTGTTTTTTTGTATTCAGTGGTTAGGCAAGACCAGTAAATCTGTTCTTTAGTCCTTGCTTGTTACTTGAGCTGTCATTTCACATTACGCTTTCATTTGTTCTCTTCTTAAATAAATCAGTCAAACACTTCTTTCTGAGGATTAATACAAGATAGATTTTTTCTCAAATTAGCTGTGTTTGTCCACTCTTAAAGGAATAGTTCACCCATGAATGAAAATTTGCTGAAAATCTACTCACCCTCAAGCCATCCTAGCTTGTTTCTTCGTCATGGATGGCCTAAGGGTGAGTACATTTTAAACATATTTTCCTTTTTGAGAGCATTATTCCTTTAAGAGATAGTGTCTTGTAGTTGAGGGGCAAATTAAAAGCATGTAGCAGCCACAAAGGGGGTGTTAATGAGAACCCTTCTGAAACCTATATTCAAATGGGATAAGTAATGCTAACATTGTTATTCCCATAATACCTCAGGGGCATTTTCCAGATGTCCTGACCTGTTTGTCCACTGTCGCCTGGCCACAGTGTCTTATCAGTTCTTCTTTCCTCTCTCTCTCTTCTTACTCTCATGTCTGCCAGTATTATTTATGTCTCTTTATCCTTCTTGTCTTTTTTTCTCTTTCTTCTGTCTATAACCGTTTTCTTTTGTCTAACACACTTTTCTCTGAGGCTCATCATCTCTTTGACTGTAAGTGTAACTGTAGTCAGTATAGGTGAGGGCGGTAAACATGAGAAATCGGTATAAATTTGTCAAATGGTAGAAATGTTGGATAACGTCTCTATTGCAGTTATGCTGATGTAAAGTTGCAATGATGCAATGCCATGAAAGTTTGTCCTTTGCTTGTATTTATAAGCCTTGTCATTTTAAACTTTCAAGTGATTGTAAACTGTTCAAGCACAGTAAGACGTGAAAGACAACTCAATTCGGTACTCGCACGCTGTTCTGACAGGTCACACACGAAGCACCCATTAAACAGCATATAAATGCTGAATTGACGTTCTTTTCGCTGTTTATTGCACTTAAACTGTCAATTACACACGTCAAAATGCCCAGCTTGGCTAGTGTTCACATAAACATAGTCCATTTTGAGTAAGGTAAACAGCTGGTATAAAATCGGATGCATGTGAGTGAATTGGATCTGTACATTAAGTCTTAAAGTGACAGTAGCCTAATATACCCGCTGTCTTGTCTTGAATGTTTTTCAAACAACAAAATACAAAGAAAATCACTCAGCTTTTGACTGAATAACTTTAGTTTAGCTTTAATATGAATCAGTATAGAATATTTAATTCATGCAAAGACAATTCTGTGTTTTATTTCTGTGGTGTTTTATTTCTCTTAGATAGCTTAGGCCAGTGTTTCCCAACCAGGGTGCCGCGGCACCCTGGGGTGCCATCTGTCGAGAGCAGGGGTGCCATGTAAAAAATCCTTTTTTAATTTTTTTAAATTGATAAAATGTTCAAAAAAGCAGCTATTATATAATATCAATTTCTGATGTCGCCAATAATTAGAGATGCACTGAAATT
>NW_015549584.1:1692274-1714577 GCF_001515605.1 Sinocyclocheilus anshuiensis
TCACTTTCACGTGGTGTGACGCTCTGCGTATTATCCCGCTCTATGCGTGTGCGCTCCGCTTAGTCGCTCACGGCCCATGTGAGTGCTCCACTCATATACCGTTCATGCTCGTCGGAACAGCAAAGTCCACTCAAAAATCGAGCTGACAGGAAACATCTATGTAGTACAGTATTGTTTCTGTTTGCAATAGCCCTACTGTGCTGTAACAAGGTGTGGTATATGGGCAACTCTGGTGCTGCCCTCTCATTCATTGCTCTGCTAACCGTTAAGCTCACGTGTCCTCTGATAATAATAGCTTTCTAGGATTAAACATTATTTGGATAATTGGTAAAAAAAAAATCTTAATAGCCCTACTGTGTGTTAGACCTACCTGAAAAACTAAAAAGCAATTTAATTCATTTGTAGGCCTATCGTTATTTTTTTATTTGTGCTATCATGAATAAATTCTTTATTTGTTCTTATTTTATTATTAACTGCTGAGCCAAGCCTAATTTTTTATTCAATTCAAAGTTTTAAATCAAGCTATCTCGTGCTACTGCAACAAAATTACCCAACTGTAAAATCAAAAATACACTGAGTGAGCAAAACTTTGTTTAATTACCATTATAACTAGCTATCTCACAATGTTTACATATGAATAAAAGCCTACATTAAAATCTGTCATATAAATTGGTCTTTTCATTAGAAATTTGCCTACTGATTGCCACCATTGATGGACAAATTTTTTTTTATAATATTAAAAATATCTGTATGACAGTATATTCTGCAGTTCTTCCCTGCTGTACCGAATATCTATACTTTTCAAAGTATCATATCGAAGTTAGAAATTAAAATATTGTGACAAAATAAATTTTGTAGGGTGCCACAAATTTGTTAAAATTTCCAAAGGGTGCCGCGACTAAAGAAAGGTTGGGAAACACTGGCTTAGGCCAACCTACCTGCATGTTTTCTATTGTATTTATTTATTCTTTAACCCTGTAATTAGATAAATTATTGGAGTACATTTTACAAGAAAATATTATTTCAGTCTTTTTACTTCAGAATTTCATTTTTAGTTCGATGTGTTACTTGATGATGAATTATTTGTGAGATTTACTAGCAGTTTCTGAGGAAACATTGTTTTTACACCACATTTTCTTTCCAGAGTAGTTTGAAAGGAGTGGACATTCCTTAAATTCACATTGTTTACAGCTCAGGATGTAGTTCAGCCCTCATGATAATAGAGACGGAAGAGCAGGGCTGACTACTGCTTATTGGAGCTCATCCAAAATCTTGTGTGTAGTTCTCCTTTCTTCTCCTTTGCCAAGGTCAAGAGGTCCAGAATGTTTTTGCAGTTGGTGGTTTTTGTATGAATGTGAAGGATCTTCTGGGGTTTCTCAAAGATGTGGTAACAGAGCTGTTATTTTGATTATCTAAATTCCTACTGAACCAATCAGACTTTACTCTGAAATGTTTGTTTAGTGATAAGGAGTACAGTGAGCATGAAGCCCCACCCATAGTTACCCATTTATGTCTATAAGGAAAATTAACTATAGAATATTTGAATACAGAATTAGTCAATTTGGCTGTTTTTGAAAGCATGTATTGCACAAAAATGGTAGTGTGAAAAGCTATATGTAGACTACTTTATAGTGTTTTACATTTATAATTTTTTTGCACACAATGTATAGCAGACAGGCATGAGTTTGGTTTTGTATAGGGATGCACCGATATGAAAATTATCAACCATTCATTTACAAATTTTCTGATGGAGTATTTTTTTTATCCAGTTAATTGAATAAATAATTGACAGATTAAACAAAATTGCAATATGATTGTTAGTTTCAGGCCTACTTTAGAGAATATGCCATTCACTCTCTTCATATCAGCCTACTGATGCCTTCATAAACATGACATCATGATTGCATCATAAAGCTGCATTGTCTCCAAAAACTGCTTTAACCAGTCTAAGATGGTTTGCCAGGTTCTCATATCTTGGTCAGTGTGGTCTGTTAGCTGGTTTTATAGGGGTTTTGGGGGCTTAAGAGCATCTTAAATCAGCTGGCCTTATATATATGACATCATGATATCATCATAAATCTGCACTGTAACATCAAAAACTGCTTAATCCTGCCTAAGATTGTTTGTTGGTCTTAGCTGCTTCTCCCAGCCTAGTCAGGGTTGTCTGTTGGCTGGTTTTATATGGGTTTTGGGTATCTATGATCAACTGAAAACCAGTTTAAACCAGTTAAGATGGCTTTTTTTCTTCCAGGATGGCATCACTGCCTGATCTCCCAACTTGGGCCACCTAGGCGGGCATCATCATATATGACAGCTGACGTCTGTCCGCTCAGCTTGTTCAGATACACTGGCACAGATCCTAGCAGACCTACGTACTGGTTCTGTTCTGTCAAAATTTGCTCCAGACAGTGAGTCTGTTCATTTAAATGTAAGGATTTAATCTATTAATTGTGTTAGTAACACATCAGGATGTTAATTCCACTGAGATGAGAAGTGATGGTATGTTTGGCGACATACAAACAGCACTTTCTGAGTCTGTGTGTGTACACGCAAAGCTTTGAGCAGGTGGCTGCCGTGCTGTTGTCTCATTGTGTTTGGTGTGTCAGTGGATGCTACCAATCTGAGCCGCGAGACACCAGTTCTGTTTCCTTTGTGAGCGGGCGAGAGAGAGAGAGAGAGAAAGAGGATAAGGAAGGAGTGGAGAGTGGATAGTGACAGAGAGAGGCAGATGAAAGCGGCGCAAACACCCACCAGCCTGATTTCTCTTCCACCTCCTCTCGCAAACACGGCTTTGTGTGTAATGATTAACCGATCGGAGAAAGGCGAGAAGATACCACCTCAGCCCTCATAGGAAGTGACACATGCACAGCAACATTATATAAACACACAGTGTCTTCGATCAGAGAACAGTGAACATGACCGGACCAAAAGGAGGATACTACGAAGCAGAATTGGGTAGGAACTTACTGTAAATACTTTGATGAGGGGAAATGTCACTCTGTGAGCTTGATGTCAAAATTATCCAATGTGTTTAGAACTGTGGCAGGTACATTCTTTTGTTTGCCTGTGCTTTGTTATGGCTCTTTGTTATGAGGCTGTTCAGACCTACTTGATCGAGTTCTTTGTTTACTTAACATGGTGGTGACATTGTTTTGCGTTGTTTCATTGTGGGCTTTTTCTGAAATCAATTAGTTTGTTTGCTCTTTGACCTGGTCAGCCGCTTATGAGAATAGCTACTAACATGGCTCCTAACAAGAATAGATTATATTCTTTTGGGGCAAAAGTATAGATTAAATTCTTTTGGAGTTGTATTTTTCACTATATAAATGTGATTTTGACACTTTGTTCTTGCATTACAGGGGAGCCACACAAATTTGACCCCACATTCAGAGGACCTGTTCACAACAGGTAGAGTAAATCTTACTTCCTTGTGATATTTTTTTGGAGTTTATTTGAAGACACATGTATCACATGATATAGACATATACAGGATCCCTAAACAAGATCATATCTGCAGATGAAACTTTTGTTTGTAGAAGCATTTTTTAAATGTGAACAAGCACCTCATGACTACACCACGTTATGTACAAGAAGCTGCAAAAGACTGTACAAAACATGGTGAAATTAATTTTTAAGTAAATATAATAGGCGATATATTGCGTCACCAAAAATTATTGCGGTCATGTACCGTATTGACCCGAATATAAGACGATGTTTTTTTCTTGGAAATACATATGAAAAAACGCAGTCGTCTTATATTCAGGGTCTAGACTTTCACGTCAATAATACACCCACAGCAATATCAGGGTCGTCTTATATTCGGGCCAATACGGTACATACATTGCGCGATAAGTCGATATATTGATTATTGCTACAGGCCTACCACGTAAACATAGAATCATGTCTGCATTTGTGATCGGAGAAATGACAAACAACAAGCGGTACTCTACACTGCTCAAAACTCGCGTGGAAAACTTGAAAGCGCATCATATGACCCCTTTAAGAGTCAACCACACCCTCCTAAAACGGCTCATTCTAACTCACCCCCACATGTCTACGTCACGATGTGGGAAGATTTGCTCCTTCGTCGAATCTGCCAGCAGCGCCGTTCTCAAGCCTGCCGGCCGTTCCTCACTCTAGCCCACTGTGTGTGACGCTGTGTGTTTCGTTGTGAAAGCGAAACTACTTTGTTTGGCCTTCCAAAAGAGGACACAACCGATGAGCTTTGTAAAAATCGACGCGTTTCAGAAAGGCGGGGCATAGAGGAGCAACAATAATGTACAGTATGTGGAAAATAATATATTTTTTGAACCTTAAACCGCATAAACACATTGCATTACACCAAATACACAACATAATGTTCTTTTTAGCAACATCATATGACCCCTTTAAGCAAAATTTATATTTTATATACATTTTATATATTTTATAAAAGTAAATATATATTAAAAATATTTATATTTTTTGAAGGGGTCTAAAAAGTAGAAATATTTCATATTTGCGTCTGACAATATTTAGTTGTTGTTTTTATTTCATTTTATTCCTTTCTACTTTTTAGACCCCTTCAAAAATGTGTATATATAATGCCCCCAAAACTACAGCTAGGCCAGAAACAAACACACATGCACCCTCATAGCATTGTTTTTTGATTTGTCCTGATTTGCATGTGTCTGTTATTGATAAAAATATTGACTTCATTCATGGACCTGTCGCTCCGCTGGCCTGTTTCTCGCTCTGATCCAGAGCTGCTGGTGGATCACTGGTTAGTTCGGCGGTGATAGTGGACAGCACGGCTTTCACCCCACAGGAGCAGAGAAATCAATGACTGTTGCTCACGTCTAGAGTTGCTTTTCCTCATTAACATTCAAACTCAATAGGATTCAGCAGATTGTGAGGTAATTCTGCTATTATTGGACAACAAGCCATGGGTTTTTAATGTATTTTTGTTGCTCTCAATAGAGAGTGGCCATCACATTGTGCAACCCAGCGTGTTTCTAATGGGGCTTTCCTTTGCTTTTACCGTATTTATAAGGCCCAGCTACTGCTAATTAGGGTTGACTGATGTAAAACGCTTAAGCTCTGTCGGGTTAGCACAGCATGCAGTACTTTGCTGTGCTATGTTTGCTGTGATGAGGTGCGGTACAATCCACGTCACAGCTGACCCAGTTGTTTATCATAGTGGCTCAGTAATAAATTGATAAAGTTTTTTTTAGTTGTTTGTTGTTTAATAAACCTATGACTATGATTTATGGAAGAGATTAACTTATTTTTAGTTTTATTATTTCTCGGAGCACAAAAGGAAAATTTTCTTCACACAGACATTTTCTATAAAACAGCAGTTTATAGTGATCACATCATGTCTAACTATAGAAAGCACCATTAAAGTCCATATGAAATCTTCTAAAGTGAGCAGAACTGCTGCGACCAGATCATTGAGAACTGGATCAGTCCGATTTGTGAACAGATCAATCTTTCCAATTGGTTCTTTTCAGTAAACCTATGAACTATTTGTTCACAAATTAGAAGTTGGTCCAATTTTCAGACTTTACCTATTGACTCAATGATCTGGTTGCAGCTTTTCACTACAAATTCTGGTCTGTTCCTCACACAAAGTAGTTGTATGACTTGGAATATAGTAAACAAGTCATATGAGCTAGTTTTCTGGTGAAGAGTCGTAGTTTGTATTTTCAAAAACAAAATTAAATAACCTCCTTTGGGGTTGGAACAATATGAGGGTGAGTATATAATGACAGATTGTTAATTTTTGGATAACTATACCTGTGAATAAGTTTATTTTATTTTCTCTTTTTTTGTTGGCTACTTTTCCACCAGTCCATTAACACTGTATCTCCGAAAATATCACCCAAGCTGTATTGCGTTAAATGTCACTGACTCCCAGTAACATGACAAATCTGCACCTTTGTGTGAAAGTGGCCCGACGCAACCACCCACATTCCCCGTCTGTGTTGAGCAGAATTTAAATATAGCTCAGGGAACGCTGTTACAGATGACACTGTGGGTTTGTAGCTCTTGGGTTTGTAGTTTACACATCAGACACGTCACTCATTTCTACTGTTCTCCACATTAGCTGTCCACTCAAAGCTGCTGTATGCTGGGAGTTAGTCAGATTTGGATTAGTGCAGTCAGAACTACACAAGACTGAAGTTTACTGTCCTACTGAACCGCATGACTACGTCCCAGTTATCGTACATACACGCTGCACTACAAGTATATACTTATGAATGTGTAGTATAATTTGGACATGTACCACAATATAAAGGTGTCAGTGCTACAGACCTCCTGGCTGTGTCTTGTTACCATCTAGCTAACTCATTATTTTAAAGTTCACTGTTTTCGAGTTCTTTTTAAAAACTACTTTCAGATGTTTGTCCTTGCATTTAGGTACTTTTTATTGGAGTATATCATCTGGGCATTTCTAGCTTAGTATGTTTAGTGTATTATAATTTAGGATGCACTGCCAGTATAATTGTAGTATTCTTTTTTTTACCATTATAGTATTTATTAATGTTTGGAATTAGATTTTATTTTTATATTTTCAGTTTTAATTTTTAATTTATTTTAAGTTTTAATAACTTTTATTTCAGGTAGTTGTCAATGCAACATTTTTCATTTTCATTCATCTAATATTTACACTGCCGTTCAAAAGTTTGGGATCAGTAAGATGTTTCAAAAATACAGAAAAAACTGTAATATTGTGAAATATTTCCATTTGTAATATTGGTTTCCTATTTTAATATGCTTTAAAATGTAAATTATTTCTGTGACGCAGCGCTGAATTTTCATCAGCCACTACTCCAGTCTTCAGTGTCACATGATCCATTCTAATAACTGAAACTATTTTTTGGAACCTGTGATACTTTTTCTTTGATTCTTTGGTGAATAAAAAGTTAAAAGAACAGCATTTATTCAAAATCTTTTCCAACAATATAAGTCTTTACTATCATTTTTTTATCCATTTAACACATCCTTGCTGAATAAAAGTATTAATTTCTTTTAAAAAAAGAAAAAAGAAAAAAAAGATTAAATGACCCCAGACTTTTAAATAGTACAGGTGCATCTCAATAAATTAGAATGTCGTGGAAAAGTTCATTTATTTCAGTAATTCAACTCAAATTGTGAAACTCGTGTATTAAATAAATGCAATGCACACAGACTGAAGTAGTTTAAGTCTTTGGTTCTTTTAATTGTGATGATTTTGGCTCACATTTAACAAAAACCCACCAATTCACTATCTCAACAAATTAGAATATGGTGACATGCCAATCAGCTAATCAACTCAAAACACCTGCAAAAGTTTCCTGAGCCTTCAACACTGAAGACTGCAGTAATGATGCTGAAAAGTCAGCTTTGCTTCATGAATAAATTATATTTTACACTATATAGAAAACTTATTTTAAATTGCAATAATATTTCACAAATGTACAGTTTTTTTCTGTATTTTTATCAAATAAATGCAACCTTTATGAGCATAAGAAACCTCTTTAAAAAACATCTTACTGATCCCAAACTTTTGAACGGCATTGTTTATATATATATATATATTTTTTTATAATTTAATTTCATTTAATGAAGTCAGTTTTTAATAGTTTTAGTATTTAGTTAACAGTAACCACCCTGTGCACTACTTAATTACTTGCATACTATGTCGGATGAATAATCGAATGAGGATGCAGCACATCTGTTAATCTTTTCTGTTGCCCTGCTCTGACCTCATTTTCTCTGTCTGCAAAGCTGCTATTTAGTTAATTTCAACTAGTAGGTTGGCACCCAAAAATGGGTCACAAGTCTGTTCTAATGGGGTTACAGTCAGCAGGGAAAAATGATTACAAATACAGTATATGTGCTCTGTGTATAGATGTATGTGTGTTTTAACACACTGTGTTAGTGATTAATGTTATTTTGTTTCTAGATTTAGAGTTCACAATGGTTCTAAAAGTTTGATTTTACAACATTTGATTAATTAGGAATATGTAATTAGTTAACATATTCATGTACTTACTGAAATGCCATTATGAATGTAGATATAGTGTGATTTATTCATTTAGCGCTCACATCCTCTCCCTTACATTCTCTTTTCTCACATTCCCACTGCAGGGGCTGCACAGACGTGCTTTGCTGTGTGATCTTTGTCATCGTCATCCTCGGTTACATCGTTCTGGGAACAGTGGGTGAGTTACACTCATTAACGTGCGCTTCAGCAGAGAGGGTTGCGTAATGCGGCTCATGAATCCAGTGCTATTAAGCTGCCAAATAGAAGCGGCGGGGGAGCGTCAGTCGTAAACAGCAGCCTAATGCAGTGTCATTATGTTCAGTTACACTCCCCTCACCGTATGTGGCTGTTTTTATAAGGACAGTCATTTAGTCCATTCTCAAAAAAGCAAAAGGACTCACACGAACCCATTCATTCACTGTGACATTAGATCGGTTACATCATTTGTGGTTTAAATGTGGAGTCTGTGGTTAAATCTGTCACAGGCTCTTCTCTTGTGCCGTTTCTGGGAGACTCACAGCTTGCCGACTGTTGGATCTGTCTGTGTTGGAAACATGCTGCCTGTGATTGTTATATATATAGTGGCGCCCAAAAGTTCTAGGATCTAATTAAAACATTTTTTTTAGTTTTTTAGAATGCTAGAATGATTTCTGAAGGATAATATGACATAAAATGACAGATTGGAGAAATGGCAATTAGGATTTGCCATCACAGGAGTAAATTACATAGTTTAAAATGTTCCAATTTAATTTATACTAAATTGTAATTATATAAACTGTACAAACTGTACATATTGGGTCTGTGTAGTGTAAGACTCGCCGTTTCTCCCACAGTGCTTTTTTTTCCTCATGCTGATCTCACTCTGCTCTGGTCTTATCGGTTTAATCCTGACTAGGCTAAATTAATGCGACTGGCTTTTCTGTTGCCCTTTGAAGTGCACTGACAACTCATGCGACCGTTTTAGGCTCAGGGTGACATTCTGTGACCCTTGAAGCTCAAATTCACTTTTCAATGCAGACTTGAGTGGAGAAAATTAAATCATCAGGCAGAATCCTTCTCCGCAGAGCTGTAGTGTGTTCAATTCTCTGTGGACTCAAATCACTCCTATTCAATTACATAAAGAGCCTCTTATCCTCTGAATTAAATGTTTTCACTTTATTTTTAGTTTGTTTTTCATGCATCTGTACATGTTTGTTCTCTTTGCTTCTGCCTGTTCCGTCTTAGCAGGAACAGTGGGTGTAGTTTCAGTGTTGCCATAAATACTGAGGTTGCTGGTGCAAAATAAAAAAAAATCTTTTTTTTTTATTACAGCAGTTCTTTGAAATGCATGACACTTGAATTGCATCTGTGGTAAACTTATTTGAGAAACATGATTCAGATGATATGACTTGTGTTATGTTTTTTAAGCTTGGATGCATGGGGATCCCCGGAAAGTGGTCTACCCGACAGACAGCTATGGGCAGTTCTGTGGACAGCAGGGTACTCCTAATGCGTGAGTATGAGCCAGAGACAAATTGAGGTGTTAATGCTGTTATATTTTAATTGATAAATTGTAGGAGTGCAACGGATCGTAGATGATCCGTGATCTGTACAGATCAGGCTGCACGGTTCGGCACGCATGTGATTCGCGGATTAACTGTTAAGTTTAACCATCATAGAGTTAAAGTTTTTAATTTGCTCATGTTTTGTATTGCCAGTTTACACATTCAAGCAATTTTAACTCGCGCACTGTTTTCTATGCGCTCAGCCGCTGCCGCACATACGCAGAGAGAGAGAGACACCGCGTGAACAGCGAATTGATTCCTCTTTCACATACACACAAAGTTATGTTAAAATACCCGTTTTGGCGAGTATTCTAGTAAACACAGTCCGTTATGTCTTAAGTGAACGTAAACAGCTGAGAAAGAAACCGGATGTGTGTCAGTATTAGGTCAGTGAATTTGGTCTTAAAGAGACAGCAGCCAATAAATACCTGTTTCTGTCTTGCATAAAATATTTAAAAGTAATCTCATACTTAATATATTAAGTATGAGATTTATTTATTTATTCATTTATTTATTTATACAATTTTTACGTTTCAAAGGTGTATTGAAACACCTTCTATTTCTCCCCCACAGAAATAAAGCCATATTATTTTACTTCAATATTTTACAATGTGCCAATCCTACAGTCCTCATTAACCTCCAGTGCCCTACAACTCAGGTAATACAGACACTATTTGCAAACCACCTGTCATTCTCTCTAAGCTGGAATGTTCTGTATTTAGCACTGGCTTGTTTTGTAACTGATGCCTCTCTTTCTCTCTTATTCACCCCAGCTGTGTGTATCCAAGTGCCCAGACAGATTTGCCACATACATCGACATGCAATACAACTATAGACGCAATAAGAGCTACTGGGATTACTACAAGCTATTCTGCAAGCCGGGCTTCAACAATCCTGATAAGGTACCATGTGGAAACTAGAGAGTATCTGCAAGAACCAAAACTTTGTTTAAATTCAGTGATCATCACATGCACACTGAAGTTTGAAAACTCTTGACACAGGGTTCCCACAGCCGTGAATTTGTACGATTTTATTTTCTAGGTCTGGAAAGGTCACGGAAATGAATACAATCTTACAAGTAATTGAATTTTTTAAAGTGAATGTCTTATTTGTAAGCAAATCTTTCTTTTAAGATGGTTATTTTCAATTTGCTGAGCTGACTCATAAATGAATAAATAGTTTTTTAGCTAATTGATTTAATAATTGATTAAACATGAAATAATATAGTAATAATTAATAGAATAATCCTTATCTAGTAATCACAAACTACTTGAAAATTCATAGAAATTCATTAGTTAAAAGAGTGCAGGAACCCTTTTATGTCTAGAGGAATATTATGCCTGTTATGGTCAGATACATGAGCATTTTTGATGACGATGTTTCATCTTAGCAGGCCGATACTTCACACATGTACACTCCAGCAGGTGCCTACATTTCTTTGCGTATCAATGTGTAAATGTACCAACGCAAACCATCAATGGTCTGATTCTGCTGAGTCACTGGATTTTCACACATTCTCACACATGCACATTTAGAAGCACACATGGTAACTGTGTTTGAGCCAGGCCTGACATGCTGGAGAAATACTGTCGAGAGCAGCATGAATAATTCTTTTTTTTTTTTTTAAGTATCTTCTTTTTTTCTTTCTCATTTGACAGCCGGTTTCTCAGGTGCTTCGGGATGAAGATTGTCCCTCAATGATTGTGCCAAGCAGACCATGTAAGTTTTTTCAGAGAATAATTTTGTGAGGAATTTATAGTCAAAACAATGCTTTCAGTGCTGGTATTTTTCTTTATAATTGCCTGTCTTGGTGCCAAATTTTAGATAAAATGTATATACACGTCAACATTAAGAATGTATAAAAATTCCCGCAATTCCAATAGAATCTCAGAAGTTTAAGGAATGAGTGAGTGTCTAGACAAAGAAACCCCAACATTTATGGGTATAAGTGAGTTAAATTTAATTAATGTTAGAATTTGTTTGTGTAATTCAAAAGATACTAATGAACGATTGCATGAAGGTATGTGAATATCAATAGAAACTTGTATATCAGGAGATCATGAGTTTCAGTTCAGGCCACTAGATCTCTTTGAAGCCATCATATCTGTTTAATGTAAACATTGTGAATAATATAAGAGATAGAAAGAGAGAAAATGTCCCTGCCAAGGCTGAGAAGGTCACCGCATCCTCTCCATATCAGCAGAGGAGGCACAGAATGATACGAAACACTTGGATAGCTGCTGCTTATCACTTCTCAGGAAATTAGGCCTTGAAGATAAACGAGCAGACAGACACAAAGCATGTCCTCGACAGCTTATAAATACTTAAAAATTAAGTGGGATTTTTATTTTTTCGTTATTCTTTGCTGTTCCATCAGTTCTCCAGAGGTGCTTTCCCGATTTCATCACCAGAAACGGGACATTAACTGTTGCCAACAAAACAAGCTTCAAGGATGGACACGGTAAAATCAGAAGTGTCGTCGATCTGAGAGATGCAGCAAAGTAAGTTCACTTATTAGTAGTGCTTAGTGCATAGCACCCATATAAGACTACCACCATACTAGTCTTCCACCAGCCTGTTAAGTAGATGTTGGACTGATGTTGCACTGTCTGTATGGCTTCAAAATTGCTCTCATTGAGAGTAACACGAATAGGAGGACTAGCTATTCAAATATTGTTATATAATGCCACTAAACTACAGTATATAATTTACTTGCGTAATTATATTACATATAATTTAAAACCTGTGCTAGTTTCACTTGTATCACTCCGCAGTCTCTGTCTTCTTCCATAATAAAATCATTTCATCTCAAATCAATGTTTCATGTATAATTATATATTTATTTGGTTAAGTAGCTGTGTTTTAAGTGGCATAATATACAGTCAGTCGGTTACCCATGCAAAATGAACCCCTTCAGAGTCTCGATTGTCAGTGCTTATTTTGAGGTAATAACTGGCTGACTATATATTATCCCATATATATGAGTCTAAAAATATCTTCTGGCCTGCATAAAATCGCTCAGCTCTTCCTAATTAGATATAGTGATTATTAATTAATGAATGCTCTTCTGAAGGAGCTCTCAGTTTCCATTTTAGTTGTATGAGTCAGAGTTTAAGTATATGCTACTGTTCAAAAGTTAGGGGTCGGTAAGATTTCTTAATGCTTTTGAAAGAATTTCTTGATGAATATAAGATTCAAAAGAGCATAATTTATTTGAAACAACTTTTCTTTTAATATTATACATGTTTTACTATTTTTTTATATCAACTTCATGTATCCTTGCTGAAGAAAAGCATTAATTTCTTTAAAGAAAAAAACTGACACTAGACTTTTGAATGGAAATATCTTGCATCTTGATATTAAAAATATGTGCATTTGTACAAATACAGCAGGTAAACAAATAATACAGTTATTTCCAACATTTCTTCCTAAATATACTGTCTTTCCATCCAGGCAAGAGAGGACCGTTTTATCTGGGTATGACATTTGGGCTTACAAAAGGTCAGAGAGAATCTGGCCTTTTAAGCAAACAAGTCAAGCTGTGCATGTTCGCATGAGTTTGCTGCTGCTATAATAGCACTGATTTAAACACCTGGGGTGAAAGGTCACTCTGTGTATTTTCTTATTTTGGCAGGCAGGTTTCTTGTAACTAGTCTGCAAGACAATGTTCACACAGGATGTGTTCTTACGTCTTTGCCATCACATCACATCTTGATAATATTAGTTTAAAGTAGTTTAGCTTTTTCCATCTAGCTGTTTTTTAATGCAAGAATGTGTCCTGTGTGAACAGGCCCTAACAATTGTACTTTTGGATTGAGTTTCACTCACAAAAACAGGCACTTTTATACTCTAATCTGCAGATGCTTTTTGCAACTCTTTACCTGATTGCAGAAAGCCAAGGTTTTTGCTTCATGTGTGTTTTTTGTAACATGCTCAATGCTTCTTTTTTTGTAGCAAAGTTACGGCTATGCAGCAAGGAACAGAAAGGTCTCCATTTCTTGTCATCTTTGAAACTCGACCTTGTCCTTCGCTTATCTACGAACTAACCTCCCTCACCGCATTTCTGCACCTGCTGCCTCTCAAAGAATCTGTAGAACAGAAAAAACACATCTCTGTATGTTTTTTCCCCTTGTCAAAACTGAGGTCACTGAAAAAATCCCTCTGCCTTTCAGATGTCTTTCTGCTGAAAGAGCTTTTTAAGAATATAATGGCAAACGCAAGTGAGGAAGATGTGATTTAATGTCATCGCAAGGTCGTTTTGTACATGAACTACATTGATCATGTTTTCAGCAAGGGAAAATTGAGCGTAGGAGTTAAAATTGGGACACAGAGCTCTTCTCCATTCACCTAAAGCTTCTCTGCTATAGGGAAACACACTTTTCATCAGCATTACTTGGAGAACATTTTTCAGTTTGATTAAATTAGTTGAGCTGTTTTCAGTATAGTGCAGCTTTCCAGCAGCAGGCTACTTTTTCGAGCAAGTAGTGATGAAACATGGCAATGCTGGGTTTTTTGGTTTTTGTTTTTTTGGATTTTTTTGCAGACTCATGCTCCCATATGAATCATTCATGATTCTTTGAATTCCTGCGAAGGTGTCTGCACTGAATTTTTTGTAGCAATGTACATCTATTCTACTTTTTCCCCCTTTACAATAATTATACAAAATGTATAGCTAAGTATAGATAACTGCATTTATTCAAAAGTAGCTTCAATGTAGTTTAACCCAACTTTAAATTGGGTAGCTTTTAGCTCGACAAATTAGTTTCAAAATAGCTTCTATAACATTGCTGCTATCCTTTTCAAACCTACCTCACTTCTGTACAAATCAGTGAATATCACAAAACTATATAAAATATACCCAGCTTACAAGTAATAAAATCAAATGTTAAATACACTACCATTCCAAAGCTGCATTTATTTGAACAAAAATACAGTAAAAACAGTAATATTGTGAAATATTATTACAATTTAAAATAACTCTTTTTGTATTTTAATATATCTTAAAATGTAATTCATTCCGGTGATGGCTAAGCTGAATTTTCCTCAGCCAGCCCACTACTTCAGTCTTGAAGTCAGTGTCACACGATCCTTCAGAAATCATTCTAATATGCTGGTTTGGTGCTCAATAAACATTTCTTGTTATTATCAGTGTTGAAAACCGTAGTGCTGCTAAATATTTCTGTGGAAACCGCAATACTTTTTTGTAACATTATAAATGTCTTTACTGTCACTTTTAATCAATTTAATGCATCCTTGCTGAATAAAAATGTTGATTTCTTAAAGTGCCCCTATTATGGATTTTTGAAAATTACCTTTCATGCAGTGTGTAATAAAGCTCTAAGTGAATGCATCCTGCAAAGTGCATGAACCTCCTGCAAAGTTTTAAATCTGAAAGTACACCGTGTATAAAGTTATTGTCTCTCAAAAGAAAGAGTCGACTCTGAATCATTGAAACAAGTCATTTTTAAAACAAATCCCAAGCCGTTTCATGTTGATCAACATGAAACATTAGCATATTGCCCGCCCACTTGTTGGCACAGACCCGGGAAAACATTCATTCTTTGCCACTAGGTGCCGCTTTTGGAGCTGTATAAAAAAAAATAGCTGTTTCCCCGGTAACGGCTGTAAACAAAGCAGCACTGCGCTCACAAACGCTGATTTATCAGGCATCACAGGCAAGATGTAATGGAAATTAAATTGACCAATCGGACCAATCACCGCAGATTAGCGTCACGCAAAGGAGGGGTTTGGAAAAATGAATCGTTAAACGAATCGTCTGGGAGTCGTTGAGCAAATAAGGTAAAAATAAATGCATATTATAAGACAATTAAAGTGTTCTTCTAACCTTGCATGTATGTCAACCTGTTGTTGGGACTCCCAAAACCAAAATATGAACCTTTCATTACCCATAATAGGGGCACTTTAAAAACATTCCAATTGTAGTTTATGTAAAAGCACTTCTCATAGACTTGCATAGAATACACACTATATTCATTTTAGTTTGGCCTGAGTAAAAACAAGACTGTGTGGGATAGAAATAAAATCTGTTGTTTTTCCAAAACATTTCAGCTAGACTAAACATTTTTTAAAACATTAAGAAAATTAGATGTCCAGTGACCTTTTAAACAGTACAATATATTGCACTGACTGTACTTCTGTCTCTCAAAGCATCATTTTCAGTTGTGTCAGATTCAATAACTTTGACTAAGTTCTTTAACCCTTCACCTCCACTGTGCATGAAAAAACATGGCTTTTTCATGAAAGGAGGACAATAGAACAAATCTGATGTTTTCTTACACCGGTAACACTTGTGAAACATCTGGTAACACCTATGTGAAACATCGACCTGACCACTGTAGATCCCTAATAACCAACTGTAGTGTGCCATTGCTTCTTAGTTTAATGAAGAAAGGACTGTATATAGCATGTTTATGAGATAAACCTCCCCATAAACTGCTCTGTACAGTCAGTAGAGTTGACTGTTTTTGACTGTTTCCTGTGCTCATTTACAGTGGCATCACCAGCCTGTTGGATGCAAAGGAGGTGGGCGTCAAAATCTTTGAGGATTACGCCAGCTCATGGTTTTGGATCCTAATGTATGTATAACCTCAGTTTTTCACCTTTAAGAAATGCAACAGATTGATACAGTGTGGCTGATATGTGGTTCATGTGTGTTTTCAGTGGTCTGGTGATAAGTATGCTGGTCAGTCTGATCTTCATTCTGCTGCTGAGGTTCACCGCTGGCGTTCTCTTCTGGATGGTGATCTTTGGGGTCATCGCGGCTATGGGCTATGGTTGGTGATGACTACAGAACACTACAGACTAAAACTCCAAAACTAAACTCGTATATACTAGACTTCAAAGTGTAACAAATTATAGGGATAATTTACACAAAAATAAAAATTATATAATATGCTCTTGGATGAATGTCGTTCATCCAACAGAAAATCACAATTTTCAAACTTCAAAAAGTCATTTTTGTCTTCTTTTCAGACCGATCTAATCAGTGAACCAAATGATCCAGTTCAAAAAAATAAATGCATCATTCATGATTCAGACTAATCTGGTTCTCTTGAATTCTCAGGCAATAAATGTTCACATTAAAAATTAAACCCTGATCTTGTAACTGACATTAACACTAAATGATGTGTCAGCTACGATAGTTTGTGAATGTCTCTGCACTTACAGGAATATGGCATTGTTACTGGGAGTACAGTTCACTCAAGGGGAAGCCGGACTCTGACATTACCATCTCAGACATCGGATTCCAGACTGACTTCCGGGTTTACTTGCAGCTGCGTCAGACCTGGCTCATGTTCAGTGAGATTTTTTCAGTTGTTCTAATATATGAGTGTTTGTAGTGAAGTTGAAATCAGATAATGCATCTCAAACCAAGCAATGCAGCTGCACTGTCAAGTTGATGAAAGTTCAGTTTGATGGAAGTGACTGACAGCTTGATATTGTACCGCAGTGATCTCCTTGGCTGTCATTGAAGCTATCATCATCTTAGTACTGATATTCCTGCGGAACAGAGTTCGTATTGCCATTGCTCTTCTAAAGGAGGGCAGCAAGTAAGTTTCTTTATGCATGTCTTTCTCTCTTTTTCTTCTGTTTAATGGTGGTGCTTGGAAAGAATGGAAAAACGCCTGAAACAAAGCTGTCAAATGTTATTTTATACGTTATCTCTCTCTCTTTCCTACAGGGCTATTGGCTGCATCATGTCAACACTGTTCTATCCCATCATCACCTTCCTGCTTCTGGCTCTTTGTATTGCATACTGGGCTGTTACAGCTGTGTATCCAAATTTTAAATTAATTTGAATGCTGAATGAAGTTTAGTACTTTTAATTTTAAGTGTAAATATTTTAATATTTGTTATTAATTCATTATAAAAAAATATCTCGCAATTCAGACTTTTTTCTTGCAATTCTGAGAATTGTGAGATTTATAAACAGACTTTTGAGCAATTCTGGGAAGACAAATCAGAATTGGGATATATAAACTCACATTTTCTAGACAAAAATGTCAGAATTGTGAGATAAAAAGTCAACATTTTTATTGTGGCAGAAACAAAAATCAAAAACAAAAGAAAAACTGAATTGTGAGATGTAAACTCCTCTAACTGAAAATGTAA
The DNA here is from genome assembly GCF_001515605.1 of Sinocyclocheilus anshuiensis. Lineage (NCBI taxonomy): Eukaryota > Metazoa > Chordata > Actinopteri > Cypriniformes > Cyprinidae > Sinocyclocheilus > Sinocyclocheilus anshuiensis. Next base: position 1,709,963 of record NW_015549584.1, read on the forward strand.
ACTCAGAATTGCAAACAAGAAGTCTTAGAAGAATTACCCTATTTTTTTCATTCTGTGGCAGAAACAACATTTGGTGGCACAGATATTACACACTTTAGCTTTAGCTAGTTTGTATTGTATTTTCCTTAACCACAACTTCTTTCAGTTTCCTGGCATCATCTGGTGACGCAGTATATAAAGTAATGTCAACGCTACCCGACTGCAAGTATACCAACCTCACCTGTGACCCAGAGGTAAGAACTAACCCTACTGTAATCTGTGATCATCTGAGATACACAGCGTACAGGTTTCATTGTACTACATTTTAAATATTAAATCCAGTAATTGTCACATTGGTGACTCCTTCCGTCTCTTTGATGTGTTTCAGACCTTCAGTCAATCCAACGTGACTAAACTGTGTCCAGGCTCCCAGTGCACATTTGCTTTTTACGGTGGGGAGAGTTTGTACCACCGTTACATCTTTGTTCTTCAGCTCTGCAATTTGCTGGTCTTCCTCTGGCTGGTGAATTTCACCATCGCTCTGGGTCAGTGCACCCTCGCCGGGGCGTTCGCCTCGTATTACTGGGCCTTGAGGAAGCCAGCAGACATCCCACCTTGCCCCTTGGCTTCATCATTTGGCAGGGCTTTAAGGTATGTTGCCATCTGTGGTCTTAGAAGCTTGTAGATGATTGATTGTGTCTGAGTGGAGAGCTGCTGGACTGAAATGAAATGTTCACTGTAATCACATTACAATGTTATTCCAGGTATCACACAGGCTCTCTTGCGTTTGGAGCTCTGATTCTGTCCATTGTACAGTTCATCCGGATTATTCTGGAGTACCTCGACCACAAACTGAAAGGTATGAATCACATTTTAATTTTTAAAAGTTTGCCTCATTTTCGTCATCAGTGATGGTCTCCGATGTCTCCATTTGTTACAGTTTCCACAAAAATATCAAGAAGACTGTTTCAACAATGATATATTCTATAGTGTAGAATACATTGTGAATAATGGTGCTTCTCTTTCTTCTGTTTTTGTCGCAGGTGCTCACAATGCATTTACACGCTTCCTGCTGTGCTGCCTAAAATGCTGTTTCTGGTGCCTAGAGCACTTCATCAAGTTCATGAACAGGAATGCTTACATTATGGTGAGTCACTCCACTTTTTCAAGGTACAGGTATTTCATAACTTTATGCGGTGTATATATATATATATATATATATATACATAACTACCATATAACAGCATATATTTTCAATGTGGATAACTAAATAGTTTCATTTGTTTAAATATGAACGCCAATGTCGAACCTGTGTTGTCAAGAAACAGACTGACAGAAAGAAGGAATGCATTGACATTTATTGTTCGATTTGATTCATGTCCTCAGATTTCAATATATGGGAAGAATTTCTGTGCCTCAGCGCGAGACGCTTTCTTCCTGTTCATGAGGAACGTTATGAGGTAAAACTGCACAGCTGCTACATTTATAATGTCATTGTCAAGGTGTGAAGCTGCAAGGACTCTGTCTCTCACACACACACACCTGTTCGAGAATTTGTTCCAGTTATTGTGAGGTTTCCAGGATGTTTTTAGGATGTTATTTTTTTATTAAGTTTGTCACTGTCAAAATTCGCTAAATGTTGCCTCCATGTAATTAAAGAAATATGTTTTGTTGTCTGACGTTTTTCTTTTGTGTTCGACTTGTGAAGCATCATTTTAACAAAAGTCATGCATGGAGAAAAACACATCTTTGTCTGGCACAACTCGTATTTGGACAAATATTGTTTTCTAATAAATTGCAAATTCTTTAAATATCTCATGTAATAAAATGTCTAGTTTACGTAAGAGCTCCAAGACTAAATATGACTATATATAGAATCTATTTATTATTCTGTGTGTTTTTCTCTAGAGTTGCTGTTCTGGACAAGGTGACTGACTTCCTGCTGTTCTTGGGCAAACTGCTGATCTCAGGGAGTGTGGGTGAGTCAACCTTTTCATCTGTGACATACAGACAGGCCAACATTAAGACTAATAGTCAGGGGGCTTTAACCACACACACAGACATGGCATAGACCTTCTGACTTCATACACATAAATTATAAATACAAAAATTATTGATGTCGCATGGTTTGCCATTCTAGCTGAATTAATAACACTCTTTTGCTTGCTGATGTTGTAAATATGCTTTTGCAGGTGTCCTTGCATTCTTTTTCTTCACCCGCCAAATACCAGTAATCCAGGAAGAGGTGCCATCATTAAATTATTATTGGGTCCCTCTGCTGGTGAGTGCAAGCAATAACTTCATGTTCTAGAAATTTTATATATATATTTTTATTTATTTATTTGCATTTTATAAATTTGTTAATTTATTAAGAAAATTCTTATGCAGTATTTAGTGATTTATATATATATAAATCAATATATTATAAATTAATGTTATAGTTAATGCATTTTATACATCTGTTAATTTATTATTTAATAAAACATTATTGAAATGCATTTATCAAGAGGTATGTTGGGAACCCGGATTTATTCTAATGTAATTTCTCTATTAATCTTTTTTCCCCATTCACAGACTGTGATATTTGGATCATATATGATTGCACATGGGTTCTTTAACGTCTATGCCATGTGTGTAGATACATTGTTCCTCTGCTTCTGTAAGTACACCCCTTATTAAATCTGCAGAATTCACTTATGTGTGTTTGGTAATAAATGCTGAACTTTATGATGTTTTCAACTTTTTTCAAAAGCTAGTTTAGTCCTTGATAAATACTGTACATACCCACCCACTGGTCTTCCTGTACCTTTCCTCTTCTTCTCTGTGCATGACTTCGATCACTTCTGTTCTCTAATTATTATACTGATGTAATCTTTGTGTATTTATCCTTTTCACTTCTTCTTTTCAAACTGCATGACTGCTGACTAACACTGCTTTCTTATTTATTTTTCCCTTTTCCTTGAAACCCTCTGTCTTTCCTCCTTAACCCTTCCCTTCTTCCGTCGTCTGATTTGATGGGACACCCTTAAGGTGAAGATCTTGAAAGGAACGATGGCAGTCCTTCCAAACCGTATTACATGCCTCCAGGCCTGCACAGGATACTTAACAAAACTGATCAAGGAGGCAAAAAGTATGCAGTGTCCTGAAACTGTCACCTCAGTGGGACGTGAAGAACCGTGCTAGTACTGTAGCATGCTGCATCTCTCCCGCAGCACAGCAAAGCCTTCTGGGATATGGAATCGGATAGCATTTACAGAAGCGATCTTCTCTCTGCACTGTCTGCTGATACTGACTGACTCCTGCTGTACTTTTTTCCTTCTTTTTCTTTTTGCTGATAATTCTGTCCATCATTGCCTTACCCATGTTTGTCTTCTGGAGCAAAGGTCTGATAATACTCTGGTAATCGATGATGAAAACAAGTTATTCTCTATATTTACTCTCTTTATATTGCAAGTATCCTCTTTCTCTTTCTATACAGTCCTTCGTTTTCATGTCATTTTTGGTTTAGAAGTTCATACAGTACATTGATGTGCATGTGGATGGATTGACCGAATTCTTAGTCCACATGATTTTAATATTAACTTTGTCATAATCTATTGGAAAATGCTATTGTATTGGAGGAATCTTAATCGATACAGTGTATATTCTCTTATAACCATGTTTTGATAGAATCTATGAATTTTCAGGTGTTCTGATGGCAGTATTTAGTAACTGGTTTAAAAGGAAGAGTGCTAATCTCCTTTGTTTTTTGCAATCAATCTGAAAGTTTTTCAAGTTCAATTTATAAAAGGAACATAAAAGCCATTTTTTTGTAATTTTGTAGACAGGTTTGGTTCTGCGTCTACTCCGTGAAGTTCAGTATACAAGTTGTCTTTTAATGGGGGAAAGTTTTGTAAAAAGGTTTTTTTTCCCCATTAGAATAAAGCTGAACTAAATATCATGAATGGTTTGATTCTTTTATTTTTCTTTCATTTTTCAGAATGCTAACAAATTTTATTATCAATATTATTCATTCCATTCTCAGCTTAAAATATATGCTGTTCAAAACTTTGGGATAGTTAAGATTTTTTTGTTTTTGAAAGACGTCTCTTATGCTCACCAAAGTTGCATTTATTTACAGTAAAAGAGTAATATTATGAAATATTGACATTTAAAAGATCTATTTTAATATATTTTAAAATGCAGTTTATTCCTGTGGTGGCAAAGCTGAATTTTCACATGATCCTTCAGAAATCATTCTAATATGCCGATTTGGTGCTCAAGAAACATTTCTTATTATTATCAATGTTAAAAACTGTTTTTGCTGCTTAATGTTTTTGCATAGACCGTGATTCACTACCATTCAAACGTTTGTGGTAAGAATAAAAAAATAAAAAAAATTATATTTTTATTTTTTTATAGCATGCACACATTGAATTGCTAAAGATATATAACGTTACAAAAGATTTCTATTTCAAACTTTGTGTTCATCTAAGAATCCTGGAAAAAAAATGTATCTCGGTTTCCACAAGAAATATTAAAGGGTTAGTTTACCTAAAAATGAAAATGAGGCTGTTTTACACTCACCCCAGAGCCATCCTAGGTGTATATGACTTTCTTCTTTCAGACAAATCCAGTCAGAGTTATATTAAAAATT
>NW_015549584.1:1714634-1724965 GCF_001515605.1 Sinocyclocheilus anshuiensis
GCCCGGAACTGCTTCCGTTTACAACAGTGAGCGCAAGCTAGATTAAAGTGATTATTATTAGTGATGGCGAGATGAAGCCTTATGAAGCATTGAAGCTTTTCATCCAAGTGGTTCACAAAAGGGTTCATTTCTCGAGGCTTCATTTGCTCACAATACCACCTGGTGGCCAAAGAGTGTAAAACATTCAGATACATTACAGATGACCTGATGTGATCTATGATACACTGTTTTGCACCAGTTAAGGCTTAGAAATAACGGTGAAGAAACAAAAAATCTATTTCCACAGTCTAATCTATTTATATGAATATAATGCGTATTTTATAATGATTGTATAACATAATACAACATAATTGTGTATTAAACGTATTGGCTTGAAATTAATGGGGCTATCAAATGTGTGTAAATCAAGTCTTTGCTCATAGTAGGCAGAAGGGGCAATATTATTAGTCTAAAACTGGAAAGTGGCTGAGTTTAACAGGGCAGAGGACTGTGCATTTACAAGATTCGAACCGCTTCCTGAACTAGTCGGGCCAAGCGAGGCTTCGGTGACGTCAATGACATCATTGCTCTAAAGCGATACAAGCCTCGATACACGCTTCACTGAAAGCTGCCGGGATTTCTCGACACGCTCCGAAGCCTCGGTACAGAACGTAACATCACTAATTATTACGTTTTGAATATGGATATTTGTCTTACAAAAACGCATCGATTCGCTACAGGAGGCCTTTGTTCACCCCCCGGAGCCGTGTGAGACCCTATTTTTTTTTTTATGGATGGGCGCTTTTTATTTCACTTCTTTTGTACTGAAGCACTGCAACACCCGCTGACTGCAATGATAGAGCTTGGAATAGCCAGGACAATTTTTAATATAACCCCGACTGGATTCGTCTGAAAGAAGAAAGTCATATACACCGAGGATGGCTCTGGGGTGAGTAAATCACAGCCTAATTTTCATTTTTGGGTGAACTAACCCTTTGAGCAGCAATTGATGCAAAAATCACGAGCGATTGGTTGGCATTAACGTTGCTTGTGCTCCTGTTCTCAGTGCTTGATCTGGAGAAGAACGACGGCTCGGCGACCCGGCCGTATTACATGGGCAGCAGCCTGCGTGCCATCCTCAACAAGAAGAACAAGAGACCAGAGGAGAAAAAGAAACGTAGAAAACATAAGAAGGAGCAACCAAACAAAAGGCACTGACATGTAAAACACAGATTCTGGTTATTATGGTAAATGGACTGATTTAAACAATATTCAGTCATGTATGTAGATAGTTTTGTATTATAAATCTCATTAGAAGCCCAAAAATATAAATACAAGAATCTTTGTACTGATCTGCATCTTTCTGGTTATTATGCAAGTAAATATAATTGACAGTAAGCAACTAAATGAATTGAGATGATTTCCTGTTTATGGATGTATGGAAATGTCTTACTTTGTGTGGATTTTTGTAGAGTTTAGTAGTGGCGGCTCGTGGGTCTTAAAATAGAGGAGGCACACTAATTGTATTGGTCTGGGATCCCTGCCGATTATTATTATTATAATTTGCTTAACCACTTTAAAATGGCTTTTTGGTTGCTTTTAGTCAGAAAACGTAAAGAAAACGACATACATACAGCAAGATAATATAATTTCATTTACCTGGCCTATCACTTGAAGCAAACATCCATCCCTTCTTAAAAGTCTGTGTTAAAAGAGAGCTGGCTGTTGCACCATTTAATTAAGCCAACTGCTGTAGCCTATATCCAGCTTAGGCTGTTTTCCATAAATTTGTATATATACTGTTTGAATGACAGCTTGGTAAATCTGTTGGCGATCAAATATTCAATATCGCTACTCATCATAAGTACTTGGTACATTATCAGCGCAGCGGGAGACGTTCAAACTAATATCACGTAATTTACGTCTCTGTCATGATTGGTTGATATCAGAAGGGAGGCTAGCCTCCCTTACAAGGGTTCTTTTCTCAACACTCCTCAGCGCTGAAAGTAAACACTCGATGCTGATTGGCAAATTTTTGTTACCAACGGAGGCACAAGAGCTCACCTCTCTCCCGGCCTCCCCCTACCCTTCTCTATCATTAGCGGTTGCAATTACATCAACAGATTCGGCACATTCGCAATAGAAAAGCGGCGCTTTCACGTTATTTTATTACAACTGTGAAATTACAAACAAAAAATACACATTCTGAGACATGAACTGAAATGAATTGTGAATTTTATTAACATTAAATCGTCCTCCTCCCATTTTCACCTCAAAATTATGGGGAAGCTGTGCCTCCCCTGCCTCCCCCGACAAGCCGCCACTGGATTTTAGTCTTTTTTTTTAACCAATTCTTGTCTTTTATATGACCATTGCATTTTGTTAGCACCCATTTGGGGTGAAACTGACACTTCTCTCATATTGAGAAAATAACCGGTAACATTTATTCGCTGTTCACTAAATGAATTTTTCTCAACTTTTGTAAGTTGCTGTTTGTAATTTCAGTTCAGCTGAAGTGCCTTATTCCAACACGCAATTAACAGCTCTTTTAACCTCAACCACATGTTGATATGAGCCCTTTTCTGCTGTGCAGAGCTTCTAACTCCATTTATTCTTTCATTACTGCTCTTATTCATCCATCCAACTGCATTTCTCATCAGGCCCAATGCTCTCTAGCAGTAGGAGGTTACACTCCTTCAGTGTGATTTTATTGTGTCTGTTCACACTTCATTTTAGCCAAGGAAGGACTTGAATTTATCTTAACACCTTGATATGAATATGTGTACAGAGTAGTGGTAGTTATTTTATGTGAACCAATTTCTGCTCATATTTTGATGCCATCAGTTTGAAGTATTAATTTTTATAAAAACATTTTTTGTTTTGCTGTAGTTTTTCTTTTGAGTATTAAGAGTGTATTCTTTACCAGTTTTATGTTGTTTAAAAACACTTGAATGTGAAGTCATACAGTGAGTGCATGTTCTGGATTGTTATTCAAATTGTATTTTGAGTTTAACACTTGTCTAATGTCATTAATATGTAACTATTTAATTCTCTTCATAATTTACAGTGTACACATTTTTACTATTTTTGTAAGCATATATTTTGCAAAGCTTAATAACACTTTATGATGTAATCCAAGTGCAAGGATAATTTTGGAAATAAAGTATTTCATATAGACATGTGACAAGCTATTTATTTATTTATCATGGGATATGAACAAAACACACAATAATAAATAAAAACTAGTTTCCAAAATAAGTTTTTGTTTACATAATATATGTGTGTGCTGTGTACATTTATGTATATAAAAAAGCACACACAGTATATATTTTGAAAATATTTACATGTATATGTTTATATTCATATAATTTATATTATAAATATATATTATATAAACATTTTTCTTAAATATATACATGCATGTGTTTGTATTTCTATATATACATAATAAATATACAGTACACACGTGAAAACAAAAACGTTTATTTTGGATGCGATTTAATCGTTTGACAGCACTAATAAAAACATAAATTAATCCATTAAATACAAAGGTATTAGCAGCGGCATAAATGTAGTGCATAAACTGGCACAACATGTACAACTGAATTGTAAACCATTTAGCTGCTGCTGATTGGTAGATGTGTTGATTTTTGGGACAGTAACGGCTGATAGATTAGAGATGATGGCGTGTGCACTAAAAACAAAAGAGAAGCAAAGCCATTAACAAAATCACAAACACACAGGGACAAATTTATGTCATCCTAACACTGGATACCTTTTCCATTAGCAGTTTTAGTAATATTCATCAAAAACCAATAATAAATGTACTAATGTCCTATTTAAGGAATGTATCTGATTGTACTACATTTCCTCAGATCTCACCATCAGTGCAGGTGCTGTGCAGTGCTGTAAGCAGGGATGTGTGTGAATAGTGCTGCTCATTCAGGGTGGACACGGACTGGAGTGAAGACATATCTCCTGTGGGTACTGCTGAACGAGGGGGAGAAATGTGCTTCTTATGACGGGCGCGACAGTTTTGAAACCAAACCTGACCAGAAAGAAATTCAAAGAAATTACTTAGACAGCATATGAGCTTTCTTCTGTTGCCACATACAGTAAACCATGCTAACATTTTTAGACGGCTTAATTTAGGCACTTTAGAAATTGCTAAAGAAATGTAACCTGAATGACGCGTCGGCTAAGCCCAGTCTGGTCAGCAAGCCTCTGAAGTGTCTGTGCGTCTGGGTTATTGTCCTGAGCAAACTGGGCCTGCATAACCTGCAAGCCACAAACATCAAAATAGTGTCAACAGGGCCAGAGACATTAAGCCAGAGGAAGCTCTCTAGTATGGTTTGATTACAAGTAGCAACAACATAGCAGGGATCCATTATTGCTAATATACTGAACTTCATTTTAATAAGACTTCAAACCCCAGAACTCAGTGTGTGGCGCATATTGAACCACAAGAGCGATGCTTTTGTTTACCTGTAGCTGGTCTGAAGTGAAACTGGTACGTGCTCTTTTAGATGGTTTTTGGTTTATTTCACAGCCTGTATGCAACACACCTTCAGGAGAGACGTTTTTTCCTGGAATAATAAAAGGTAAGGCAAAGGTGTAGTTATTTATAAGACATACTGAGCATGCTACAAACCAGAAGACATCAAAACCAAACAACTGCTTTATTCTTCCTAAGATGTTACTGGATTAGTTTTACATACTCTAGTTTCTAAAAAAATATTCAGAAAAAAATATATATATTTTTTTTAAATTAAACCGTTTATTGAAACTTCAGACCTCGTAATAAAGGAGGAAAGAACAGTTATTGTTTTCAAAAAATATGCAGTTTAATGAAACTGCTGATATGTATATGGCCAAAAATTTACATGAAATTCTGAAACCTTTAAATCAGAGACATCGTTCTAGCAGACTTCTTACATGAAATGCTTATAAATATCAGTCAATATCTCACAATAAGGTGTCTTAGCAAGATTATATTTAATCAGTTTATGATCAAATCTCTAATGTTTTAATTATTGGGGCAAAACATAATGAAATGCAATACAATGATGATTGAGAAATAAACATTCCTCAAAAGCCTGATGTATTGTATTTGATATATTTTAACTTGATTTTTCTAATACATGGATAATCAAATAAACAAATAAAATCAAATAGTTGCTTTAGTCCAGTAAGTGTTCATCTTGAAATATTACTATCAATATAATATATATTTTTTTACATTTACTTTACTTTTCACTTCAATCAGTAAAGATTTCACACCAAAAAGACACGTACCACAACCCGAAGGTGGACATTTTTGGAATTACACCAAAAAGCTTCTACTTGTGTGTAGTATTTATTTTTCTTTTCTTTTTTCAGCAAAGTTTATGCAAGATCATTTAGAGGCCTTAGAAATTTGATTATCAGTTATGATACAGCAGGCTTTATAGGGTTAAAGCGCACCCCCTGTGCGCATGCAGGACTCTCAACTTACCTTTTTCAGCGGCACCTTTGAGTTTGTCCAGCATGCTGTCGTAATGAACTCGACACAACAATTTTTGTCCAACCAAAGCAAACTCCTCGCCTGTGGACAGCTGCCTCTTACAAGAGAAGCACAAGAAACATGCCAGGTGGTAAACATTTCCCTTCGCCCTGCGCACCCAGTCTGTGGAGTGAACCGTTTCACCGCAGCATGCGCACCATGTTCGATACCTCCTGTCAAGCCATAATGGATTTGGTTAAATACATACTGAAACATCTTGCCTGCATATGCATAATGTACATCTTTCAGAAGTAGCTACCTGAAGTAATCTAGTTTGCATAAGACCTCTCGCTCTCTAACGTAGCAGGTTGTGTGTCCGCTCAGAGTGGTTTGGCACACACTGCATGAAAGGCAATGCACATGCCAGCACAAGTCATTGACCTGCATTCAACAAGAAATTTGATTACAAACAGAGAATCAACTGATGGAATTGATCATACACTCTAAAAAATGCTGGGTTAAATATAACCCAGCGCTGGGTTAAAAAGGGACAACCCCAGCTATTGGGTTGTTTTGACCCAGCGGTTGGGTTGTTTTGACCCAGCAGTTGGTTTCAAAACAACCCAACCGCTGGGTCAAAACAACCCAATAGCTGGGTTTGTCCCTTTTTAACCCAGCATTTTTTAGAGTGTACATCATTTCAAATTGTCAATGAAATGAATAAATATTAACCAACGTTAAATGATCCTTCTCACCTTAAGCAGATACCGGTCTAGGATGTCCTCTCTACACCTCGTGCAAACTGCTTTGCCTTGGAAAGCATCAGATGCCATTGCTTGAGGTAGAGCAGATGGAGAAGACCGGCCATTCAGGAGTTCTGATGAACTCTGTAGAAACAGAAATTCTATTTGATCCAACATTTCAAACATACAGAAAATTGTATTGGTTCCACACAACTGTAAACTATAGTCGAACTGCGCACTTCTGTAAACCACAGATAAACGCATTGGGTTAGGGAAATGCGTCTTATAAATGATATTAAATAGGCTATCTAATTCTACATTTAATTCAATTCCACGATCAACATTTTATGTACATATTAAATGTACATTTTTAATCAAATGTAAATTTTTAATCAAAAATGTAGTAACGAAAAAAAAACGTTTCTTTGGTACGTTTTACGAAAAAATATCGCGTTCGCGTGAGGCGGTAACCACAGCAACCGTCGCTTGTGCACTTGTCGGCTATCCGTACACCAGCAACTCATCATAGGTAGGGCTATTGTCATTATTTAACGCTTTATTCTAGGCTTTATTCATATCACATGTGTATCACAAAAACTGTAAAACTATTTAAAATGTAAAAAGTAGGCTATTTAAATAAAACCCGAAGAATTAGCCAACCTATTAGCAAAACGTTGACCTATACATCGTAGATTCGTAGTATATAAATATGTATATTTACCATACAAACGTCGCTTGTAACTCCTCTGCACTTGCTGATAAAATCCTCACTGCGATCCATGGACATGACTGTAGTGAATGCGCTTCGGATTTCCAAATCTCGCTCCGAAACACATGCAGCCTTTAAATGTGCGCGCTTCATCCCCATAAACATCATCCACTCTCCTCTTCACCATGACAACCGCAACAATTACCAAAACTACATTTACGACTTCCAGAATTCCAGTCATTGTTAAAACACGTCCGACTCTCGGAGTAATGGTTATCTGTGCAGTATATTATGTACTTGAAATCCGCATTAGGGATTCGGAAACGGTTCACACATAATGCCTTCACCCCAAACGTATCAATTACGCATGCCAATCAAAACCTCTGAAGAATCAGTGGAAGAAGAGAATTGATTTATTTAATAACACCAATTAAAACCCCGCGTTTGGCAAAAACGCGCAACCAGAGCAACCCAAAGGTGAAGAGGTCTCATTAAACTCTTGACACTTAATTGCCGCCATTTCAAGGCGGGTCCTTTTCTTCTTCTGGTATAATTTAGGGCAAATGGTGGAAATATTTCGCCCGAACTGTGGACGGAATACATCACTTGGGGACCAACAAAAAAACACAACAATTTATCATTATGACGAGAAAGGAGCGTTCTAGTTATTTATTTGTTCATTGTTGGTATTTCAAAATTAAACAATAGGTGTTGGCCTTAAGCTATTTCTGTGTTAATGAGCGTTTTCATTTTAATTGTGTCGTTTTAAAATTCTTTATGCACCAGCTGACAGACATGTGCAGTAAAACCTGCACAGTTGCACGCTTTAAGTAAACATTTGTTTGAATGTTCTTACATTATTTTAATGTTTCAAGAACAACAATAATAATAATAATATATTATTATTATAGGCTATTAACATTTTATTAGTCTATCAATATTTATTTATTTAATTTATAGGACTATTAGTCAATACATATAGTTATAGGTAGGCCCTAAATTTATGGGGTCGCTTTTTATTATTTTTAATTAACCCAATTTCAGCAATTGTGCCTAATGGCTGATATCCTAACTAGGCCTACTTATAGATTATAGGCTAACAATTATAGTAATAAAAACACTTAACACAAATGTTTTTTTAAATATTTTTCATATCTGCTGAAACATCTGTTTTTATTTAGTTTTCCATGAGATTTCCATGAGAGTTTTGGGTGCATGACATTATATATAGATATATATAATAAATAAAAACTGAAATAAAAATAAATTAAATCTGAATAGTAGGCCTAATAAAAAAAAGGAAAATGAGAAAACAAATCAAACAAAATTACTAAAAGTAAAAAACAACATATATATATATATATATATATGTATGTATGTATATTGTATGTATGTATATTTGTTTTTTTTGTTGTTTTTTTACAATGTGCCAATGGAAATGTCGGTGCATTCCAATGAGGCCTTCTTTAAAGCTTAAAGCCCGCATGACTTGAGTTAAGGGTGTCGTGATCACTTCAGGACTGCAGCGATCTCTTTCAGGCCAATCAGAAAGTCTTGTAAAAAATGCCCTAATCAGGGAGTGATTGCCTTCTCCACAATCACAGCACAAATGTCCAATCTAACACTGATTACACTTGCTGCCACCCACAGCACACCCAAACACCACGACAATCCCACCGATGCCATCTCTCTCTCTCTCTCTCTCTCTCCCTCTCTCTCTCACACACACACACAAACCATTCCTAGTGTATGCAATTCACGCAATACCTGCTTATGAAGGATCATAGACGTTTTGAGAGTAAGGCAATGCAATATACAGGCTACACATTAGTATGGAGTGAAAATTATTGCTTTGATGATATTAATAATCTTCAGCAGCCTACAGAAAAAGGCTAGCAAGGCTTTTGAGAAGGAGCGCTCGTTGACAAACGGAAAGCAATCGAGCGCAATGGAAAGGCCTCGAGGTCACCATTGAGGTAGCCTACCCGAGGTCAGGACCTCGGTATTTTTCCAATTACAGAAGTTGTAAAATAATTACATATTCTGCTTTGGTGCTGCAAGGATAAAAAGCCAAGATAACAGATCTTCTCATCAGAGATGCCTCAGCAGGGTTGCGTGTTAGCTATATATTGTCTGCGATAATATCGTAATTTTTGTTTTAACGATGTGCGATTTGACATTATTGTCAGTCCTTTGTCTTGTGTTTTGTGTTTTCCTCCCCCACGTGCTTTCTATTACCCAGTTTTCCCTCATGTGCAATTGTTTATTGCTCCCAGGTAGGGATGCACCGAATGTTCGGCAACCGAAATTATTCGGCCGAAAATAGCAAAAAAATCTCTTTAGGTGTTCGGCCGAATAATATGTACCGAACAATGACTAACGCGATCAAATAGAGGCACGCACTAATGCAGCAAACATGTCGGCAGTGTGAAAGTATTTAAAACTATCAGAGAAAAGCCCTATTCGGACGGTAATTGTTTCTCAGGGGGACGTAAGTGATTTTCACCATTTACAGGGGGTAGTTGGTGATTTTAATGCCGTCCAAATCCAGGATGTCGGTGTTTTTCTCACAAAAATCCCCCGCTGAATTACCTACTGTTTTTGGACAAACACCAAGGTCGTGTGGTAATTTAATTGCCGTCCGAATCCACATCTCTGAGTTTACGAGAAGAAATCGATTAAAAATTCAGTGTTTTAAACCTTTTGAGCACTCCCGAACACCGTAAGGTAACGTTGTACTTCGGTGTAATTTGCATAGCCTACATATTTATTTCTGAAATGCTGGAAAGTATTTAAAAGAACAATAATTCATAACTGCTCCACCACAGCGACTGGGAGCAGAAAGAGAAGGAAAGCATGTAAACATTCAAAATGGGTCTTTCCCAGCTAACAATTTTTGGTTCCCAGAACGTTAGTTTTTGGTTCCCAGAATGTTATTTTTTATGCGTTATTATAATGTTCCCCTAACGTTAGTTTTTGGTTCCCAGAACATTATTATAACGTTCCCTTAACCTCTTTACTCCGATATGATCACCCCGCTGTACCTCAGTAATCATCCAGCACACTCGTGACCCAGTATTGTAGCATGGAAATTATCTGTATGGACGCCTGTGTCCTGTGTCTTGTGATTTCCTCCCCCACGTGGTTTCCATGACCCAGTTTTCCCTCATGTGCAATTGTTTATTGCTCCCAGGTGTCTTGTGTATTTAAAGTGTTTCCTGTTCTTAGTTTTTCGTCCGGTATTGAATGTCATCTTTCCCCGCTACGTGTGATTTCCTGGTTCCTCGAATATTATTAAAGGGGTCATATGATGCTATTTTAAAGATCATTATTTTGTGTATTTGGTGTAACAGAATATGTTGACATGCTTTAATGTTCAAAAAACACATTATTTTTAAAATACTGTACATTATTGTAG
>NW_015549584.1:1725482-1758989 GCF_001515605.1 Sinocyclocheilus anshuiensis
GTGTAACAGAATATGTTGACATGCTTTAATGTTCAAAAAACACATTATTTTTCAAATACTGTACATTATTGTAGGTCCTGTATGCCCCGCTTCTCTCAAACACGTCGTTTTCAACAAAGCCCCCTCCTTTGACAAGCGCAGTCTGCTCTGATTGGCCAGCTGACCCAGTGCATTATGATTGGCCGAACACCACAAGCACGTGTCGGAAATGTAACACTCCTTACCATAATCGCTTCAGCTTTCAAAGTAAATATCAAGACCAGTTCAAGCCCGAAAGGGCAACAGAGTCGCGTGACAGACACAGTGATGATGCAGTACACAAGCCGCGGTGGGGGCGTGTTAGAACCAGCCGTTTTAGGTAGGCCTGGCTGACTCTTAACTTTTATAAAGAATATCTCTTTGGATTTTAGACTTTAGTCTTTGCAACTTTACAGATCTTCTTTATGCACCAAGAGCTTGTAACACTCCAAAGAGAAAGGAAAACTTGAAATCGCGTCATATGACCCCTTTAATGCTTATTTTACTCACTGAACATCCCCAGTGAAAACACTAGAGGGCGTTAATGTACAGCTTTAAGGCGTATTGTAACCTGACCTACAATAATCTCCACGAAATAAACCAAATTCAGTTTGGGCCTAAAACATCTTCAAAACCATAACATTTTACATAAGTGATATGTTAGACAATACATGACATGATTATTTTTTCCCCCCGTTATTCAACTTTTATATTTCAATCTAATAAGCCCTGTATTTTTATTTACATCAAGGATATGTAAAAAATTCGACTATAAGATTTATTAATATTATTACAATATAGCACAAAGAATGCCGAGTCTTATGCGCATCGTCACGTGATTCACCATGGCAACGCTGGCTGTCATCAGTTCCGCGCGAGGAAAGGTGTTGAGTATTCAGAGCTGGGCAGACAGATGCACACATAGTTTTATTGTCCTCTGGATTAAAGAAAGCTCTCGTATTATCGCTTGATTGCTTGGTTCATATCAAAGATCACTGCGCACCGACAAAATGAGTAATCTAAACCCAGGGTGAGTAACTAAGCTAGACCAAGTTGCAGTGTTGACTGTAATGTAGGTATAAAATGCTCTCTAACTAAGTTACTGTCCTGTCCTAGACTGCTAGCTGTATTACCAAGCAGTATGCATAATAATTATGAGTTTTCAGCTTTATTTTTTATGGCATGACACTATGACCAAAAGCTATTGTTACTGTGGAGATGAAACAACAGAAAGAGATCAACCACTCCTTAATGGAAAGGCTATATTGTTCAGGCATGACTTGTTTATTGTATATCAAGGGAATGTTGTTTATTTGTTGAACATGCCTCGAATCTCTAGCTCTCATATTAATTCTGTGTCTTAATTGATAATTAAGACAAAATGAATTATATTTAGCCTAAGTGTAATTAGAATGAATCCATATGTTTAGACTGTTTTTCACAGGCATTATGTTTTATTTCTGAACAATGTTAGAGAGAGACATGAATTCAGAGGGGGCCATGGGTTAAGTGTGCTATCCATCCACACTCAATTCCAATAGAAACCAGACACTGGTAATGGTATCTACTTGGCCTGTGGATTGGTGTACAGGTTGTGTTGTCTTCTTTACAAACGCTGAGGGAAATCAAATCTGTATCGGAAAAAGCCAGGCAGACAAACAGTCGAGCATTTCCAAGACTACACTTGACACAGATGTAGAGTGTTCACCTCAAGCTGAAATCCTTGGCACTGGTGGCCTTGAGGATCACTGAATCATTCCATCAATCTGGTCAGGCCTGTCTTTACATTACAAGTCCATCATGCCTGGGATGAGCTGTATGAATGTTACAATGTGCCTGGCAGCAGGCCGGTTTCCACTGGGATTGCAGATACTGACAAAAAAAATGTTTTTTAATTCAAATAGTGTAACATATTATGAAAAGTTCAGGAATACAGTGTTGGTAATGTTTTTGTCCATGTAGTCTTATTTCAGTTTACAATAGCTTAACTGACAAACATCTGACTGTATACAGTTTTTTAATTCAAATAGTGTAACATCTTAATATTATGAAAAGTTCAGGAATACAGTGTTGGTAATGTTTTTGTCCATGTAGTCTTATTTCAGTTTACAATAGCTTAACTGACAAACATCTGACTGTATACTTCAACAATGCAAGAATACGAAGACATCTTCAGAAAGTCGGCCTGGTATGTGCACATTTAAGATAGTCAAGCTAGAAAATTATGTTATGATTGATTATTCATTGAGATTAACTGAGAGTTTAGATCATTCGAAAAAGTTTAAATATTTACAAACTAACATACGTTGAGCTTGAGTTATAGAATGTGATTCTCATAATGATCACTTTAGATAACCTGTTAAAAGATGAAAGGAAAAGCACTTTATTTTATACAAGATCAGATGCATCAGTCATTAAATGCAGGTGCATGTGCTTCAGATCACTCGGAGCGGCCGGATTGTTCCTGATAAGGAGTACAAACACAAGCTGATCCAGCGAGCGCATCAGAGACATGTGAGGGAGTGTCTAGCTCAGGCCATCTTTCACAAGGTGCTAGACATGGAGGTGAGAGCATTATACAGTCCACAGGTGCTTTATCAGACGCTCTATTATCCTTGGCCATTGTGCAGCGTCAAAAAGTAAGGGTACTGATGTCAGATATTCTGCTCACATAATCTGATTTTTACAGTATAAAGGCAGTATTTATGAAACCTTTAAACAAATACAGTTAGTTTAAATGAAGCACAATTAGTCATTTTAATCTAGACGTCTCATAAAATCAGAGAAAATTTATGAAATCCTGTACTAAAGCAAGAAAAAAAAAAGGTTTTTCCATATATTCTCTATAAGATATTTCACTTTTCCGCTGTTTATTCAGCGCCTTCATCAAACTGAGATCAAGAGAAAACTTGGGGAATTTGCACGGAGGGAACAAATCCACAAAATGAAGGTTTGTCTTTTTACAGAACTCCTTTCAGACTCAAAGTGGCCTTGGTTACATGATAATAAAGTTCATTTTGTGATTCAACTTTTTGCATTTTATGTTAGGCTGAGCGCACCAAGAGATATGAGGATGAACCAATGCTAATGCTGTCACCTCGGCCACCCACAAGGCCAAAGATCTCACACGCACGGCATTCTGGGCCGGAGGGAGAGCATTCTGAGTCAACAGAATCTGTGAGTGGCCTATTTGAGTGTATAATGGGTAAAATAGCTTTATCAACTAACCATTTCCTTTTAGTTTACGTACTGTAAATTACAATTAGTAGGTACCCCCTCCATAATAAAATGTGCTTTAATGCTGTATTATAAATAACTGTTTTCCTAGTCATGTGCTGTCAATACATTTTCTGCCACTTTTGCAAAAAAAAAAAGAAGATGAATTTAAATCTGCTTGCGTTTATTCAAGATAGTTACCCAGCTAGTCCTCATGATTGCTAAATTTGCGGATTCAGATCACTGATTGCTCATCAGGCTCTGACATGTTTAACAGAAGGTGATATGAAGTGTTGTGGTTGTTCCCATCATGGATGTTTGCCTGTTGACGTTTTAGGTGCCAGGAGAGTTACTGCTCCAGCAAACTGATGACACATGAGCTTTATTGTTTGCTCTGGTTTCTCTAGATATGTTTTTGCAAACCCATATGTTAAGATCTCATATTGTTAGTTTCATTAGTTTAAATTCTACTTAAAAGTAGGTTTTACTGGTTACTTAAATTAATATTTTGTAATTAATGCGATTAGAATTTTTGTGACAGAATTTTTGTATTTATTTATCTATTTCAACAATACATTTATTTACTGGAGGTTTGTATTCACTGCATAATAAATAACAATACACTAATCTTAGTGTACTGTATATATAACTCCTTTTCTATAATGCACAAGTGTTACATTAGTAGGACATGTCACAAACATGTATATTCAGATATTATATTTCAAATTTGGTAAGTGAGTTATTGTCATACTCCTGTAGCCGAGTTCCTCCAGGCCAAACACAGCTCCAGGGAAGATGCAGAGGCCTGTTCGACTTAAGCCCCTAAACAGCAACAGTGCCACGGCCTCTCTGAAAAGAACCTCCCCTCGACACAGACCCCGGGACCGGGACCGGGACTCCTCCAATGACACCGATCAGCCCCTCAGTTATACAGTGAGACCATCTTGAGATCCTAATACATGTTCACTTACAAAGCCCTTTATCACGGGTCACTTACAAAGCACAAATCACACTCAAACGTCTAATATTACTAATTTGCATACTGCTGCGCTGAAGTATTAAAAGAATCAAAAGATTTTGATATTAATATTAGAAATATTGCTCATAAAATTCTTATAAAACCAAATTATCAAAGATATGATTCACATGATTTTTATAATTGTATTTTTTTTATTAATCAAAAGTCTTTTTAATTAATTTTACTGTAAGTCAACAATTGTTTCTCAATTTGTTTGTTTTATTTCTTATACAGATTTTTAGGAAAAACAAAGTTTTATAAGCACTGGTCTCCAGAGCAATAAACTAGCAACCTTAGAGCATTGTTATTTTAGTATCAAGATACTATTATAGTTTTTATTAATATTTTGAATCAGTTTTTATTTGTTTATTTCAAGTAACAAACATTTATTTGTTTTATGATTTTAAGTGTAGTTACGTTTTAGTGAACAGTAATAACTAACATTTCTGTCTCTCTGGGTTGTTTTATAGCTGGACAGAGATGCCGTGAAACAGTTGACAACAACAGACTTCTCTAGCACTGTCTCGCCCTACCGTCTTCCTGTCATTAACAACTATGTGACCCCTGTGCCACCCCTCACAAAGAAGAAAGAAAGAGGGCAGAGAGCGAACGGCACACTCAGGGGTCGAAAGTTAAGACCCACTACGGCACCAACAGCTGCTACAGAGGTCAGTATATTGAAGTTATTTACATTGAAATAAACCTTCACTTACAAATATTCTATTATACACTATGCTATTCCTCCGTCTGCAGCCGTCTTCTCTCCAGAGGACATCAGCCCAGAGTAAAGTATTAGTAAGCATGGTGTACTTTGGGAAGAGTGTTCACCTGTCCCATGATCTGATGGACCTCAGAGATGAAGTGAAGCTCTTCCAGCAGCACTGTGGAGGAGAGAACCTGTGTGTCTACAAAGGGAAGCTGAGAGAAGGAGGTCAGTGTAGATCTCTGTACATCTGGGCTTTGTAATTCATATTTTAAGGACACCATGAATTGAGTTACACTATTGATCTGGGGGCTTTTTGATAATAAGTGGTTCTTACCTGGTAGTGTCGCATATATTAGAATATATTATGCATATATTATGTGATTCTCCTCTTTGATTATAAGACACAATCATCAAAGGCAAATGAAAATTAACTTTCTTTGCTTACCCTTACTTGTAGAAGTGTTCCAGTTTGTGTCAAGACGCCACCAGGGATTTCCCTTCAGTCTTACCTTCTTCCTGAATGGCCTGCAAGTGGATCGGCTCAGCTCCTGCTGTGAGTTCAAACACAGGAAAGGTGCTCGGCTTGGGGGCAGACATGGACACTTTGGATTTTGCGGTGTGGAAGGAGCCTCTCCATGCTACAAGTAATGAAAATTTATTTCAGTATATATAAATTTTAATTTTATATGTACATACTACCTTTCAAAAGTTTGGGGCCACTAAGTCTTTTTTTAAATAATACTTTTATTCAGCAAAGATGGACTATATTGATCAAAAGTGAAAGTAAATACATTTATAACAATAATAAGTTATAAAAAAAGTGTATTCCCAAAAATATTAAGAAGCACAAAAAGCATATCAGAATGATTTCTGAAGGATCATGAGACACTGGAATAATTGCTGCTGAAAATTCAGCTTCATCACAGGAATAAAATGTATTTTAAAATATATTATAACATAAAACAGTTATTTTAAATTGTAATAATATTTCACAATATTACTATTTTTACTGTGTTTTTGACCAAATACAGCCTTGTTGAGGATAACTTTAACAAAATCTTACCGACCACCACACTCCCTATTTATCATTATTAGCTTTGGCTATTGAAAAAAAACACATTGGTCAACCACTAATCAAGATGCATTATGGTTTTGTACGATGTCATTCTTCAGGTGTATTATTGCTATGGGCTTGGACAAAAAACCCACCCCTCCTCAAAAAAGAGTGAAAGAGGAGCTGCCAACCACTAAATCCTCTGATGCTAAGGAGGCCACAGATGTAGATATAGAAACACATTCCAATGCAGAGCCTGACACGCCTCAGGAAATGGAGACAGAACCTAATGGAGAAACAACACGACAGAAAAAGACCAAAGACGGTACAAACTCTATGAGTTTGCTGATTTCAAAAACACAATCTTTAATTGATGCCTCTGCAGGTCTATTGTACTATGCAGGTTAAAAAACATGGTCTCATCTACTTTAGTTAGTAGTAGAAGAGCAGTAGAGCATGACTCTAGCAAACCAAGGCCATGGGTTTGAATCCCATAGAACACATATACTGATACAATTTATGTTAAATGCACAAAAGTTATTTTAATGCATCTTTAAATGAACATTTATGTTGTGCTCTCATATAGACTATGAGGAGGACTTTGAGGCAGATGATGAAGGGCCAGTTGAAGATGGTGATGAAGTAGAGGAAAATCCATCACCTGCTGCTAATAGAGGAGAAAAAGAAACTGAGAACAGGGATGAAAATGATATAAATGAAGAGAAAAGCAACTCTGACAGTGATGTTGCCAGTATGTCTAGTACGTATTACTTTATGGTCACACTTTTCAGCAACATTTGTCAACATGTAATATGAACTATCTGTGTTCTTAAACACCTAATACTCACAGATTATTTGTCATCTTTCTTCAGAGGTCAAAAGGTCATCATCTGTCTCATCTGGTCGAACGTCCAGCTTGTCCAGCAGTGACAATGACAATAGTGAAAGAGAAATTGTGGAGGACACCAAAGAAGTCACCACTGCTGATGTTCCAGAGGAGAGCATACATGCAGAGGAAGTTCTCACCACAGCTGAGACCAAACCAGAGGAGACAGAGGCCACAGAGTCCAGCGATGTTACATTGCCTCAAGCTGCAGCGGAAGACTCTGGGACACAGGATAGTCCAGGGGATGGCATGGAGAAGAGCGACCTGGAAATGTCAGAAGACACAGACAAGAAAGAGGGAACTGAAGGTGAGCAATCTGGGGAGGATGCCAAACCTGAAGATAAGCCACAAGAAAATGAGCCGGAGAGAGGTGAGTGTCTGCATGAAAATAGTGCTGTGTGCCTGTCATGATCTTTTGTGTTTATTCATGATAGCTTTTACAACATCAGAACTGGAGGGTCTGTTTTATGCTATTTACAAATAAACTAGCTGGGATTGCTGCAAGATAAACAAAGTGTTCAGTTACTTCACACTGCATTTTTAATTAAAGCTGAAGTGTCATTTGTCGGATGTTAAAATACTTTCTCCTATCACAGCTTAATATGCAGAGACATCTGTTTTTACATTTTTGTTTATTGGCACTACAGGCACAGAAATGACACATTTCAGCTTTAACTTATGAGCATCTTTTATTACTCTAATATTACCTGAAAAGCTTTACTTGCCTTCACCTGAGGAGAGGAAATTACGTTTTTTGCAAGTACATGACCTCACTAATTACTCGAGTTCTGATTGTGTTAAAAGCAGAACATATGTAACATAATTCTCTGTGTAATTGTCAAGACCACTGAGAGACCAGTTTGTTTAACTCTATGTGGTCTTGCAAACAGCATTGTATTGATTGGTTTGTGTGTCATCAAATGTGTTTTTGATAGCATGTTATGTGTGTTTCCATAAGCATACTGCTCTGTATAAACTGATCTGTCTTGACTTTCACAATTCATCAAGAATGTTTAGACATATTTTTGAGCTACTTATATTTCATAATATGACAAGTGCACTGCAAAGCAATCTATAAACAATCTATATAGTATGCATTACATGTTGGCTCTTGTGGATTTGTTTAAATGCTGGGAATACAGAGCAGTGTTTTCTATTTGTGATTTTGTGTTAAGTTTCTGATTTCAGTGTGTGTGAATCAATGTGCATCTAACCATTTTTGATTCGTTTTCTGTCACACATGATTAAAAACACTGTTTTGCTTAATTGGTACACTTCAAGTGTTGTGTAAAATACATGTGTATTCTCATCAGAGACGGTTATGGATCCTTTTTGGACACTCGTCCTGTGTGAAAGCATTTAAGTGATTGTTTGCTGCATGTTGTGTTTGCTGTGTCTGTGGTAATAAACGTTTCATTTACACTATTATTTTGGTTTCATTGCTTTCTATGTTTCATTTCTAAATATGTTTAACATGAAATTCATCCCACTAATTGTGACTGTTATTCATTTAGTTAATTCACAAGGTAACATTAACATTTTGTTATGGATGTCATATGTCTGTCTCATTCCCCGTGACTGTAAACAGCCAAGTCAATGCAGGAGAAGTTGGCTGAGGCCATTTTGAAGGAATCTCAATGTAGTTCAGAGCCAGAGTTTAGTGATACAAGCACAGAGGAAGATGAAGGGGCCTCAGTGAAGACCCAACAGGATGGCCAAGGTAAAAAAAAAATCGTCTTTTAATTAACACAGTCCACAGATCATATAAAGCTCAATGACAAATTACTTTTCTGTTATTTATTTCCAAAATGGCACTAGTAAAGATACATTTTTACACAACAAATGAGTATAAATGTATATTAAAATATTGACAGTTTTGTGTTTGTAAATATGTATAAATCTGAAATGGTTTAATTATAAATGCTCACTTTTACAGAAACCGAAATGGCTGAAATCACTTCGCCACAACCATCAAATACACGGGATGACATTCTGGATGAAAGTGAAGCCAACACACAGGAAGTTGTGTGTGAGGAAAGGGCGCATGATGATGAGAAGTGTCAGCCTGCAGAAGAAACAAATGCACAGGAACCTCATTTCCACACAGAAGAAGAAGTACAAGAAATAGATGAGACTCAGGAGGGAGCAGAAAGTTTAGACAGGGCGAAAGAACAAAGTAAGAGTACAAATGAGGCTGAACAACAAAAAAGAGAGGAAGTAAAAACTGAAACTGAGGAGGCAGAGGAGAAAGTTATGGATGGAGATGATACAAATGCAGAGGTTAATACAGAGTCTAAAAAAGACAAAGAATCATTAGTACAAGAACCAGAGACACATGCTGAAACGTTGGACACTGGAAATACAGACACTGAGGTTTCAGAGATGGAGGGAGAGGGTCAGGCATCTCAGACAGAGAATGGTACAGAAACAGGTGCAGGTGACACTGAGAGGCAGCGAGATGCTGATGACGTAGATCAGAACATAGAGAGGAGGAGCGATGGACAGACAGACAGAGATGAAAGAGAAGACCTAGCAGATGAGGCTGGGGTTGATAGGTCAACTGGGGAAATGGTACAGGAGACAGATGACAAGGTTGATGATGGTAAGGTGGAAGATGGAGAAAAATCTAGTGAAGATAAGGCAGAGGAAGAAGCTGCAGAAAAGCTAGAGGTTCAGGATAGAAGTGAAAGTCTGGGAAAAGAGGAGACAGAGAAACCTGGGGATGAAGAGACCCAAGATGGTGAGAAAGAAAATGAGTTAGAGGGTGGCGACAATTTAAATGCAGAAGAGAAAGAAAATGAGGACAGTACAGAAAAATTTGAAGATGGTGTGAATGTTGGTGATGAACATGAAGGTGAAGCTGAAGAACTGTCTAGTGAGGCTGGGAATAGACAAAATGAGTCAGAGGATGTTCAAGATGTAAGGACACAGGGTAATGATAAAGAGGATGATGAACAGAACGAAACAGAAGATGAACAGGTTAGAAATAAACTTAGTGTTGAGGCAGAGGAAGAAGGGCAAGAGAAGCCAAACAGTGAGGATGATAATGGAGGAGAAACCGAAAAAGTGAAAGACAAAACAATGGAAGATGGGGCTCAGAAAGCGGAAGAAGAAGCAGAGATGGAGGACCAAAAGATAGATGAGATGGCAGAGGGAGCAGATGGAAATTGTGTGGAGAATGAGCTAGAAACGGGTGAAAAGTTGGTAGAAGAGCCAAAGAAAGAGGTGACAGATATGAACAAAATTAGTGAGAATACTTTAGAGGCAGGGGATGGAAAAGAAGAGGCCGTTTCTGATGAAAATACAGCCCAAAAACTAGAGGTCAACTTTGAGGACCAAAATGAGGAATCCGTTTCACAGGAAGAACAAAATGAAGTAGGTTCAAGGGGGGCACCCGATGATGACACAGAGGCCAGTACCAAGGAAGAAGTGGATGAACCTGCTGGGCTGAATAATGTCCTGCTAGATAGTAACATGGATGCTGAAAATGGAGAGAGACAAGACGTCAGTCTTGAAGAGGCTGAGAAGGTAGAAGAATATCTACAAGAGGAAACGCAAGGTAAATCAGAGGGTGAGACAACTGGTGATAGGGCTCAAGAAGTTATAGATGATAATGAAAAGCCAGAAACTGATAAAGATGTGAAAGAAGAAGAAAAACATGATGACAACGAGCAAGAGATTGAAAACAAGTCAGATGCTGAACTTGTTCCCTCCGAAAGAGAGTCTCAATTGGGTGATGAACATGAGGACCAGGCCAGTGACAATCAAAAAGCAGACAAAGAAGAGGCTGATAAAGAATCAGAAACATCTGCAACAACGTTCATAGAAAACGTAACTGCTCAGAGAACACAGGAGACAATCAATAAGGATACAGAAAATGACATTGTCTCGGCAGATGCCAAAGCACAAGAACCAAATGAGTCAGAACTGAAAGGTACTGACAATGAACTGAGAAGTAGAGATGCTCCTGAAGTAATGGATGGTGATCCAGTGGAACCTTTGGAGAGGAAAGTGAATTCTGTAAATAATGATGGTGGCTCATCTGTTTCCCATTCACTGAAATCACAGCCTGTGGAGAAAGTCAAAGATCCAGTTCTGAGCATCGATTCAGAAGATCTGGCCATTCATTCAGAAGCTTTAACTAAAGCAGCTGGGGTAGATCTAGTAAGTAACTGGATTAACATACACCAAGAATCAAGGTATTTTCAGACATTTATCGAGCCTCTTGATGAAGAGGGTCTTATCTCGGAAGAAACCGAGGAGAGGCTAAATGGTGAAGTAAATGCTACAGACGCACCAACAAGTACTGATATTGAGGGCCTTGATGAAACACTCAAGAGTGGAGATGAAATTGCAACTCCTGCAAGGAAAAATCTCAATGAGAACACAGAGTCTGTAGTTGAAAGCTTGAAAACAGAGACCAAAGCTGAGGCCATAGAAGCAGATGCTCACAGTAATCACTCTAAAGACAGCATACATACCTCAACCAAAGATGAAAGAGTCCAGGAGGCTGGAGATACTAAAGGTTCTTTGGTCACTGCTTGGTCAAGACAGAGTAATGAAGAACAGACCAATCAAAAAGACATTGCTGGACAGGAAACTTCAATATCAGATGATGTCATAAACCTAGGGACAACAGCAACATCTGAAGACATTCAAGAGCGAGCACTATCTGAAATGGAACATCAGGATGTACCGACGAATGTCAACCTGAATGGAAAAGAGTCAGAAAGAAGTAATCAACAAAATATGACTGATGAAACCACGCATTTATCCCAAACAGAGGAAGCAAGTAACAAAGAGACCCTGGAGAGTTCAGAACACAATTTGCAACCTGAACATGTATCTCAGAGTCCAACAATCACAGTAATTACAGACCTCAAAATCATCAATAAATCGGAAAACGGAAGCCAAGATGACACTGCAAGTGTAGACTTCCATTCCAGACAGTCGGATGGAAACAGGAGAACGAAAGTAATCGATGGTCATTTAAAACAGACTCTCAGCAGCAGAGACACTTTAAGCACATTCTCATTGGACGACGCAAGGTTTTTTGGGCCCTCAGGATATCCAAGATTAACGACTGCTCACACGGAGAACAGTTATTAGAACAATAGTAAATCCTTTAGCTAACCCAGGGGTGTCCAATCCTTCTCCTGTTCCACCGAGTTTAGGTCCAACCCCAATTACACATATCTGAACCAGTTAATCAGGGTCTTCAGGATTACTAGAACTTCCAGACAGGTGTGTCGGGGCAAGTTTGAACTGAACTCTGCAAGACATTGGCCTTCCAGGAGCAGGATTGGACCCATATTAATGGGTTTACAATAGTGGCACTTCCTTTTCCTTATCAGAGACCCATAGTGAGTCCTGTATGCTTGGTAGAGAAGCTATCAACAGCCCACTGAAAATAGACACCGTAGGACTCGCACAGCACAAATAATTTAATTATTCATGATGCAGAGCCCTCCAGTTGGTCAGGCTGCACTAGCAGTATACTGACATACTTCAGAACTTAACTAAGAGAATTGAACTAAAACCTCAATGCTTGCACTTTCCTCTGTGTTCCTGATTAGTATCCAGAACACTTTAATATGCAGATGCATAGTGTGATGTGAATGACATGAACACCTTGCTGATTTTTGGCACTAGTTTAATGGTGTTCTTATGATTTTACACTGGATTAGTTCACATACATTGCTATGATACCTTCTTTGTTTCTTGTCATATTCATACAGATCATTGGAGTTAAAATCAAAACTTGAGATTTTTCGATCCCACAAGCAAGGCCAGGTGTTGTTAGGTGACATCAGTCATGATCTTGTCAAGTTCCTGTTTCACATGCTGGCTTATTTGTCTAAAAAAGCTGTTTGCTTTTGAAATTAGAATAAAATACTGAAATACACTTATTTGTCCTGCTCTACCAGATACTTACTCGACACTGAAACACCAAACACAATATAAAAAACAATAAAAATAAATGTTTTGACTTTGAAATCAAAACTTTGAGATAATATAGTATGTATAATGAAAATGTATAACTGAATAATAAGTATGTTTAAATCTTCATTCTTATACAAAAGTACACACAATGCCTGAAAAATAACACAAAAAAAAGAAAACAAATCATCCAAATTGAGTGTTATGTGTCCTTAGACTAAATATGGTGCGTTCACCATAATAATTACAAGTTGACAATTCTGATATTCTACTCTGAATTATTTGTTTATTTAATAACACTCTTATTTGCCAAATGACTCATTGTGAGGTTTTGATTCATGTTTGTCGTGCCATTTTGGTTGAAAGAAGTTGGAGCTCTTTGAACATTACGACTTTGACAACAATGTGAACAGTGGTTTTTAAAAGTCGAAAACTCATAATTATGGTAATCAGACATGTCATGTATGCAAGTGTGTTTGCGTGTGATGTTCTTCAGAGAGTTGCTGCTTCTAGTTGCTGTCCTCAAAACTTCCATTGCTGCTGCATGAATGGAAACGCATGGTGCTCATGGGATCTGACACATATCCTGCGGGAACAGCACGGAACACAGTGACTGACACGCACTCTAATACAACCACCCACTTGTTGCACCATATGCTGACACGCACACAGTGCTCTCGTCTTTGTGAAAATGTCATGTTAACTTCAAAACAAATTTGCATGGATCAACAATCATGATTGATCAGCACATGATTGTTGCCATATTCTATGTGAATTAAAATGAAAAATAATGTTGCCCCCCCATTAAGCTGTTACATAAACAGATGAGTCACAAGTTTGATAGTCATTTCCAGTTGGACACGAACCGTTTCGGTCTATGGGTGGGAACTGCATGTTCCTCCTCAGCTCATCCAGGGACAAACCCTGTGAAGACCTCCGACCAGAGCTGTCAAAATAAAAGAAAGGATTGAATCAACAATGCGATTAGTATTGGTTTACACTAAAGACCACAGAACAAGCACGATTCTTCTGCGATATGAAATTTTAATGATGCTAGATAGGATACACTTCCATTGCTTTGTTGTTGTCATATCAGCTCAATGAGGCCTTGCAGGGTTTGTCCTGCTCAGATGATCCTCTATTGAATTTGTTTTCTATTTAGTCATTCACAGTGTCACTTTAGCCTAATTTATTGCTCATACCACCAAACTGCATACATTGCTAGATCTGGTTACATAAAACATCATATTGCAAAGATTATGACTAAATTAGGCTCCAAAGCAGGAGTCCCTTCTAGTAATTTCTCAGTTGGCGGTTTTGTTGACAGTTGCCAGGTTCCTCCAAAACACACACTCATTCATCACCACCCATAAAGAATTAAGAGGCGACCACCAGCAAAGGTTCTCAGTGTGAATGTCATGCAAGTTTCATTGCAGTTGCTTTCTTTTGTTTTCATGCCCTGGTTTCCAAGCAACAGCACTTCAGACTGTACAGAAGTGTTGTGGTTGGACTGCATAGCACTGAGTGACCAAACAAAAGAGCAAGGTGACCTGACTCCTCCATTAATGTATGGGTATGACACAATGGCCTCTATTTAAATTCATATTTGTTTTCTCACTAATGTAGTTTGGCAATAAGTTGGTGGGAGGCTTTTCCTAGCAAATACAACTCAGTTTGCAAAATCACAGTCTCATTCTTGGATAGTATATAGGTTTGTGATAGATTTGTGTACTTTTGGGTCCAAAATGCATAGGCACGGGCGTTGAGGGCATATTCCAACTCGAAACGCGAGCGAAGGGCAGCTACGTGACTTCGTCCAGGACTACCACGTGCTACCAGGCAGTCAGTGGAGGATGAGGGCGAAAGAGAACCACTGCTGTTACTGGAGGCTGGAGACATTAGCTGGACACACATAGAAATATGAATAAGTACTGGACTAATAAAATAACAATGTATAGTAGATATGTGCATGTATGCTACCTCCACGTTACACAGGCATTCCTCTAGTTTGGCAACCACTTCCGAAAACTCGGGTCTTTCCTGTCAGAGGGTCAAAAATAGGGGATTTTCATCAGAGAGGTTTGGTTGAAGTACAGGAAATAATTTCTGGCTATCCAATCAGCTGCTCCTCTGAAGAGGACTCGCTGCCCAAGCATCATTCAGAGTGAAGGACTTCAAAAGACCAGATACAGTACTTCATCAGAGAAACGAGACACAAAAAAAAACACACATGAATTATGAAGACCATATATACACCACCGTTGAAATGATTGGGGTTTTAAAAAATACTATTTAGCAAGCATGTATTAAAAGTGAATTCTGCAATGAATTGCTTTGTATAAAGAATCCTATGTTGTTTATGTACATAAAGGTTTCCATAAATATATTAAGCAGCACAACTTAGATAATAGTAAGAAATGTTTCTTGAGCAGCAAATCTGCATATCAGAATGATTTCTGAAGGATCATGTGACGCTGAAGACTGAAGTAATGGCTGCTGAAAATTGCCGGAATAAATGACATTATTTAAATATAAAAGTCATGTATTAAAATATAAAGCAGTTATTTAAAACTGAATCTTGTTCATCTCTTTAAGCGACACTAAATGAAAGCACCGTACAAGCTGTTGGCATCCTGGCTCTTTTAAAGTGTTGCTCAGCAAAAGCTCTGTGCTCCAGAGAATAGTGTAAAGCCGCACTTGTTACCAGGGCACATTCCTAACAAGCACGCTTGACACAGTTTCAGCCCCGCACCTGAGGGACCAGCGCTGAGAACATTGCAAAGATGCTGTATATAAGAAATAACACCTGTTGTTGTAGAGAGACACGGTAAGCTAGCAACTGGATGCTCAGAAACAGAAATACAACTTGTCCTGAGCTACAGAGATAAGGCATTCTGGGTAATCTAACTGATTATAAACAGACTCAGTGGCACAGAGTAGTAGTTCATGAATGGATTTAATAGGGCCATATGAATTTGGATATTTCTAAATTAGTTTAAGCTCTTTATTTCAACTTTGGTTCAACTTTTTTTTTTAAATGATGCTTTATGTACTTGCAAAAATTTGAGTGGTTTATCGCACCTCTTTACCTAGAAAGCAAGCAACTAAATGTTAGAATTTAAACTGTGGAAAAGCAACTAATCTAATTTCATAGTGATTTAAAAAATATATATTTTACATGCATTTAAAGTAAGTGTGCATATCTCTTGATAAACCTACTTCTTTTCTGAGCATGTTTTGGGCTGGATGTGGGTCACTCACCTCTGGACAGACATTCCAGCCTCTCATCAGCAGTGCTGAGATGGGTTTGGGAATCGAGTATCCGATAGGAGGGCGGACATGATGATACGCCATATCTGCAGCAGCTGCAGCTGTAAAGAGTTCACAGAGATGAGAGTGAGACCTTTTTAATTCAAATTTTTATATTATTATAATATTAATACACTTTTTTGATCATTTAATTGAAATATATATTTTCATCTGTTTTAATATTTCATCATATTTTTAATGGGATAGTTCACCCAGAAAATGAAAATTTACTCACACTTAGGCTATCCAAGATGTAAATTACTTGTTTGTTCATCAGAACAGGTTTGGAGAAATTTAGCATTACATCACTTGCTCACCAGTAGATCCTCTTCAGTGAATGGGTGCCGTCAGAATGAGAGTCCAAACAGCTGATAAAAACATCACAATAATCCACATCACTCAAGTCCACCAATTAACATCTTATGAAGTGAAAAGCTGCATGTGTGTAATAAACAAATCCATTATTAAAGCAATTTAAAGGGATAGTTCAGCCAAAAATGAAAATTACCCCATGATTTTACGTACCTGCGCATACGACAGTTAGTTTGAAAGTTAGAGATTAAGGTTTATAAAGTTGTAAATATGGATATTTTTCTTACACAAACGCATCACTTCGCTTCGGGAGGCCTTTATTAACCCCCCGGAGCCGTGTGGACTTCTTTTATAATGAATTGGTTCAATCTTTTGGACTTCAAATTTTGGGCTACGATCCACTCCCATTATAAAGCTGGGAAGAGCCAGGATGTTTTTTAATATATCTCCGATTGTATTCGTCTGAAAGAAGAAAGTCATATACATCTAGGATGGCTTGAGGGTGAGTAAATCATGGAGTAAATTTCATATTTGGGTGAACTAACCCTTTAAATTTAAACAGTCGCTTCTGGACAAAATACAACTCCATATTCTATAGTAACGCTTCCTCCAGTGAAAGAAATGGTTTCAAGTTAAAAAACATCTTAATGCTAAATTTGTTTATTATGAACACAGTTTTTAGATTCACAAGAAGTTAATTGGACTGGATTCATGTGGATTACATGTGGATTATTGCAATGTTTTTATCAGCTTTTTGGACTGCTTGTTTCTGACGGCACCCATTCACTGAAGTGAATCCACTGGTGAGCAAGTAATGCAAAATTTCTCCAAATCTGTTTGAATCACAAAACAAACCCATCTATATCTTGGATGGCCTGAGGGTGAGTAAATTTTCATTTTTAGTATTTTATAATGAATATTTTGTTAATCAACTTGAAAATAAAGATGAAAAACTCATAAAAAGTTCAAAATACAGAGAAAATTAAATGATATAACCCAGTCTAAAGGGCATTGAGGGTCAGTTTTAGGTATCACAGTGCAGTGCCTGGTTTGAGATGTGCAAATGGAATCTCCCCTGTGAGCAGCTCCCACAGGCAGAGAGCATAGCTGAACATGTCCGCTTTCACCGTGTAGCGTGTACATTGGGTAAACACCTCTGGGGCCATCCAACGCAGGTTCTGCAGAGCATAATGAGAGCATAATGAGAGCAAAATGACGAACACAAAACAATGTGCAACTTACAAAATGCCTGCTAACCCCAAAGGACAGGCACACATACTCCCCAAAGACACACTGACGTACTTAACATGACGTACAAGAGAGCCAAAACCGCAATGTAGGCAGTATTAAAACAGCTTGCATGTGCTGAAAGAGATTATTAATGCATTACCTTTTTAAGGTGATAATTAATAGACAGAATTCATCAAGAACACAGAATGCATGTACCCCAGGTTGTTTAGTCAGGTTATCCTCATCCACAGACAACAGGAAGCGAGACTCTGCAGAACAATAAAAAAAGTATTTTTAAATTGTGGAGATCAAAAGTGTCTTTTCCTAATTTAATACAGTTTTTTTTTTCATTTTAAATTATATCATCAGTATCTGAAACATGAATTTCATGTCTTAGTATTTGGTTTGTCCCACTTTTGCTTTTATGATCACAGCACTGAAGCTGTTGATTGACATCAGCAAGATTTTCAATTATCCAAAGAGCATCTTGAAGCTGGAAAATCTGACCATTTGCACAAAGAAATTCACATGGTCAAAAAAAACCTGAAAGCTTTTGGATTTTGAAAAAAAAAAAATGAAGAAGAAATCGTCACGATTTCTTTTTTTCAAAATCCAAAAGCTTTCAGGTTTTTTTTCCAGGCATAAATGTGATTTTGGATCCAAGATTTTTAACTTGACTCAACTGTTTTTGCTCTAACATAATAAAGCAGACTGAGGTAAGACTTCCTTAAGTTCAAGTGCAATGCTAAAGTGTGTGACATTTTTTTACCTCCAAAATCAGCCACCACAGCGTGTCCATCTTCATACAGTAGAATATTATGACTGAAAAGATATCATTGGATGAAGGGAGGTTTAAAACAAAGAGCTCAGAATGCTACATTTCACCCTGCTGCCTAGTACAATGTAATAGGAGGGTTTACACAAACGGACAGAGAAACACCATGATTATTGAACGAAGCATGTGATGATGATGATGGTGACTGACCTGTTGAGGTCTCTGTGAATGATTGGTTGGGTCAGATTGTGCAGATACTCCATGCCCTTCGCTACATCAATGGCAATGATGAGCTTGGACTGCAGATTGATGATTCTGGATGTAAAGACATCATTAAGTGAACACCTCCTCCTCACCACTGATCAATACACAAACCCATCATTCCAACTCAAACAGATCAATGAGATGATGATCACCTTAAACTGCATATGGAGCACTAAGTAGAAATCAGACGCTTAGTGGAATTGATGCAGGTCCTAAAAACAGATCCTAGATTGCTTCAGATTTCTTTCTCTTATAGTTACGTTCTAGTCAGGACTTCTCCAACTTTTTTGAAAATGGCCCTATTCATGATCTTAACATCGAGTTCCGCCAATTAGAAGAGTTGCTGTTACTGTTGAAATGGGAATTGCAACACTAACCACCCACTTTCATAAAACATTGCAAGTTATGTAATCAAATCTCCCCCCCCCACACTCTCAATCAACACTGTAGAACTGCATTATATATACATAATGTTTGTTATAAATGATACAATATACATTATACTTAAAAGTGTGGGGTCGGTAAATGGTTTTTAAATGTTTTTGAAAGAAGTCTCTTATGCTCACTGAGGCTGCATTTATGTGATCAAAAATACAGTAAAAACGCTCCGGTTACTCACGTAACCTCGGTTCCCTGAGATAAGGGAATGAGTGCTGCATCGTCTTTTGACGACTTGTTTGGGGAAACTCGTAAACAGGAGTTTCCCCAAACAAGTCATCAAAAGACGATGCAACGGGAGTTACCTTTCGATAGGGAACAATAATGTTGTGAAATATTACCATTTTAAAAAAACTTTTTCTTTTTTGTAAGAAAAAACATTTTCTAATGTTTTCTATTAGATTTATTTTAAAGGCAATTTATTCCTGTGATCGTAAATCCAATTTTTAGCAATCGTTACTCATTCTTCAGAGTCAAATGATCCTTCAGAAATCATTCTAATATGCTAATTTGGTGCTCAAGAAACATTTCTTACTATTATCAATGTTGAAAACAGTGCTGCTTAATATTTTTGTGGAAACTGACATTTTTTAAGACTTTTTGATGAATCAGCAGCATTTATTTGAAATAGAAATCTTTTGTAATATTATAAATGAAAAATTATATACATTTCTCTTGAACAGTAGTGTAAACACATACACACATACATACACATAGTATTCTTAAAATCACCTCTTCTGCTCGTGTAACAATGAGAACAGTGATCCTCCGGACACATATTGGGTTACAATGGCAAACTGACTGGGGTCGTCCAAACATGCCCCCACAAACTGGATCACACAGGGGTGGTTGAGACGACACAGGATGGACACCTCCCGACAGAACATATCTGTATCTGACTTTGAGCAGTATGTGTTTGCGCGGTACCTGTGGAAAGGTTATAGCTGTTCACTTTGTATACATGATGTGGACAATAAGGAAAAGCAAGTAAAAAGCTCTTACCGTTTAATTGCAACTATCTTATTGCGGCACCTTCCTTTGTAGACCTTTCCAAAGGAGCCTATAGTTGCAGTGTTTAGTGGATTAGGTTTTAATGGGGGACTCAGGGAGAGCTCATATTTATCATTAAACTGACATACCTGATCCAACAATCTCGTTAAACTCCAGTTCATAAAGTTGAAGGTGGAAGTTTGATGGAAGACTTGCTCTCAGGAGAAGCACATCTGCCTTCTCTGAGGAGAAAAGAGGGTAAACAGGAGTTTGTTTGTTTGATACCTTCACATCAATCATTGTATGAAACTCTAATCAGCTTATGTTGTTGACATATGCCCATGAGTCACGAAAGATGGTTCACGTTATTTGCAATGTCTGTGACAGATACAAACTTAAAGGCTTAAACTGTAGCAGTTATGCAGAGGGAGGATGTTTGGAGACAGTTTCTGACTCACTGACCCTCAGAAGATTTTGGTGACTGTGGGTAGCAGTATTTCAGCACAGAAAAAGAGTATCATAGCAACAGTGATTCATGGAGTCAGCTAACTGTGTGTGCGTGTGTGTGCTTTACCTTTAGTCATACTTTTGATCTTTCCCAGGGGAGAAGGAACAGAAACATAAGATCCATCTGCAACCGAAAACAACAATAAAATACTTTCCCTAAAATTCACAGCAGCAACAGATTTGTCCAACCAGCTAATTCACAGTACAAATCTGTCAGGCAACATGTGGAGAGTGTCTCATACCCCCTCCTGGTTGAGAATATTCATTGCAGGGTGAATCATCCTGAGGTCGTTTGTAGTGTTTTAGCAGAGTAACAATGGCATCATGGCCTAAAATGAACATGCACACATAGATACATACACACAACATATATATACTAAAATGTATATTTGTCAGTCACACATATGAAAATCAAGGCTTTTACCCGTCACGTAGAGTTAGAAAATGTAATAGATCAAGAACAGCGTTCCTATTTTCTGTCATTTTAGACATTCTCTGACTGGATATATGTCTCTGTGTGTGTGTGTGTGTGTGTGTGTGTGTGTGTGTGTTAAATGTGAGATAGAATAGATAGATATGATACGATGTGATACATAGCTAGATAGATACATAGATAGATAGATCTTAGACCTTTCTCATAGGCCCACATTAAGCATGTCTGTTCATCCTTTTCCCCACTGGAGCGGCTGGGGTCGCAAGCTACCAGATTCATATCTGCCCCGTTGTCCAAAAGAAACTGGACCAGTCGGATGTGTCCATGGAAACAGGCACTATGTAGACCTATTGTTTCAAATATCAACCAGACTATCAACATAACACAAAACATATAACGTCTGTCTTATAACACTGAGATGTCAAGTCAAGAATTTTTGTCATAATTTTTTTATGTAAACCAGATTACCGCTGTCATCATACCTGTGTGTCCATCTCGCCCCTGATGGTTGATGCTCACGGCATTCTGACTGAGCAGATACTTCACCATTTCCAGGTTCTTGCCGTAGGTGCAGGCACTACAGAGTACATTAGACCTTAATTTAGTGTGTAACAACAGGATCAGCAGGTATCTTAACCCAATCTGTCTTTGGAGGAATACGTATTTCTATATATGCCCATAAATTAATGAAAGTGTAACAAACGGAAGTGGTCAGGTGGAACGTTACCTGTGAAAAGCTGTCTCACTGAAGATGTTCTCCTTAGACAGACTCTCTGTGCCCGACAACTGAATAATCTCCTGCACCACTTCAAACTTTCCATTGTAGCAAGCTCTGATGGGGAATATGAGACTCAAATCACAATCACTATAACTGCTATCCAGATTCCAGATTATTTAATTTCACTTTGGCCATTTGTTGAGTTTAACTGCCACCTTGTGTTGTGTGTGATTCACTTTGAAATAGAACTCACAGGTGGAGAGGTGTGTCACCATAGATGTTCACAGAGTGCGGCTGTATGTCAAAGGTGCCCTGCAGAAGGAAACGGACAACCTCTTGGTGTCCAAATCGAGAGCAGAAATGAAGGGGAACATGGTCCTCGTTGTCTTGAGCATTGACTGTATAGGAGCGATATGCTTTAAAAGAATAGTTCACCCAAAAATGTAAACATGCTGAAAATGTACTTACCCTCAGGCCTAGATCTAAGATGTAGATGAGTTTGTTTCTTCATCGGAACAGATTTAGCGTTTCTTTTTAAGAAATGTATAAATACTCTCAATAGAGGACTCAAGCCGGAAGCAACGGTTTAAAGTAAAAAAAGAAAAAAACTTCTAATTATGGATGTGTTTGTTATAAACATACAGATTTTCACTTCACAAGACATTAACTGATGGACTGTAGTTGTTTGGATTACTTGTGGATTATTATGATGTTTTTATCAGTTGTTTGAACTCTCAATTTGACGGCACCTATTCACTGCAGAGGATCCAGTGGTGAGCAAATGATGTAATGCTAAATTTATCCAAATCTGTTCAGATGAAGAAGGCCTGAGATTGAGTAAATTCACAGCAAATTTTTTTTTTGGGTGAACTATTCCTTTAAAGATAGGCCTATATAATGTTTACGATCAAGATCAATTAAATACCAATACACTGATACACTAAAAAAAACTCTCTCTCACCATCAGTTTTGCTGCCATCACCCATCAGCAGTTTGACAATGCCCAGATAGCCTTTAGCTGCAGCCAGGTGAAGCGGTCTGTCCCCCACCTCTCCACTCGCATTGACATCAGCCTCAAACTTCATCAGGAGCTTGCATACCTGTTTCACAAGAAAACAAAAAGATCATGAGTAAGCTGTTATGAAGCCCTGGACATTTATGATATGAAGTAAAGACTGACCTGTTCATGGCCAAAGTAAGCTGCAATGTGCAGAGGGGTGAAGAACACTGCATCTTGGACACTGACATAAGCCCCGTGTTGCAAGAGAATATCAACAACCTTGAAGGAAAAGTAGGGACAACCTAGTCCTAGTCCATCACATTTTCTGAATGACTCGGTTTAAACCCCATAGTTTAATTTCAGGTCCAACACGCACCTCAAGATGGGCGGCCACAGTAGCTATATGTAGGGCCGTGAGGGCTCCATACCCCACCTGCTGGATATCTGCTCCACCATGCAGCAGCGCAGTGACCAGTTCAGCATTACCCTACATCAAAGAAACAAAAATAACCTCTTATCACATCTTAAATATTGATGCCGAAACTCAATTCATCATAAACATTTTTAACATGATTAATTCCTAGCACACAGCATTTGGGATTATTAAGCCTTGACTGACCTTGAATGCAGCCAGGTGCAGTGCAGTGAATCCATTCCGGGTAAGTCTGGATGGACGCAGACCTTTCAGCATGAGGGTCCTGATGTGAGCTTTATTCCCTGGTAGCAAAAAAGAAAACAGCTTGAATTATAGGAAAGTACCATAACAAACTGAAGGTAATGAATCAAGCAAATCAACAGGGGGACATTTGCTCCTACAAAGTAAGTTAAATATCATTTCAAAGTGAAATGTTAGTGATTCAACATGAGTACACTGGAATGAGTCATATATAATGTTCCAAATGAACATCACTGCATTATAGCAGATAACGTTTAACATGTTTTAGCTCTACCTCCACATATGCAGCAGAGATGCAGCAGGGACAGTCCACCCTCTGTGCGATAATTCAGATTGACTTTATTAAATGCTTCATCTGAGCTGTATCAAAAACATATAAAACAGATCTCCACGTTCATTCTTTCCTCAGTTGTGTTATTAAAATAGAAGACCACACATTAAGCCACATTTGTAAACACTAATAATAGTACACTACAAAACTTAGTTTCAAGCAGTCTCACCTGAAAACATGCTTGAGTTCCTTGAACTCCTCCTCCTTCATTTTCAAGTCTTCCTCCAGTCTCTCAATTATAACAGCATATGACTCACTCACTTTCTTTTTCCACTCATCTAAAGCAAAACGTTGAATCAAGACCACAACATGGACACGATAATCCAATTTTACATACAGAACAATCATTACTCACTGTCAGAGAAGACTGTAAATGTCAACAAGGATTAAAAGACTGAAAATATTGAATATTAGCATCAGCCGAACGAATAAACTGAACGAATCAAACAGCCAACTGAAGAAACTTAATGTTTACCTGTACAGGTTTGAGTGGGTCTTGATTTATAATTCCCCATCAGATTGGTTGGTTTAAACTTTTGTACACGGTTAGCTGGAGGGAAAGTCTCATGCAGTGGTAACACAATGCTTTGGCACAATAGAGAAGAGTCCGATAAGGGATCACAGCCCCTTCTAAAAATACATCAGCCTCGTGTGGAACGTGTGACAATGACAGCTGACCTCTCAAAGGATCTGTACCTATTACAGGGTGACGCCACGGTCAATTTCTCTCTTCAGACAATAGCTGCATCAAGACTCATCAATATTTCTCTATCTTTCCCTCTCTGAACTTGGATGTGACTAAAACAGATGATTCTGTGTTCTATAAAGGAAATGCACTACCATTCAAAATTTGGGGTCAGTAAGATTTTTATTTTTTTGACAGAAGTTAATACTTTTGAGCAAGGATGCATTCCATTGATAAAATGTAAAAAAAAAAATTAAAAAAAAATCATAAAATAAACTTTCTGACCAAACATATCACTATTTCCACAAAAATATAAGAAATGTTTCCTGAACAACGAAGTTTAAAATGGGTAAATTAAATGATAATTGTGTATGAGATTACACACATGATTTGGACACACCTCTCTAATGCCTTGATTGGTGTTTTGTGAAGATGCTCCAAGTAAGATAAATATTTAAACATAGTAGAAGGAATAACTCTGCACACACAAAATTAAATTGATCCAACACAAATTTAATAAACAAACATGCCTGGAAAAAACAAAAATAAACATTGAATTGAAAAACACTGACATCGGCGCAAATAGCCTCGTGGGCAGCGCACCAACATATAGCGTTGTTGCACTTTGGGGCGTCACGAGTTTGACTCCCAATTTGTGCACTTTTCCTAATCCCATCCCACCTCAATTCCTGTCTGAAATACTGTCCTATCTAATAAAGGTAAAAATGCCAAAAATAAATCTTAAAAAAAAAAAAATGCAATGCCTATGGGTAGCTATTTTGGACATGCAAGTCCTATCTACTCAAATGGTGAAATCCTGAAATCTTAAAAACTGCTTGCCACACTGATATTTAAATAACATATTTCTAATCAACAACAAAATCTGGCATGAAATGTTTCGTATGCTCAAATAGCATGAAAAAAAGCTTATATTCCAGACTGGCCCAGCCAGCGTGCAAGTGCGTCTCAGGACACTGACTGTTGCTATGGCAAACGAAGCTCTTAATGGCAGCTGCAGTGACGCATGACTTTACTAACTGCCAATTGGCTCTTTTATTCAGAAGGAGGGACTTATTCCACCATATTGCATGTTGCACTTTCTCCCATTCGTAGCAATGTGAGTGCACTGTCTTGGTATTTCTATAGTGTTTGTTATGGGCAATTTAAGATTTTCATCACATGGCTCAACCTGATCTCATGGCAATGCGTACATTTTTGACAAGGTGGCTAATTTGTACAAACCCACAAACTTTGGGAAAAATTGTATGTATTTTACGAGGTGGCAAATTCGTAGGAATTTGTACGAAGGACCACACCTAACCCCGCCCCTAAAATTAACTGACAGAATTATACAAAATCGTACGAGTAAGGTCGAGTAAGGTACGAATTTGTTCAAATTAGCTACCTCGTAAAATACGTACAAATTGGCCATAAGACAGCGTTGCATGGCTATACTGCCCTACAAGGCAAAAAGTAGTAACCTTTTGTCAAAACTGAGTTTTGAGACTAAAATCAGGACTATCTCTACTGTGGCATACGGTTTGCTCAGATTTAGAGAAAACAGTGTGTGAAAACTGATATCGAATCAATTTAGTAAAAGAAACTGAATGAAGAAATAAAAGAAATGCACCCTAAGAATGTCTTCATAAAGTTCTTTCCTAAATTTCAGCATTTCCTCCAGGTTCTTGTTCTGCAGAGTTTCTTGTAAAGAGGTTAGTGTGGCTTTTTTTGATAGTGTGAAAATGGTTCCACTATCCAGTGCCTTCAGCATCCCCAGTGATATCACAAATGAATCCTTTAGATTGGAGCACACTGGGAAAATGCAGGCGTTCCACAAACTACACATAGATGTGTCTCCTGAGAACCTGACCTTCTCAGGAAACAAACCCCAGAGTCCAACACAGTCCTCCAGATTAACCTTAAACAAACTCAATGCTTTCATATGAGCAGGACTGGATACACTTTTCTTCAGATCATCTTTAACACCAAAAACCACAGTCACAAAACCCGTTTTTCCATCCAGGTTTACAGACAAAGAGTGTATGAAGGTGTCACTTGGCACTGTTAGATCCGTGCCTATCCAGCAGCCGCTGATGATAGATCTACTTCCGACTTTAACTCTAGCATCCAGTCTGGAGTATTCCACAACACTGCCCTGGGATACAGTCACACTGGGATGCAGGATGCTGTGCAACACGCAAACTCTAGTTTTCTCTGATGGCTCCAAGTCGCACACACTGAAGGCAGCAGAGAGCAGGCCGAGTTCTGCTCTGAGACAGGGGTCAGCGGTGAAGTGGAACAAGTATTCCTCTGTGGTGCCGACATGATAAAACTTGGAGTTGTTCAACAGGATGACGCTGAGTGCCGTGCCTTTGAGACGATGGAAAATCTTTCTGCGAATCTCAACAAGACCGTTTTCCTTCTTTGTGACGTTGGCAGTGTTTTCCTGTAATCCACAGTAGCTCTTCGCCCCAGGGCTTGAAGAAAGTCTCCATAAGCATCGATTTCACATGTCAGAGGGCTGATTTCACTGAACAAGGTCAGCAGGGTCATGGCAGTCCCGTAATCAAAATAGTAAATGCTGTCAGTGTAAACAAACTCCTCTCCTTCCCTCTTGCATACGGTGTTGCATTTGAACATCTTTTCGATGCTTGGTTTGTGCAGAA
Source organism: Sinocyclocheilus anshuiensis (assembly GCF_001515605.1). Taxonomy (NCBI): domain Eukaryota; kingdom Metazoa; phylum Chordata; class Actinopteri; order Cypriniformes; family Cyprinidae; genus Sinocyclocheilus; species Sinocyclocheilus anshuiensis. The sequence continues at coordinate 1,752,655 of NW_015549584.1, forward strand.
ATTGAGAGCAAGTTCTGTATTCCATATCACAAAATCTGGGCGTCCCTGCTGGTTCGAGAACAAAAACTCCATGAGTGGTACCAATAGAGAGAGGGGAGGGATGTGCTAAGGCAGTAAAACCTGACTTATCAAACACCACATTCTCTTGGTCAGAGACACTGTAGAGCTCTATATCATCAGCACAGGTAACCAGCATTCCCGGCTTCATGTGTGAGGGGAAATCCACATACATTGCAAGTTTGAGCTCCAGCATTTGATATAAAGGGTTTCCCAGGGGCACAGCTGTGAGTATTTTACCCAGGGCACTGGCACTGGGCAAACGTTGACTGAATCCTCCTGCATATGTAACAAAATGCATAGATAAATAAGTACATTTTAACAAAAGCATACAAATGAATATATCCAAGATTTCTATTTCAAATAATTGCTGTTCCTTTTTGTTCATGCCTTCAACTTGTTCATGCCTTTATCACCAGCAGGGTGGACTATTGTAATGGTCTCCTCACCGGCCTTCCCAAGAAGACTATTAGACAGCTGCAGCTCATCCAGAACGCTGCTGTCAGGATTCTGACTAGAACCATGAAATCTGAGCATATCACACCAGTCCTCAGGTCCTTACACTGGCTTCCAGTTACATTTAGGATTGATTTTAAAGTACTTTTACTCTTTTATAAATCACTTAATGGCCTAGGACCTAAATACATTGCAGATATGCTCACCGAATATAAACCTAACAGACCACTCAGATCATTAGGATCGAGTCAGTTAGAAATTCCAAGGGTTCACACAAAACATGGGGAGTCCGCTTTTAGCTATTATGCCGCCCGCAGCTGGAACCAGCTTCCAGAAGAGATCAGATGTGCTAAAACATTAGCCACATTTAAATCCAGACTAAAAACTCATCTGTTTAGCTGTGCATTTATTGAATGAGCACTGTGCTGCGTCCGAACTGATTGCACTGTATTTTATGTATAATCATTTTCTATTTTAACTGTTTTAAATTCATTTTAAATCAATTTTTAAATCATTTTAAAAGTTTATAAATTCCTTGTTTTATTGTGGTGATTATTTGTTATGATTATTTGACTTCCTTTTATGTAAAGCACTTTGAATTGCCATTGTGTATGAAATGTGCAATATAAATAAACTTGCCTTGCCTTGCCTTTTTAACTTTCTATTCATCATAGAATCCTGAAAAGAAATGTAACAAGGTTTCCACAAAAATATTAAGCAGCGTAACTGTCTTCGTACATTGATAATTATAAAAGAAAACATTTCTTGAGCAGCAAATGAGCACATTTGAATGATTTCTGAAGGATCATGTGACACTGAAGACTGGAGTTATGTACGCTGAAAATTTATCTTTGACATCACAGTAATAAATTACATTTACATTACATTCTAAAAATATATCTAAAATATTTATATAACAGAAATAGTCATTTTGAAATGTAATAATGTGTCACAGTGTATTTTATTTATTTTTTTTTTTGTTTTGTTTTACTGTATTTTTCAATAAATAAATGCAACCTTGGTAAGCATAAGAGATTTCTTTCAAAAACATGTAAAAAATCTTTCTGACCCCAAACTTTTGAATAGTACATTACAGCTCATTAACAATAAACAAAATGCATGAATGAGGTGATGAATATTATATAGATTAATACAGTACCTGCATGAATAAGGATGACTTTAAATCCTGACAGTGACTTGCCATATTTATCATGTAGACACTGCAGTGAATGTAAAGTTGATCCACCATTACCTGTATGTTCAGATGAAGAAAAAACTCTTAAAAATGTACATTAAATACAATTTTTAAAATATATTTTTATATATCTCACCAATCTTGCATCCTGGAGGATCTGCAAACACATGATAATTGATGCCAAGAGGCAGTTCTTTCCTCTCCAGTTTCTCAGTGATCTGAATTCCATAAGCAGACCTCTGGTCCTCATCCACTGCAGTGATGACCACAAGATCCCAGAATTCATCAGACTGAACTTCTTTACCTGTGGATGGGAAATAAATAACTTTTACTCTTCTTATAGTTATAGAAACCCTCATGAGCAACAAATGGGTCATTCCTGGGATTCGGTAAGATTTCAACTTGGAATATACGTGTTTTTCAACTACATGTGATTCAACTTCTAAATACCCCACATCATTAGGCACATATCAAACCTCCAAAAAAATAATATTTTCCCACCTCAGGCATTAAAGACCTTTTATTATTTTCAAATTTTTTCAGCTTTAGACACCTTTTTTTTCTCAACCCCGTAACGGACAAAATGGGATTGGTTTAAAAAGGATTTTACACAGAAATTGTTATAAAACAAACATGTACCTACTGCTCATGTGGCCCTGATAACAATTTAATGATAACAAATGTAACATTTATCATAATTGTCACATTTTTACAGGACTGAAACTAAAAAATTGTGTGTCTATGGTCTCTTATTTTTGTAAAAAATATTTTTAATTTAAAATTTTAACTAAAACCACAATTTTATTGTTTTAGCCCTTAACATGTGGGGGGGTGGGGGTGGATGAACAAATGTCTCCTGTAGCGAATCGATGTGTTTTTGTAAGAAAAATATCCATATTTAAAATGTAATAATCAATTTAATCTAGATTCGCTACAGGAGGCCTTTGTTCACCCCCCGGAGCTTTTGGACTGATGCATGCAACACCCGCTGAGTGGCATTAAACAGCTTGAAAGATCAAATACAATTTTTAATGTAACTCTGACTGGATTCGTCTGAAAGAAGAAAGTCATATACACCTAGGATGACTTGAGGGTGAGTAATTTATGGGCTAATATTCATTTTTGGGTGAACTATTGTCTTCCCTGTATTTTTCTAAAAATATTAATGTGACAAAGTGTGACAGGGTTGAAGACTGTAACAAATGTTTACAGCACAACACATTTTTGTTTTGTTTCTCTCTCATATCGTCAACCAAAAACAAAAATATGAGTTGTCATGATTTTGGAGTACATATATTTACTAAAACTATGACTATTTTATATCTTAATAAATGAAGCAAATAACTCAGCCCTGTCACAAGTTTACAACCCCGTAACAATGAGAAATACATATATTTGTGACGGGGTTGTGGTTTTTCACTCAAAATGGCCACTGCTCCTCATATAGTGTAGGAAAGTAGACCATATATGGCAGCAATAAAATAAGTACATTGTATATACTAAAATGTTGAAAAAGTAATAATTTTCCATCTTAATTTAATGTGATGGGTTTGAGTTGTTAAGCTTGACAGTACCCTCCCTGACTATAACATGCCTCAAAAATATGAATAAAAAGTATGATACTACTAACCATTTTCTGCACCACTATTAAAGAGACCTGAATGATGCAATTTCTGGGGAATGATGTCTTTACTGGGAAATGATGTCACATATGAGTGGAGTCTAAATTATTATGGGCGCAGAATGGTTAGTGTGACAGGGTTGAGTTCAGACTGAGGGACATAAAGTTTAAAGTCTGTTTTTATAAAATATTTTGCTTTCTGTTTTTGAAAAATATTTTTTACAAGAAAGGAACACACATAAATGCTTACATTGTTTCAAAAATCACAAACACTATGCACATTTTGTTAATAATTTTCTAAGTACAAACTCAGTGAAGTGCCTCAGGGACATGACAAAATGCTTGGTTTAAGATAGATATAAAACATTAATTTATGCTAGAAAATATTAAAATGCAATAATTATTTTTATTCGTTATAAAGGGCATCCCAAAGTTTTGTGAAAAGCTTCTAACAATTAATTTTGGTGAACCACCACTTTAGAAACTCTGGGGGACTGAAAGATTACCGAATCCCAGGAAACTGAAAAATGAGTGTTTACTATTGTCATTTTGCATTATTGACACACTATTTTCCTAATTAATGCTGTTCAGTTGCTTTGACACAATCTGTATTGTTAAAAGCGCTATATAAATAAAGGTGACTTGACTTGACTTGACTTGAATGACCCAAATAATCTCACGCAAGTGAATATTCTCAGTGAAAAGTACCACAGTATTACCATGTTTATTTGGGCATGTAGCTACCATATGCCATGGTAAGTGAATTAACTATGTAGTAAATACCATGGTATGAGAATGAGACAATCGCTCAGCAGCAGCAATCTCAGCAGTCAACAAGTCAAGCAGCTGTAAAAAAAATAGAAAAGTTGAAAGATGTAACGGAAACGTTACCTCTTATTTGTTTGAATTTTTCAAGTTTGTCCTTGGTGGATTTTTGCAGATGGATGTTTAAGCGCTCTGCCATTATGAGAATCAGCAAGTCTGACCATTCAAATCCTTTTATCTGTCTAAATCGCTACACTAACATCTGACACTTTTATTCAACCACAAATATGAACCAACAACAGGACATCAATAACAGATGTACGGAAACATGTGCGACAATGATCAGTTATTTTGGCGTTTTCAAAAAACTACTTAAAACCATCAGATATGTCCCGTAACTTGTGTTCACATAAGCACTTCCGGGTTCCAGTCACGTGACAAACAAACTCTGACGTCCATACATATTACTCTCCATCAAATAATATACATTAAACTGAATTAATTATTCATAATTTTCAACCTCCCGACACAAAGCAGTATTCGTTTTATTTGTAAAGTGGTGTGAGTGGTTTTCAAGAAAATGTTTGGAGAAGCTTCTTGTATCTCCAACTAATGTTGTCATAGCAACTTTTATCTTTGACTCATTCGGCCAACAAAAGAATACAGCTGAGAGCCAGGCACAAAACCATGGTAAGAACAAACAAAAGAGCAGACTGAGAATTTGAACAGGTTAGTTTTTGTGAAATATGCTAATATGTCCAAATATGTATTAGGAATAATACTATAATCATGAACTGTTGACAGTAGTCCTACCTCAGGATGTTTTTGTGATATGAAAAAAATGTTTCCTTCAAAAAATGGAAGAGATGAATTTCACAAAGATGTGAAAATGGATTCTATGGAGGGATACTGGGCCTATTTGGTAAACTGCTCTCAGTCTCTGATCCTGGATCATGGCTACTGGACATCAGAGAGTGAGAAAGACCTGAAGGACATTTTGATGGTCAGATTGAGTAGTTTGCTTTTAAAGAGTCTGGATCAGATTGGATCTTGCAGAGCACTGCGAATTTGCATCTTGGCTGACAACTTTCTGACTAGGATCGAAGCTCTGATGGAATGCACTCGCTTGGTGAAGTTAGATCTGAAAGGAAATCAGGTATTTATTTCATTTGCTTCCCTGAATATTTGATTCATTTTAAGGAGAACAAATCACTAACAGTCATCTTTCTGCTCAGATTGTTCAGCTCCCTGATGCTTCATGTTGGAGTCATCTGACAGAATTGCAGCTTCTATATCTACACGACAATAATATATCAACTTGGAACAATATTAAAGGCCTGTCTGGCTGTTTAAACCTGACTGCTTTAACTCTCTATGACACCCCGCTCAGTTTAAAGAAGAGCTACAGGCACTGTCTGGTCAACAGCATATGGTCACTGAAGGCCTTGGACAACTTTGTTATCTCTGATGAGGAAATCATTCAAAAGTGGTCTCTTCCTATTCGATTCAAAGCCATGAATCAACACTTTTGTGTCAGTTTGTACCTATCTACAAAGTCGGTTAGTGCTCATTATTTATCCTAGTCTTCTTTGTTGTGTTTACTGCTATGTCTAAGTGGGAAAAAAAACTTATTTGGATGTTTTCTTTTTCCTCAGTATTCATTTGAGACAGAGATGAAAGCGACATATAAAATAATCTCTGAGATAAACAGGATTCAGGCCGTTTATTCCCCTACACTTATTATACAACGCTGGATTCGAGGTCATTTAATTAGAAAAAGTCTTGGGTAAATATGCTGCATTTTTTAAAATATTTTGATATTTGCTATGGAACTTTTTTTGCTTATTTTGTTCACTATAAGGTACAAAACCGTTACTTATTGATAAAGATATTATTTGGATTTTTGGTTTTAAGAGGATTTCTTCATTGTCAGGCTTTGCAGTACAAAGAAACAGATAACGTCTGAGAAACCATTAATTTCCATGCCTTTGAGCACAGAAATTGACCAGGTACAATCCCAGTCTCAGAAAACCATGGAGGAGGACACAGATGACCACCCTGAACAAGTATGTACTATATTTGACTGATATACACTACAATTCAGAGGTTTGGGTTTTTTAAAATGCTATATTTGATCATTTATTGGATCAAAAATACAATAAAAACAGTAACATTGTGAAACGTTATTACAATTTAAAATAATAAATATTGTCTATCTATCTATCTATCTATCTATATATA
>NW_015549584.1:1758999-1811421 GCF_001515605.1 Sinocyclocheilus anshuiensis
AAGCATTTAGGTTATTTGAAATGCTCATGTGCAGTATTCTAAAATGTAGTTATATGTTTCTCAGCCAAAGGAAAATGAAGAGATAGATACAGAGATCCAAAGACTTCATGTAAACCTTGATAAGCTGATGCAAACTGGCTACCCAGAGGTAATGTGACAGTATAAAATATAAACACTGTACACTCTAAAAAAGAATGTGTTGGCTCAACAAAACAAAACAAAATTGTGCAACTGTTTGGATTAATCTTTTTACGTCATGACAACTTGTAATGAAATTATGTTCAACCAAAAAGTACATTGAGAGGAACAGTCATTGCTGCTTACATTCATGTAGTCTACTCTTCAGCACAAATTGTAATGACAAAAACCGACAAAACATAACAAAAGCTCTTTTAAATGTCAAATATAATAGCATTAACCACTAACAGGTCTTTCCCTTAAATAAAAAAAACCATATAATTCTGCTTAATTTTAACAGTCATTCTCCTTATCTAGTCCTATGCAAAGCATGCCGGGAACTAGAACTATACTGCCCAAAAATTAACAAGACAATTTAATTAATTTACTACAACTACATTTTTTAAGACAATCAGTCAACACAGAAATTTGAGTTTACATACAATATTAAGTTCATATTAACAACATTATTATGTCAACAAAACTCATTAAAATAATGTTGGCAACTTAGAAGGTTTAATGAAATAAACTAGTTTGTTTTTTTTTACTTGCAACCATGCGTTTATTAATTGTGGTAACAGGTGCATTGAAATTTTTGCATTTAATTTTTTAGGGTGCATCTAAATGTAGACTCTTCATTTGACATGCATTTGTCACTTTTATACAGGTTATACAGGATGCTGCAAGTGTTAAATCAAATGACAGTCAGCAAGACATAAAAGCACCATGCAACACCCCTCAGTGCAGTCTAAGTCTGAAATCTGAGGCCCATCTAAACACGCTTGACCAAGGTACAACAGAAGTTTTGACTTTAGTTAGCTCTCTTAAGAGACCGATTTGATTCACTGAATGCTTCTGTTCTGCTTGTCTAGATATCAGTGTGACTGTTGATATCTGTAATGAAGAAATTGAAGAAGGAACCTTTCGTGTTTTGGGACTGAAAGCTTTGGTCCACCAGAGTGAGCCACTGAGTGACATGTTGTGGTCCCGTAAAGCTGCAGGACAGGACGTACGTGAGGCCATCAGCCATTTTCACACTCAGAGACCAGGTCTACAGTCGCATTCTTCTGCCATTACTTCAGGGAAGCGTCTGATTGGTTGTTGCCATGACAAAATCAGCCTCACCCCCTTCAAAGTCATTGAAAGAGTCCATCAAGCATTTGATAAAGCCAGAATGCAGAGACACCTTGTAGAGAAGGTAACTGAGCGCCAGATTGACCGTGAAGTAGCCAAGGGTCGCCGAGACATCTTTAGAGAAGCTCGCAGGACAGAAGTACGTCTGCGGCAGGAGCGGGAAAGGGTGGATATGGAGAAAACTCTTACTCTACAGAGAGCCAAGCTGGAGCAGGACATCCATCATGCACGTCAGAAACATGCCCAGTTTTTGGATGAGAAGAGGATGAGGATCCAGGAGCAAGAGATGGTTTGCAATTTCAGCCAACAGCACAACTCTCTAGCGAGGGCCGTGCTTAGATACCACGCATGGAAACGTGGTAACCAGTAATAAATGCATGAATGTTTTTAATCAAACTCTCGGTTTAACATGACATTAACATATTGGTTAGTTAGAACCTTTTGTGTACAGTAGCTTCAAAAGCAGAATATACTGCACTATAGTATAGAATAGTATAATATATTACAGTACTTACCAGAAGGTGTCTGCAAAAATCATATTATAGACACTGAGATCTGCTTCTCTTTTCAAAATCCAAAATATTACATAACAGGAATCCAAAAATACTCCCCTAATACACAACCACCCCCATCCATCAGGCACAAGTATTAAGAAACTAGTAGCCACCAACTTTACATAACAAATAAGTCCACATTATCTGGGTCATTATTACACTCTTTACATAAGCACTTAAGAAAGATTAACTGAATGGCATGTTTTAGCAGGATTCAAATAACAATATTTTTTGCTATATTTCTCAACAGTTGCAGTATAACGGGAGGATCTTTAAATTATCTTTAAATGCCAAGGCAAGCTTAGCTTGACATTGAATAAAGATGAGCTACACTAAATTGCTACATGTAACAGTATTTATTTAAAAAGGTCCTGTCCAATGAATCAGCAGTGTGAAAATCAAGGCATTGTTCTGGCCTGACATAAAAAGGTAGAGTCTAACATCCGTCACTAACTAGACTGAAAATCTATGCAAACGTGATTGTGCATGTCCCAGGAAGTACCACATATCGACCTTGCCACCCATTTGAAGTTTATTAGTTTTATTTTGAGTACTTTGAGTCATTGAGAATGACAACAGTGCAATATACTAGCTTAGTCTTCTGGAAGTGGCATCTGTAGAGAGTTTTACATTATTGCACATGACCCTAAATTCTAGCTTAAAAGGTGAAATATCTAAAAAAAAAAAAAAAAACGAGAATTATTATCGTTTTTAAATAATATTAATATTCATCAAGGTTACATTACAAAATAATTCTGTATATATTTATATATTATATATACGGTATATGGAGTTTCAACAACAACAAAAAAGACTCCCCTGATAACAATGCTAATGCCTTTTTCTAAATTCAAAAAGGTACAAAACTGCCACAGGGACGGTACCCTAAGGTACTAATATGTACCATTTAGAGGTAAATATGGTACAGAGATGTACCTTTTAGCTTTTGTATCATAGGGTCCCATTCCAGTGACAGTTCTGTGCCTTTATTTTCTGAGAGTGTATGGAAAATAAGAGTTTTACGTACCTAAAGCTCATGATCTTTTATATTAACTCAAATGTGAATGTCTGTGTCAACCTTATATCTGGACCATAACCATTTTTTTAGAAGCAAAATCCATTTCTGAAGAGCATAGATTGTCGAATTCAGCTTTCTCACAGGGTGGAGGTGGGCAGGGAAGCCAGGCTGTTTTTATTCTCCTCCAGAAAAGCGCTACATGAGGCAAAGGTGCAGTAGAAACTGGAGGAAAGCCCAGCGATGTCAGTGGAGATATAGGGCAGCACGCCAGGAGTGGCCTGGTTGTAGTAAGAAAGCTGAGAGAAATGCATACATAAGCATGTAAACCAAACGCACTTAACCTTCAGTACTTTAACACCTACGTGGCAGCACCAGGGACCACTCTAAGCAGTTTCTAAACATGAGTTATAAACAGTGTTATTGGCTAATGTACATGCACATCATTTCAGTTAAAGAGATTGCTACGTTTAAAGCCGTGTTCATTCTTGAACTTTGACTCATTCACTCATTCAGTATAAGTGTCCATTAGGCTTTCTGTGTATTTATTACCTTAGTGAAAGAGTTTTCCTCCTCCCAGATACTGAACCCAGCACACAGCACCTCTCCTCTGTTGTAGTCTTCAGTGGGAGGGTACGCAGGCAGGGTCACAGAACGCAAGGCAATCATATAAGGGTCTCTAAAAGTGACAAAGATGCAATAACTTATTTTGTTCTTTGGAAATACACAAGACACAATAAGAGATTTTGTAGGAGTTTAAGGTTTACCCAAAATCACAAGGGCGCCTCCTGGAGGCCAGGAGGATGAAGTCCTGGACTTTGCCTCCTTTAGTCACAGAGGGGGTGACAACTTGGTAGATGGTGTCGTCTTCATGTGAGTCCGTTATCACTTCACACTCTCTGTATTAAGATATATTTATTATGGTTAATTATAATATCATAATGCGTTCTACGTTAAATCAAGTAATTTGAAACTGTGGCTGATCATTTTATTTTATCTGCCAGCCATTGTAACAAACAGCAAAGACACTTGTAAAAGTAACATTTCATTTAAATTTACATTACAGCAAAAAGTGTTCATTTATAGATTTGAATGTTTTTTTTAATTAATTAAAAAACTCTGTTAAAAGTAATAGGATTTAATGTTTTTGAGTCTCATGTTCACCAATGTTGCATTTATTTGATCAAAAATGCAGTACAACAGCAATATTTTGAAATATTACAACTATTTTTTAAATGTAATACATTCTTGTGATGGCAAAGCTGAATTTACTCCAGTCTTCAGTGTCACATGATCTTAACAAAAAACAAACAAAAACATTATGCTTATTAGGCGCTCAAGAAACATACAATGTTTCTAATTATTATCAATGTTGAAAACAGGTGTACTACTTTTTATATACTTTTTAATATTTTTGTGGACATTCTGATACATTTTTAGGATTAATAGAAATCACAAAAGAACAGCATTTATTTGAAATAGAAATAATAAAAAAATAAAAAATACTATAAACTCCAAACTTTATATTTTCATCAAAAAATGGCTGTTAAATGTCTGTCGCTTATAAAATTCTATATTTTCTTTTTTTGTTATATAAAATGCATTTGACATACTGGTAGTGGTGGTCCCATGCCTTCCTTCGCCTTAGATCAGACAGTAACAGAAACACCTGCTCGGCCGCCACAGCCACATGAGTCTCCACCTTAAAGCACAACATCTGGTTCTCCTCCAGTGTGTATAAACTCACCTAGGCACAATGTTTCAACTCATTAATTTCCCTCAAGCATCTACAACATATTTGACTGCTCAAGTCACCCATGTAATCTCAAAAATACAAAATGGAAAATTTAAGTGCACAAAACTTATCCACCTTGTTCTTCTCTGAGGTTAAGACCCAGTTAGTCCGGGCAGCCAACATCTTCAGTGCCGAAACATTATTGTAACTGAGGTACATCTGCCAAGACATGGATTAGTCACATGGTCTAACAAAGCAGGTTTAGCAAATCCATGAGATTTATAGCTACTAGAACAGGTTAATATACCTGGTTACTTGGGTCCCAGGGAACCGAGAGAGGAACCTCGCTTTGTTTGCAAGATATTATGTACTTCCTGTAAGAGGAGAGCATACTCATGTGATCTAGTGTCCCATGCTGGTCTGCTATGCAGGAATTTTTATAGCTGTAAAGTTAACTTTGAATATGACATGCAGCCAGAGCTTATAAATAGACGTATGATATCATAAGAATATGGCATAACCTGTTATAATAGACAAAATCTTAAGAATCCTACCTGTCAAGGCGGATTTTCTTTCTGGCTATGGCTTCCTGAAAGCGTCTTTTACCATCCTAAAAAGACAGGATAAGAAGATAATGATTTGTAATTGAAATAATAAGATTCAGTTTTAAAAACTCAGTGTAAAGCAAGCACTGCATATCCCATTCATTTTGTTTCACCCTCTTGAACTCCATCAACAAGTTAAACTCTTCCACCATGTGAGAGATTCCAGGAATGTTACAGCGCTCACCACAGGCTCAGGCCGTATCCTTGGCAACGTGCATGGCTTCCTGTCATTGTCCAAGACCTCAAAGGTCATGAAGGCGGTGTTGATGTGTCGCAGGGGCTCTCCACCCTGATAGGCCTCCGCACACACTCCCACCTCCATACTGGAATAACACACACGAAATACCAGTTGTTCAGGCTGCTCAAAGATAAATCAGGCTTCCATGATTCATGGATGTAAGTGATACTGAACCATAGCTTTTACTGTTTATAATATAGGTATATACTATATTACTGTTTTTAAGTCCTTAGTCTATATAGTGGTACTGATCCATAGCTTTTATAATCCAATAAAACAAATATGATAAACAAATCTAATATTAAAATATATAAATTTTATACATATTATATTTTTTATACTTTATATATTTAAATATAACCGTTAAAAGATTGGGTTCGGTCGCTTATGCTCACTCAGGCTGTTTTCTATTTGAATATATTTTTAAAATGTAATTTATTCCTGTGATGCAAAGCTGAATTTTCAGCATCATTACTCCAGTCTTTTTTTTTTATGATTCTTTAATGAATAGAAAGTTCAAAAGAACAGCATTTTTTGAAAGATTTTATTTTCTTACAATGTAAAAGTCTTTACTGTCATTGATCAATTTAATGTGTCCTTACTGAATAGAAGTAACTTTTTAAATATTTTCTTTAAAAAACAAACTTTTGAATGATAAATATATACAGCCCCAGGCATCCCAGTGGTCCACAATTTTTTCTTGATATAGACATACCTTTTCTTGAAAGCATTGTTTACAATTGCCTTCAACACCAGTCTGTCTCCAATGTGGGACGGCCCACGAAAGTGGAACATGTCTATGCTCTGCAGAGTTGGGTGAGCATTACACAAACGACTAGAAGAAAAAGCATATAGAGTATGACACACCAATGGTTTCCTTGCGTATGCATTTAAATATCTTTTTTTATCATCAGATTTGACTGTAGTAAAATAGGGACTGTACACCTGGCAGAGATGGTGGCTACATTCTCCATCCAGGCCATGATTTGTCCACCAAACGTGCTGACCTGGTGATTGGCATGGGGCGGGAGCACCAGCTCGACGCTTTCTACCCGAGTCCGCTCCGCAGGCACCGCTTCCTGGTAATCTAGACACTCACTCACTGACAAACAGATAGAGCACCACTTATCAGAGCGACTGCGTCTTCCAGTCTATTTATTCTACACACTTCAAACCACGTGACCCTTTGTAAGTGAACGGTGAAGGTTTACTGCACATATATATACGCTTAAATGAGTGTTGGCGGCGTGTTTATGAAGAGACACCAAACAAACCGAATGACACCTTCAATCAGAACTCAACTTCTGATTCATGACTCATTTCCTGTGGCAAGTGTTCCTGAGACCTCTCTTCAAAGTCTTGCAAGTAAACAAACACACCTGGAGAAAGTGAGTGAGCAGTGTCTCCGCTCACCTGTCTGAGAGGAGCAGCTGCTGAGAAGATCGTTAATTATCTCTGCATGGATCAGTCTCATCCTCCTGCGCTCGGCTGCGAGGCTGTACTCCATCTGCTCTGCCTGCGTGCGTGGAATCACCTGCTTCAGCTGTACCTGTGCAAACCCAAACACTGCGCTGATGAATCACAACTCTAACAAGACCTGGACCAAATCCAAGCTCTTTTTCACAGATCTGATTCAAGGGTGTGCAAACTTGTGGCTAAAATTGTTCTGATTTAGTTCGACGTGATGTTTCTTACCTTTCCTGCTTCGGTACGTCGGGCCACAAAGGTGGCGAAAGCGTGACAGACCTTCCACTGTCTGTCGCTGAAGAGATCTTCACAGCTCACCAAAATCCCGACCTGAGACAAAGACCCACATCATCAGCCGTACTTCATTTAGAAGAAGCTTTTATCCAAAGCAGCTTATAAATGAGGAACATTGCAATTTATCATAAGGTTCAACAATATTTGCAGCATACCCCTATGCAAAGAAAATATATTTCCTTATATTTTAACAATGAATATTTTAAATGATTTATTGTATATTGAAAATATACAGAATAATATATTGTGTTTAATATATTACAATATATTTAATAATACATAAGGAATTACCGCTTTTCATATATTGAAACATGCGACAGTATATTTACCTTTATATCATAATGTATGTAATTTCATATTCAATAATACATTTCATAATAGAAAGATGTATGTGTGATAAAATATGGTACTGTGTGTGTGTGTGTGTGTGTGTGTGTGAATTATTTTAATTTATGTACTGTATATTCACATTTATATGGGAACATGTATGTGCAACAGATGTACACTTGAGGAAAATTTATATTGTGATACAGTATATAGATCAATATATTTATATTTATATATAGTACAAATAGCACTCAATCCATTAAGTTATAAATATAATTTTCTACCCACCAAAAATGCTAACATTTTAATATGTTCAGTAAACACTTTTTCTTATATCATCGCACATATTTTCATATGAGATGTATGACTATGCAAAGAATAGAGTGAGTTAAATGTGAATATGTGAAATTAATATGAAATTATGAATATGCGTTCAACACATGATAGAGAATTTAATTAATTTAGTGTTTTAATAATGTTATTAGGCCTACATGTAAAAACGTAGTGCAGTTTTTGTCTTGATTGCTATATATTTTTTTGATATTTATCAGTATATAGTCATACATTATCCATGCATATATTGCATTATATTGAAAAATATAGTTTCCCACATATGGAACTAGATTATTATATCACATTATATTTTCTAGCATATCCCCATATAGATTAACACACAAGTTAGAGCAAGTGAAATGCAAAAACATGTTTTTTCGATGATTAGTCAATAATTAAAATTCAGCATATTAATAATACCAGTAGATGTTTGATTTCACATAATAAAATTGTTTGTGCTCACTAATTTCGGCTAAATAGTAGTAGATGTTCCCACAAACCTCCATGCTGGATGTGAAGGCTCTGTTGACTTTGGCTGTAATGTTTACAACCTGTCCAACCCTGCATGAAGACACATATTTTTTTTATATAATAATAAACACAAACTTTTTGTTTCAATTCAAAATAACTAGTTCCTGTATGTGTTGTTACCCTATGGTGGTTTCAAAGTGAATGTCATCCACTGAGGCTGTGATGCAGGAGCAGCCAGCATGTCTCTCAGCTGGAAACAAGAGAGCAAATATTGATAATTAATAAATGTTTACACCCAAAGCAAGCATGTAAGCAGGTTCGGCTGAAAAGCAAACACGTAAGTATGTAATCCTGAAGGAAGAAAAAATGTTCCATGCTACAGAACGAAGTGAAAAACAAACTTATTTTAAGCAACATTAAGGGAAGCATGTAAAGCTGTTACCAACCACCATCTGTGCTCTTCACAGTGCTACAAAGGTTTAGCCACATTCTCAGCTGAAATGCTTTTGCCTTTTATCAGTTAAATATGATTAAAAATCATTCCAACTGCTATTAAACTTTCTCACCAGCCTATTGCTCTGTTTATTCACAGTACGAGGATGGAAATCACAGTCCAAACTGCACAGACTCCTCCATCTGCGATGTCTAATGACACTTAGTACAAGCATATGGTGTGGAGGTGTTTACATGAATATTGAAGATTCAGAGTGAAATCAAATCACCTAAAAGAGTATTCTTTAGTTTTTAACTTAGCTGGAAGTAGTTTTACTAGATCATTGGCAAGGATCATTTGAGAAAGGAAGTAAAAAATTAAATAAAATCTAAAATAAATAAACAAATAATGGTTTCATTCAAAACAGACCAGACAGGCAGGCAGTGGAGTCCATCCACTTGAGCAGCTGCCCAGCACTGAGTTCTCCACAGTAGTTTGCATGGCAGGGGAGGACTATCTGGCTCATCTTTACTTCAGTTTGGTTCCTGTACACCTCTCCATTTCCCAGAATAAACATGGGCTTTTCCAGCTGCATGGGATCCCTGGGCTCATTTGCCATGACTAGTGCTCTGTTGGAGCAACTTACATGTTAAGATGTTTATTTGTGAGCATATTTGGTGGAGATTAGCATTGGTAAGAGCATTAGGCTAGAATATCACTGTCTTGAAGGATATCAGGAAGGTCAGGAAATTTAGCTTTTAGATCATATCCTCTTATAAGTGGTCTTGTATAAAAATGTGCATGAATATCAGGACAGGTAACCGTCGTCATCTTCACAGGACTCATCTCACATGCTCATGTTTGTTTTTAAACCTTCCAAATGCATGTTATAGCTACAGTGAGCGTTTAGCTTGTTTTCATAGGCCACAGAAATCTCCAGTCAGTTCAAAAGGGGTCAGTCCACCAATTCAGTTCAAAAATAAGTCTACTTGAAAGTGCAACACTTGCAACAGATTTATAATCTAAGAAAATTCCTTTTGGAATTACTGTGGTGCAGAGCCTAGGAGATTATAGGCCTACTGTATGAATAAAAATAATTATGTAAATTAAATCAAAATCATAAGAGATCATTTAAAACATAAAGAATAATTATTGGATGGATCATCCAAGCTGTGTGTATTGCAATGACTTCCAGTTTATAGGTGCAACCTGCCAGATTATATACAGAACAAAGCCTTGTTTGTCTGATAAAACGATGTGCCATAGCGATTAATACGCTTAACTCGTTTCTGTTTGTCATTAGAATAGGCCTGTGCACAGTCAAACAGTTCAGCTATTAAGAGACATGTAAGAACATATTACAGCTCATTCCATTATAGTTGTCCAGATGGAATTTACTATTGAAAGCATACAAATTTAACCAGTGATATCAAATAATCAATGTGCCGTTATGCACGATCAAAGCGCAATAGCCTACTAGAACCTGTCATGTGTCAGACAAACGACCTCCAACAGAAACTGGACTGGAAGTAATGTAACCTGTCGTTGACTGACATCATTCTACTCATTCATAAATGTATTATTTTCATTGTGAGCTGCAGACAAGTTATTAAAGACTATGCATCTTAATATATATATTTCTAATAAAAGAAAACAATACATAAAAGATAGTAGGCTACGATGATATCTCACAAGAACATTACGTTGCATGCTGCTGATTTTATGCAAAACGAATGATTACGTTTTCCAAAGTTTGCATAGCAGGTTATTATTCTGTGGCATGTTCCAAGTGTCAAATGCGTCTGAACTAAAATACTGCTGGTAATGACAAAAAAGTAAGCAACTTACATGGATAGATGTCAAACCACTCTCGTTTGCACGAAGAAAGAAACAATGTCTGCGTGACGTCTGAAACTTTGCAAGATGTATGAAAATAAATAAACAGACATTCATATTCTCAATCATACAAAGTGTCCACACTGCGCTCGGCTGTTCACATAAGCCCTATCGAGTTACAGTGCCGCCCAGAGACTTTTTTAAGGTAGACTGATTCCATTACACAGGATCAACTCTTACCTTATGCAATTAGTTTGGAATATGCTAACGATGTTTCTGTATTATAGAAAAATATTAAGAAACAAAAAATTGATCTACGTGTAGGGTTTTAATCATTTAGTTAGTTTAAGAATTTGCTTAACAAACCCGTAACAAACGTACACGAAGCCAATACATAAACATATAACACATGTTCTCTTAACATATGTATTATTACTTCCAAAGCATCTAAACTTATTGCAAAGAGTGCAGATGTGATTACTCGCTGATGAAAAGTGCATTGTATATAAATAGCCTAACTGAAGAGGTAAATACGCAAATAAATAAGAAAATATGTCTAATGGTGTGTTTTACGTTACAGTTATTATTATTATTATTGTTGTAATTAATAGCCTAGACTATTTCAATAATTTTCAAGACATAGCTACATATCAGTGAATGATTCAGCTTAATTTCTTGTTTGTATTGCGATTTCTCACAGTTTTACTTTCATAGTATGCAACCCATTAAGGCAACACAGTAAACAAATACAGGGATAATTAATGTGGCGCGCTTAATGCAACCCATCTTTAAAGAATCACAGGAAATTGGAGGAAGGAACTATTTGGTCACCGAGCTTACGTCACTGCAGGGCATCACGCAAGAGAAATTGCGCCCTCCCATTGGTCACTTGCCCTTGTCAATCAAACAACACCACTCCCCCCGCCATAGTGGTCAAGGTTGGTTGAGACGGCGTTAGTTTGTGCAGTCGAACCTGGAGCAGTGACAGATGATTTGTCGAAAATAGAGGAAAAGGGAACGCGGGCGACTTTCCCGTGCACAAAAAAAAAACATGTTTCCTAAAGGCAAAAGCTCCGTCGTGCCATCGGATGGCCAAGCTCGGGAAAAGTAAGGTCTTTTGAACATCTCCCGTCGTGTGTGTGTTATTGTGTTGGATGTAGCCTATTGTTAGGGCAGTATAGGCACGGCTGCATATGGAGCGTATGCTGCTGCTATCGGCTTGTCGTGAGAGCGTTGAATCGAAAGTGCCCAGCCGTGCGCCATTCTGGGGTCCCCCTATGGCACAGAGCTTTCGCCTCCGATTATTGTGATGTGATCCAGAATAAAAACCTTGCCTTTTTAAATCACCTACATTTTAATGCAGCCATTTGAAATAATTTCTGCATGCGGGACGGGCGCTTCAGTGTTCCTTGTTTCATTTAGCCTCAGACGCCAGTCTTGGAGGGGAGTGAGGTCCGGTCTTTTGTTTAGTTTTTATGCATTTTGCATGTTTTTGAGATGCATTCTTGCTCAATGGTGGGTTTATGAATAATAAAATATAATAAATAAATGAAATATTTAAATTAGTATTTTTTTCTTAATATAATGAGTATTTTCTTTGGATAATACTTTCATTTTTACTATAGACACTGTTTAAGTGTAAACCAGAGAGGAGTGTGACTACTGATTTCTTGAATTTGTCCTCCCCAACCATAATATGCCTTTTTTTTATTAATTGTTGCTTTATTAACTTAATATTGTATTCTCTCTGTTTTATTGCAGGTTAGCTTTGTATGTTTACGAGTATTTGTTACACATTGGTGCTCAGAAGTCAGCGCAGACTTTCCTGTCAGAAGTGAGGACCATACTTTTGTTTTTTTACAGACACACACTTGCAAACATTAAAATTGAAAATGTATTTCAGGCCTATGTACTCATAGACTGCATTTTATTTTTAAAGATTTGATAATTTTCTGGTCCATTTTAGATCCGATGGGAAAAGAACATCACGCTGGGAGACCCTCCTGGGTTCCTGCATTCCTGGTGGTGGTGAGTATTTCAAGTGTATTTTGTCTTTTTATAATATTAAAAGGAATAGTTGACCCATTTTTTAAAACCATATGTTTATGCAAGAAACAGCCTGAAATTTGTGTTGTTATTCACTGAAAATCTTTTACCACACACAGCTGTTAAATTGTATGGTTCATTGTTATTGCAATGAAAACTTCCCAACAAAAAAGTTTTTTGTTTATTCCATTGAAGCAAAAGTTGTAGAGGTTTGAAATGACACGAAAATGAGTAAATTATGCTATAATTTTTGCACGAACCATGGGCATATGCAGGCTTATTTGACCACTTTTTCTTTACCCAGTGTCTTTTGGGACCTCTACTGTGCAGCTCCTGAGAGGAGAGACACATGCGAACATTCAAGCGAGGCCAAGGCTTTCCATGACTATGTGAGTACAGAAACGCACAGACTGTTTCCATAATGTATGCAGATTAGAGGACAAAATTGCATTTCATGTGCCTGTGAATCTTGCAGACTCTGGAAGAGTCTCTGTGTTTTATAATAAGGAAGTGTGTACAGTGTTGTGTGTGAAGGATGTAGTAATCACCCCTACAATAGCAATGATATCAGCAGGGTTTTCCATGGAATCATGACTGTTTCTAGACAAAGATGGTACGTGTCTCGGACGATCAGCTTTGTCATGTACATGATGTTCGGCTGATTGGAAATCAAGGTCTGCATCTTTGCAAAGATTGAAGCCAGGACAGCTCTTACTATTGATAAATATTTCAAAATTGTGTTACGTGGCACTTTTTAAAATGTGTCATAAGGGTCTTTTCTTTTTTAATTTAGATTTATATATCATCTGAAAGCTGAATAATGAAGCTTTCCATTGATGTATGGTTTGTCAGAATAGGACAATATTTGGCTGAGATACAACTAAGCATTATTATGGTGCACTAGGGTGCAAAAAAATGTAAATATTGAGAAAATGTTAAAGTTGTCCAAATGAAGTTCTTAGCGGGGCATATTACTAATCAAAAATTAAGCTTTGATATATTTACGGTTGGAAATTTACAAAATATATTCATGGAACTTAATATCCTAATGATTTTTGGCATAAAGGAAAAATCGATAATTTTGACCCATACGATGTATTGTTGGCTATTTCTACAAATATACTCGTGCTACTTATAACTGGTTTTGTGGTTCAGGGTAACAAATGGATTTACAGGCTGAAACCCTTTACAGTGTCATGAAGTTACTAACAAATCAAATAAAATCATTTTTAGGCAAGCTAAGTCCTCCTAGTTTTCCATGAAATGCAAATTGTCGCATCTCTAAATCTCATTTCTATGCATTTTCCCAACAGCTTATATGCTTATATAGGAATGATGCAAAATCTCCAGCTTTAGCTTCCTACCAATAATATATGGCCACTGTTGTCTAGCCGCAAGCTTTAGTGAGGGGCCACATGTCAAAGGTCATATGCAGCAAGTCTAAAAATCAAACCCTTGCTCCTCTGTCTAGACATCCTAATCTGAAAGGATGCTGCCATACAGGGATACATGAAACATTATCTGCCATGCAAAAATTAGCCGCATGTTCAGCGTGGCTGGATCTTCAGGACTGTTATAGGGCATTATGTTTTGAAGTCCGCGTGTGATCGCCGCAGTCTCCTGTCTTTTGTGCCCAGCTGTGGTCGGGACCGTGGCGTCAGGTCTGTGCTCTCTTATTCTCCAGAGGGTGGGGGAGGAGGCTGCGCCCTCTTTAAACAGTGGCCATGTTGTCTTCATGCTGTGTCAGGGGAAACACTCCCCCTCGGGCTGCGGTGGGGATGGAGAGTGATTGATGGCTGTCATGGAGCCTGTCGGTAGGCAGATTGAAAGAGAGGGAAGAGACCGATGGAACGAGGAGCATGGAAGCGAACTTGGAGGGTGAGGGAAGGATGAGCTGTGTGGAGCAGGACTGTGTTGGATTTGTTTTGTTATTTCAGGGCATTTTGGTGATATAATGATGTTAGATTGCCAATGGAGGGCTGTCATCAGGGTAGGACAACCAGGAACATTTCCCTGGCTTAACTTGAAGGATTTTCCTTGGTTATGAGAATTTTTAGCTAATCCTAAGGTGACATAAAATGACATTCCCACCCATTTCACTTAAGTAATATGATTTTCCGAGCGAAACAAGATGCTCAGCAAGAGGAGGAAGGGTGAAAATTGATTTTATCCATTGAGAATTGATTGGATCATGAAAAGTAGGCGTTCTTTTCCAGAATTTTTTGTTGGATTGCTCACCTTTCGAAACAGGAAATGGCAGCCTCGGTGACGTCAGCCAAAATAGAAAAGTCATTTTGGAAATGGATCAAGTCATTGAATTTTACTGCAAACTTCAGTTTTCTTTGTTTGGAATAACATGCACTGCAGTGCTATTTATTAATATTTTGAATTGGGTTTTATTTTCAGTTTTATTTTAATTTTAATTGTAATTTTTTAGAAATATTTACATATTAAACTTTATATTTACAGTTTAATTTCATGTAATATTTATATTTTATTAGAGCTTTTTCAATTAGCAAAGACTATTTATTTATTTTTTTAGTTAACCATAACACTGATGAAGTTTGAATGATATGTTCAGAAAATATCTATTGTGTCTATTAAGAATGTGATTAGGATCAATCTTTATATCGATTTTAAAAATAAAAAGTCCTCTTGGCCCTTGAACTGTGAACTTGAATAGTCTGAATGAAAAGTGTAGCTGCTCCATTGTTGTGGATCAGTCTCGGTCTGACTCTTCCCATTGGCCGGTTCTGATCTGTGTTGTTCCATCAGGTTCAGCTGCTCTTCTTTCTTTCTACCTCCTTCCTGTGGTATTTCACAGTGCTCTCTGAAAAGCCTTGCTCGGTTAACTCAGGCTGAAGTGTGACAGGCAGCAGACCACACTGTGCTTTTTCCACTGACATTATATGCATGATCAAATCCCTGTTGTGCTCTGAAACCTAGTTCTTTCCTCTTGGTTTTGTAGACCTTAAAATTGGATTTTACACCAGTCAGTAACTTGTGGCTATGCCGCTGGCTTTATTGCTTGCTGTTAGAGCACAGATTTATGAGTGCTAGAATGCATTAAGCTGCATTTTCTACTTGTGGAATAAATCTGTTTTCCTAGGGAAAAAATCTGTACTTAAGATGTACAGGTGTTTTCCCCCCCATCTAATGTGTCCTGATCTTTTTTTTTTCTTAATGATTTGTGCCCACAGAGTGCCGCAGCGGCCCCCAGTCCTGTTCTTGGGAACATGCCACCAGGAGATGGCATGCCAGGTGGACCCATGCCCCCAGGATTCTTCCAGGTTAGATCATCACCCTCTTTCTAAACCTCATGTCTTGTGAGATATTTTTAAGATGTCACTGATCCAAACCCTGCATAGACTATTAGTCAAACGTTTGGTCACAGTGAATTAATGTTTCTCATGATTTTAAAAAGCTTTCTATCTTTTTCAAGTAAGTGTTATACAAATGTATTATTATTATTACATGAATGTGTATATGTGTATATATTAGGGCTGCCCTCGACTAAGGATTTTTCTGGTGAACTAGTAGTCGTTCATTTTAAGCATTAGTCGATTAATCGCACGTTTATTAAAAAACCATTTAAGTCATTATAATGAGCCTTTAATTGCCTACATAGCTTAATAAGCGCTCAAGCACACGCATAAAGCTTGCCACAGCGCACTGGCAGAAGTAATGATTATGAGTGTGTCAGGGAAAAACAGTAAGGAAGCTGAGACGGCAGAAAGCGCATCCTGTTTGCTTTCGTTATTTTACAAAAGCGCGTTTTGTTGTTATTGTGAGTGCACTCAAATAAATGTGGAGTCTTAACAGATTTGAAAGATGTATTACTCTTATCTGTATGACCAAAAATGACAGAGTATTTTAGGAATAAGTGAGCGCACCGGCGCCTCCATCTGTGCTGCAGTGAGCGCTAATATTCAGCTTCCACACTCCACACAGACACTTGAACAACGCACATTTCTCTAGGTTAACATTAGATTTAGCGGCCATGTAAAGTTGCTAATACTTGCATATTTCAGATGATAAGCCATATTTGTGGTGGATGAATGATAGGCGAGCGTTTGGATGTCCTGCCCGATGTACTAAATTACCATAGACTAGCAGTTAACGATCTGCGTGACTTAAAGGGGTCCTATTGTGCTCTTTTACAAAGTCTTGATTTTGTTTTGGGGGTGTTCTAGAACAGGCTCTCATACTAGGTTTTTCGAAAAACACATTATTTTTAATATATTTTACATTATTACAACGCCTCTCTCCCCAGTCTGGCATGAACGGCTCGAATAGTTCCTGTATCAAATGAAGGCCCGCCTTCTGAAATACGAAATGTGCTGTGATTGGTTAGCTTGCCAGTGTGTGTTGTGATTGGCGAAAAAGTGAAAATGCATAATAGGACCCCTTTAAGCGACTAATAAAATGTTGGTCGACTAACGATTAGTTGACTATTAGGGGGCAGCCCTAGTATATATAGCTTTTAAATATAGTTTTTAAAAATATTTTTGTTTTTGATTTTTAATTTATATGCAAATTAAGTTAATGCATGCTCTCTTTCTATAAAAAAATAAATATATAAAAAAAAATTGCATTACTATTTAGGTATAATTACATATTTTATAAAAATATTTATATTTGAATAATAATGACTTGATATTATAATATTATATATTTCCATTTCAGTTATATGTTTGGAAGTATTAAACATGTATTATTATTATTACTATTATTATTAACTATATGCTATATGCATATAGTTTTTTAAAAGTTGAATATGTGTATATATAGTTTTAGATTTTAATATTTATATGTATAAGTATAGAAATAAATAAATAAATAAATATATATATTTATTTTCAGATTGATGAAATATATATTAATAATTATTATAATTAATATTATTTATGTAAATAAGTATCGCTTTTTATTTCTCCTCTTTCCTATTACTTGTTTCGCTTCTGTTTCAGTTTTTTATAACCATTTCTTACTATGTATAAGTAAGTTGTTGTTTTTTAGCATGTGTGTTTGGCAGTGTTATTTTTTAGGATTACTGATAAACTACTGTCATTTGATTTATATTATTTGTATTTGTAATTTATTTTAATTTTAGTTAAATTATGTCAGAATTTATTCTGTCTGTATAGGTCTTTTATTAAGTTTTTAATTTTATTTAATTTGAGTTATTTTAATACTTCAACAAACTAAATGGAAATGAAATAATATATATATATTGAATTTATAAATGTGTATGTAAATATACAGTATATATGTATGTGTGTGTGGTTGTGCATACACACATATGTAGCTGTTTTTTTGGTGTTTGGCTTAGTGTTATGTTAGAATCATTATTATACTCTTATACCTTTTGTTCTTTAATATTTTGAATTGTTTTTAGCTTTATCTTTTGTTTTTCATTTATATGTTAAGTTTTGAAATTTTGTTGTATGCATTTGTCATTTTTATTTAATCTTTATTTTTAAAATGTGTATAGGTAGTATTTATAAAGTTTTAGCTTTTAGTTTTGGATCTGTTTTTAGTTGTTTTAATACTACAATTGATTGCTTCTGTTGTCCTCATTTGTAAGTCGCTTTGGATAAAAGCGTCTGCTAAATGACTAAATAAATAAAATAAATGTAACCTTAAGTAAAAACAGGGAATGATGGGGCAGCACTGGCTACACAGTGTTGGGTCCAGTATTGGCTTTCTCTATTCAAATTCTGTTGAATTCTTCATAAATGTTTAATTGTGCTCGTGCTGATACTTTTTGTTCACCCATTGATTCATTTGTTTAATTTTTTCCAAGTGCTTTGTTCTTTCAGTGTGTTTATCTGCTCAGCCACCAGTCACGTATGATTCTCAGTGCGTTCTGTGGTGTTGTTCTCTTTCCAGCTCTTTAAATAGCCTAATGACTCTCTCTTTTTTCTTTCTTGTCTCTCCATTGCCCGTTTTATCACTTGCTACCTTTCCCTTGCTTGGTCTCTCGCTCCTGCTCTCCTCTCGTGTGGTCTCTTCACTTTCTTAGGGCCCTCCCGGCTCCCAGGCCTCCCCTCACGCTCCTCCTCCCCCTAACAGCATGATGGGACCCCACGGCCAGGTAGCGGCTCCTGTCTATACACGGGCTATTTCATTTGACTGATTCTGCCCTCTGTATTGTTTCTCTCTTGCCGTCTTCCTGTTAGCCTGCTCTGCTGAGCTGTGGTTCCCCTGTGTTCTCCGAGGCATCTTTGCAACTTCATTAGACTCATATTGTTACAGTTTTCTGACAAGTTGATTTGTGTTGCAGCCTTTCATGTCACCTCGCTTTGGTGGGGGACCACGGCCCCCCATCAGAATGGTCAACCAGGTGAGTTCATCAATGTGGTCTTGATGTCAGCTTTTGTAGCTTTAATTAAAATGTCCAATTAAAAAAAATTAATAATAAAACCGACACTTTTCCAGCCCCCAGGTGGAGTTCCAACTGCCCAGCCAATGCTCCCAAACATGGATCCCAGACTACAGGGTGAGCATGAGTTATGAGTATATCGGAGATAACATATTTTAAAGCTGCAGATGACCTAAACTGATTTGACTTCTCCTTTCCCCATCTCAAGGGCCGATGCAGAGGATGAATGTTCCTAGAGGAATGGGTCCCATGGGCCCCGTCCCCCAGAGTTTTGGAGGGGGGATGAGACCACCACACAACTCAATGGGCCCTGGCATGCCAGGAGTGAACATGTAAGACCTTTTGTGACAATAGTGTTTGGGGTCATTAAGAATTCAATAAAATTAATATTTTTATTCAACAAGGACACATTAAATTGATCAGAAATTTGAGTAAAGTCATTTATAATGTTACAGAAGGTTTTTTTTCCCCAATAAATGCTGTTTTTTGAACTTTTTATTCATCAAAGAATCCTAAAAAATTTATCAAAATAATAAACAGCACAACTGTATTGTTGCATTGATAATTTCTTGAGCACCAAATATGCATATTAAAATGATTTCTGAAGGATCATGTGACACTGAAGACTGGAGTAATGGCTGATGAAAATTCAGCTTTGACATCACTGGAGCAAATTATATTTTTAACATTAAGTTGTAATAATATTTCATAATATTACTGTTTTTTTTTTTTTATAAAAAAAGCAGCCTTGGTGAGCATAAGAGACTTAAAAGTCTTACCAACTCCAAATTTTTGAAGAGTAGTTAATGATGTAAATGACTGATTAAATGGAAACTGAATACTAATCCATGTTATTTTGTGTTTTGTAGGGGCCCTGGAAATGGCAGACCACCATGGCCAAATCCAAATGCCAACAATGTAATATATTCTAATTTTAAGTACTTTATTACAGTAATTACATTTGTTTCTATAATAGAATACTACATTCCTAAACATAATTCTGTTTGTTTTGGTTTAGATGCCATATTCATCACCATCTCCTGGTGCTTATGGGGTAAAAAAAAAAAAAAGTTCCTCATCTACTGCACATTTTATTACTATAATAATTCATAAAGACTTTGGAGTATTACTTAAAAGCTGTAATCCATTTGTTTCTCCAGGGTCCACAAGGAGGGGGGCCTCCAGGAACACCTGGAATTGTCCCTAGTCCAGCAGGTCTGTTTGCCTCACGTTCAGTTCAGAAAACACACTGTAATTCAGCTGAGAGTCTTTCATAACCTTCTCAATTGGATTTAGTTTAACTCTGATTTCCATAGATGTCAGAATTACCCCAGGCTTGGCCTAAAGCAGAATATTGATTGTTGAACCGATCATGCAGAGATTTCCATTCCATTAATGAAACATCTCTCACCCTCAGACTCAAACAACTCCAGTGAAAACCTGTACACCATAATAAACTCAGGAGGTGGAGGTCGCAACAGTGTAAGAGACAGACCTGCTGACTCATTTCTCAGAGGCACACCGTTCAGAAATTGCTTAGTGTATACATTAGCGCAGCAGAAGTGCCCTTGGCTGTGTTCATGTTACCCTTTTTCATCTTTACTGTCTGATGAGATGACAGAACATGTCTGAGGTTTTTTTTGTTTTTTTCCCCCGGCTGGTTTTGTCCAGTTTCCCATAGGCCCAGGCTCTGAGGGCCCCCTAGGGGCCATGGCAGGAATGGACCCGATGCATATGAACGGAGGTAATGCTACTGTAAAAACACATGGTTATATTTAAAATAAAAACTTAAATCTATTTGAAAACATTTTTTTTAATCTTGTGCCTTTATAGGTTCAGGAGACCTGGATGGACTTCCAAAGGTGATTATAATCTTTCTAATAGTATTTAAAGACCACCAATGTTATATTTGGTTGGAGTCAGAATTAGATGTATTTCAAGAATATTTAATAGAATGCTGCAGGAGTGGGTCCTAAAACATGGAAATGAGTAAGCATTTTTGCACTTCCGGTTCCATCATCCTGAAGTCAGTGGGTTTTTGGTTAAATGCCTGAAATAAGGTATGTGGTGAACTCACAGACTTAAGATATTTTCATGTTTGATTCGAATTAAATTTATGCGCAAAACTGGAATATCACATAAAACATTTGCGAATAAAGCACCGTTTCCATCCAACGAGTCAAAAAACAAAACAAAATCGTCACTAAATATCACTAAGAAAACTAGGAAAAGCCACTGAATATAATCATTTATATGATTAAAAAAAATGATAAAATGACTTGCGCCTCAGAGCGAGCAGCCGAAACACAATAAATGCAGTCATTGCTTTCGGAGGTGTATGCCAGCTGTTTGGGGACGCAGTCGTGTAAGACAATTATACAAAAATACTTTGACGACAGACTTTGCTCAGGCATTTCAGAATGACCATAACAACATATAGATGCTGTCAACGAGATCGGTCCGCTGCTAGTAAAGTTATCCCGTCTCATAGCGCAAAGTCACATGGCTTTTTCGATACGCATGGAGGAATTTATTCGGTAAATGTTTCTATCGTAGTTTATGCGCATTTTTTCTTATCTGATAAAAAGTTTATCCTACTCAATTGTGCGCATACATTTATGAGCGTCTTGGCGTTTCCATCCAGCGGGGGTTTTTTTTTTTATGAGATATTCCAAAATGTGCATAAAAATAGGTGGATGGAAACATAGCTATTGACATAAAACACATCAGCAATACCCCACTCATGTTTTTTTTTTAAAGGGGTCCTATTATGCTTTTTCACTTTTTCAACTTTAGTTAGTCTGTAATGTTGCTGTTTGAGCATAAAAAAGATCTACAAAGTTACAAAGCTCAAAGTCCACTTCAAAAGGAGATATTTTATTTAACAGAACGAGCCGTTCATGCCAGACTGGGGAGAGAGGTGTTGTGTAATGTAAAATGTGAGAAAAATAATGTGTTTTTTGAACAACCTAGTATGAGAGCCTGTTCTAATACACCCCCAAAACAAAATCAAGACTTTGTAAAAGAGCATAATAGGACCCCTTTAAAAAGGCAGTTTCTAACAAGTGACTAAATGGGACTACAGAGGTTGACTTTTTTTTTAATTCAGATTTTACAGCTTGTTGTGTTTGTTCTCACACTCTTAGAAACTATTCTAACTCAAACTTGTAGATTTTAAAATAAGATCGAAAGAGTTTTCAGAAACCTAGTGGTGTTGATGTTGAAGTCATGCTGTGATGTAGTTCGTTTACAGCCTAACTTTAGCTTTTTACTATTGACAGTTGTATTTAGGCATCAAAATTCGTAAGTTGTGTTCATATATGAAGATTACCATGAAAAGAATCATAGAGAGAGAATCATAAATATAAACACAGCTTATTTTCTGCAGCAATCCAAAAGCTAATG
The DNA here is from genome assembly GCF_001515605.1 of Sinocyclocheilus anshuiensis. Taxonomy (NCBI): domain Eukaryota; kingdom Metazoa; phylum Chordata; class Actinopteri; order Cypriniformes; family Cyprinidae; genus Sinocyclocheilus; species Sinocyclocheilus anshuiensis. Next base: position 1,781,455 of record NW_015549584.1, read on the forward strand.
GAAAAATCCTATTGGAACTAGGGTGATGCTAACTTCCAGGTTGGCCAAAAAAAAATAAATAAATACGTCATCTCTGCAGCACTCTTATTCACTACTTTTTCACTAACTAAGTTTCACATCTCATCATCAGAATTCTCCTAACAACATGAGTGGCATGAGCAATCCACCCGGGACCCCTAGAGATGAAGATGTAGGAGGCAGCTACCTTCACTCCTTCCAGAATGAGAATGTAAGATTAATCAACTTTTACATCCCTTTACGTTATATATTATAACAGGGTTTTCCAAACTGGGGTTTGTGAGTAGATGGAAAGCTAATAATTAAATCATGAAAATTTTAAATGGTTTTTATTTTTAAAAATATTTATTTGATCAAAATAATAAAACACCTACTAAAATGTATCAACTTAAACTTAAAATCTTAGTCTCAAATCTGTACTTCAAGCAAATATTTTTCAGCTGACAAAACAAGTTTGGGGATCCCTGTATTATAGCTGTTTTGAAAATGCTAGCTAGCTACGTAGCTTAACAATGTGCCATTACCAGGCACAGCTCTAAAAAAAAAAAAATGGTGTGTTGGAACAATGCAACACAAACACCTAATTGGTGTAAAGTGAGTTTGTACTTTTCCTGTAGAGTGTATTAACTTTGTTGCTTTCTGTCTTTACAGCAGTACTCTCCTTCCATGACCATGAGCGTCTGATGCCAGTCTGTTTGCTCCTTTCTGGAAACTCACAGTTGGCCATCGATGACATAGAGTACATGTACAGGAAATGGAATTGGGTGGGACTGCCCTGCATTTTTTTTTTTTTTTTTTTAATGAACTGACCTCAAACTTTTGAACTGTTTTCTTGTTCCCATCAGAGGCCACCTCTCATTAACAAGAAAAGTATGGTTACTGCTGACATAATCGCTGGATGTGTGTACATTTTGTGTCGAAGAGGAATAATCGGAGTTCGCTCGCTCTCTCGAAATCCGACATCCACGTCCAACTTCAGCATGGTTTACACGTACGTAACTTCCTCCGACTTTTTGACACTGAACTCTCATACGTGGCCTTGAATTCTGTGAATATTTTATTGCCTTTCGATGACCTGTTTTTATTTTTCTCCAGTGAAACACATCAAGTGGTGAGAGAATTCGGTCTTTTCTGAGTGGGGATAGACTCACAGTTGTATTTTACTTGTACACTGTCAATTTTGTCTTCTAGCATTATAAGCAGCTGCTTTTAAGGAATAACTGCATTGACGGGTCCTGTCGTAAAGATGGCTTTTTTGTTTTCTGCACTGATTTCATGTTCTCTTATTTTTCTGAAATTTAACTGCTGTCTCAATCTTTGGTCGAAGACTGAATGATACGCTGATCCTCTCAGATGCTGACCCTGACAAACATACTACCTATGAGACCTTCTCAGAGCTCCTCAGGCGGGTGACTGGATTACGCGTCTGGATGGGTCTCCCTGCAAAATGTTCAGCCATTGTTGGGTTTGATTATGTCATGATGAATTTGTGGTGGTTAAAGATACCCATATCATGTTTTCTTTTTTATAGATATATATGTAATTCCCTCCCATGTGCCTCGTTTTAGCTCTGAAATGGTTTGATGTTGGTTTAAAGGTGTCATCCCGTAAGGATGTTGCTTTTGTAAGCCAGACTCTAGTGTGTTTGGATTTGTTTTGTATTAGGTTTCATTTGAGCGACATCCGAAAAAATCATACTACAGTTAGAATGGTAACTTATTCTATTTATACAGACACTTGGACATTGTTTTACATTTTAGTAGTTGTTTTGCACTGCTTTTGTTAGCTTGTGCATCATACTTTTAACTGTGGGCTGAATAGGCTTGTTTATATATTGACTACTAAATTATGTGGGTCCTTTGAGGATTTTTGTCTTATGTTTTTCAGTCATTTATACTAATTCAAGCAGGAAAGCAGCGTTTCAGCCTACCTTCAGTTTCCAGCAAATCGCTTTTTAAGAGAAAAGGGAAAGCTCGATGTAAAATGATTTTAACTTTGGGAAATGATGTAAAGCTGTTGATGTTCCCCGACCTCTTTAGGGTAGCATCTCTCCAGAGGGCCAAGATCCAGCCATTTGATTTCCATGTAAATCATTCTCTTTGAATCAGTGAACCAGTTTCGATGTAAGATAAAGTTGTTCCCAAATTGTCTCGAGCCTCTGTCTGTTTTCACTCATGGTACAATGCAATGGTACAATGTTTTTAATAGGCAGAGCGTGTCGTAAGAACCCATTGACGAAACTCTTCGCTCTCCTCTGCGAAATGTCCAGCAGGATCATATTGGACACGGCTCAAACGGGCTGCGAGGGTGTCATGCACAACCTGTGAGGCACAAGTGATTCATAAGAGCTCTACAGGTTTTGCCCAACCAACTGGCACTTAAACTCTACAAACCAGTGATCGTTCTTAAGAGTCTTTTTCTTTCTCAGCAACTCTCAAATGGTATTAGTGACTGTTCCCACAGAAAATATTTTCCATTGTTTTTCAAAGTAAACGCACTAGACCAGTGGTTTGCAACCTTTTTGCCTCAAAGGCCCCATAATGACCCCAAAAATATTAGAAGCCCCCACCCCCAGTGGTGTTCACAACATTGCTAAAATTATATTTAGTAATATAGTTGCTTGGTAAGTTTCAACAGATTACATTCTGTGACTTGGCTGCCTGATCTTGTGGCAAACCGTGAACTGTCATTCTAATTACGATAGAAATCAAAGGTCATGATTAAAAAAGAGATGTAAATCAATAATTTACTGCATATAACTGAAACAAAGACATTTTAAAGCCTGTGGTGAATATAAAAAGCTTTGCACATCCATGTTTAGCTGTTTTAATAAACTGTACCATTAGTCCTTAAAGGGATAGTTCACCCAAAAATGAAAATTCTGTCATTAATTACTCACCCTCATGTCGTTCCATACCTGTAAGACCTTCGTTCATCTTCGAAACACAAATTAAGATATTTTTGATGAAATGTGAGAGCTCTCAGACCCTGCATAGACAGCAACGCAACTGTAGTGTTCCCAGGTCCAGAAACTTAGTAAGGACATCGGTAAAACAGTCTTGACATCAGTGGCTCAACTTCAGTTTTGCGAAGCTACGAGAATACTTTTTGAGTGCAAAGAAAACAAAAATAACAATATATTCAACAATTCTTCTCCCCCGAGTTACGTCTTCTGCCATTTTAGAGTATCATAACACATACACACGCTTTCCCCTAAGCATAAACAACGCTGATTATGCAGATTACGTTCATGTGCATGCTTTCTCCTCTGAACGTAAACAACACTGATTACGTTGATTACGCTCTTGGGTACTCTCCAAAATGGTGGAAGACGTAACTCGGGGGAGAAGAATTGTTAAATAAGTTATGTTATTTTTGTTTTCTTTGCGCTCAAAAGTTGAGCCACTGATGTCACATGGACTGTTTTACCGATGTCTTACTACATTTTTGGACCTGGGAACATTACAGTTGCATTGCTGTCTATGTAGGGTCTGAGAGCTCTCACATTTCATCAAAAATATCTTAATGTGTGTTCCGAAGATGAACGAAGGTCTTATGGGTTTGGAACTACTGTATATGAGGGTGAGTAATTAATGACAGAATTTTCAATTTTGGGTGAACTATCCCTTTAATTTTACCCATTTTCATACAGCTGATATATGGATGTAACGATTACCGGTTTGACGATAAATCATGATAAAATTACCCACGGTTAGTATTACCATTTCATCTTTTAATTATCATTAAAACCGTATTAGATTACCGCGATTTGAACAACTCACAAATAATGTTTTAAGGCCTAGCAGCCCTTTTAAATGAATGAAAGTGGAGTCTGGAGTCAAACTTTGTCTTTGGATCAGTCTGTAGTGTCTGTAGCTTGGTGAGCAACCCACAACAGGATCCTGACTGCCAAATACACCATGTGACATGAGTCCAAAGTACAAATGCAGTCATAAGGTTAAGGTTCTTGCAGCTAAAAACAGGAACTGATCGTTGTTTATCATTCATGAATATCTCAGAATTGAATTGCTTAAGTCTGAATTAAATTAAAGGTAGAACAGGTAGCAGTCCAAAATTCAGCACGTCTTTGTTTTACATTTAATAATTTGATATTATCTTCCATCATTTCATTTGACCTCTCCATCTTTTACAGGTTAACAATTTTTTTTTTAAATATTGTGCAAGTGTTATTAAAAAACATCCATTTGCAATGTATTATGTTAGCATATTCCATAGTAGATGACATTAGATTCTATACTTGCATCTAGATTAGCATTGTCCATTGAAGACCAGGTTTACTGTTACTAGCAGCCATTTGAATAGCAGGTCAATAATGAATTTAGCTGTAATAGTTTGATGAGATGTACTGGATGAAAGGGTTCTTAAGATACACTGAACATAAATTATTTTGTGAAGCTGTTCTACTTTTTTTAAATAGATTCAGTGACTGCAATGTGCAACATGTTCATAACTGCCTTATAATGCAATGTCCTTTTTTGGGAAAATTAAATTGTTATTGTTCGAACTGTGCAGCTTAAAAGAAGTTATTTGAAATATTTGTCAGGTCAAGCATGGATAAGAGCAGTTCAAGATGTGCTTTTCACTGAAGGACAAGCACACGCCATTGATATGAAGTAAAGTTGTCATGCCTTATACAATGACATACACTCACTCTTATGAGATGTATATGACTGTTTATTTGAATATTTGTTGAAAACTCTGTGTATTCAGTGAAATCTGTGCTTCTAAAGTTGTTTAGAATGACTGAATTATCAGTTTACAGTTCAGTTTTACCCTGTAAGCATCATTTACAGTCACAAGTTCAGAAAAAAATCTTACAAGCACAGATGCCCTTCACAATCTCTGCTGATGGATATTTATATAGTCTTTGAATGCAATGCTGGTATAATAATTATGCATTTGCATTAAAGCAGAAAAAAATATATCAATGTTTACCAAAAAAAACAAAAACATTTGGTTACAAATTCCATTAAAAAATATATGCTAAAGATACTGTCACCAACTTACATTTTACTTCCCCCTGTGTTTGAAACATCAAGGTACAGAGACTAGCTGGTTTAATCTGTATCTGTCACAAGCAAACACAAGGACTCTAGAATTTCAGAAAAGTGCAAATATATCAATGCAATCATGGATAGAAAACTTCCATTTTTTTTCTCTTTGAATTAATTTTCTCCAGAACTTTTCGAACCTCTTCAGGGTTGTACCCCCAAGGTCCGATGCCACCCTGTTAGGAAGAATAAAAACGAGTGTGAAAATCCCTCTGTACTGTGGACTTCCTGATCAATATATTAAAGGGGTCATATGATGCGATTTCAAGTTTTCCTTTCTCTTTGGAGTGTTACAAGCTGATTGTGCATAGATAAGATCCCTGAAGTTGCAAAGACGAGAGAGAGCGCGAAAGAGAGAGAGAGCGCGAGCGAGCGAGAGAGAGAGCGCGAGAGAGAGTGCGAGCGAGCGAGAGAGAGAGCGCGAGTGAGCGAGAGAGAGAGAGAGAGCGAGCGAGCGAGAGAGAGAGAGAGAGAGAGAGAGAGTAGAGCAGACTGCGCTTGTCGGAAGGAGGGACTTTGTAGAAAACGAAGCGTTTGAGAGAGGCGGGGCATAGAGGACCTACAATAATGTACAGTATTTGAAAAATAATCTGTTTTTTGAACATTAAAGCATGTCAACATATTCTGTTACACCAAAAACACAAAATAATGATCTTTAAAAAAGCATCATATGACCCCTTTAAGACTATACAAAACACTGGCAATCAAAAATGCAGCAAAAGAACAGAACCAATTGCGACTATAAAACCCTTTGCCTCATGCTGTTCAGCTCATTCCAAACCTTTCACCTCTATAAACACTTGAAATCTCTTACTACAAGAAGAAGAGTGTGTGTAAAATCTCTGGCCAAGGTTACAATGTTCCAAACTTCACTCTCATGAGAGCAGTTATGAAGCTTTGGAGGCATTTCCTGTACTGTGTGCAGTTTGTCTACATTACAAAACGCTCACCTGATAGATAACTTTCCCACTCTGAATGACATAAAGGCGCTCAGGCAGGGCTCCGTATTTGCTGGCAGTGATGTTGGTCATCTCATCCACTACCACAGGGCAGAGGGGGTCTTCTTTGACCAGGGTCCGGGCCGCAGCCAGTCTCTCCTCCAAGTTTTTGTGCACGCTGATGTCGATGTTGTTTTCAAAGGCCCAAGCATCTATAAGATAAAAGAAGAATTTTGCTATTTGTATAACATTTATCACTTAGTACTCTACATGTAAAGTACTCCACAGTGTATTCTAGGCAATGTTTATATATCAACCCATATTGTTACTATTGCATGAGGACAACAGCAAATATTATTGTCATTACCAGTTGCATGCGCTTCTGCAAGGTAAACAACGAGGAAATCTGCTACATCACTGAAGTCCTTGACAAGTTGTTTGAACTCTTCAAGTTTGAAGAGAAATGGGGGTCATGTGCAGCTTCCGAAACTCAGAACCAGTGGACGGTTCCCTGTGAAGAAGACTGCATCAGTAACAGTGTTGGGTGTAATGCATTACTTAGTAATTAATTAATTACTTTTAATGTAACTGCATTAAATACTGTCTAGACTATAAAAACGAATGTTTTTAATTTAACATCCCTTTAAATACTCTGGTCAGTTCAATATTTTTATTTTATTTTATTGGAAAAGACCCTTAGGGCTGATGCAGTCAGTTTAATTATACCAATAATAATAATAAAGAATACATTTACTATACCTTTAAGAAAACGATGAATGCTCGTTTTCTGTCCATCCAGGGTGAATAAAGCTGTGTCCGGAGCCGCGTGCCCCTCAAACGCCTCCAGGCCCAGCGAGCACCAGTTCACGGAGAGCACGGTTTTAATGAACCTCAGAGAAAAGAAAGTCGGACCCCAGTCTTCGTATCTGAATTTGGGATTTTGAGTCATCGTCGACTTCTCTCCCATTTTTAGATGGATTTTCCTCATCAGTCCCGGGGAAACGAATGACAGAAATTTCAACAGGGTTATATGCACAATCGCAAATAATATCATGGCCACAGCTGATACATAAACGGAAAGTTTTCTGAGCGCATATCCCACTGCTGTCCCCATCGCGAGAAGAATTTATCAATCCACGCGTCGTGGCGCGAGCACTACATGATCGACAAAGACATCAAACTTTGCCTGTGTTGTAGCAAAAGCTTACCGCCCTCCTCACCACAACAATATTACATAACGCCAAAATTCAAGATCAAATCTTACTAGGGCAAAGGCTTTGCTCATTATTATTAATTAGGTCATATTGGCGTTGCATGGTAACCTTCCTGGAACTTAATATTCACACGCCTTTGTCATAGCAGGATATGTTGATTCGCCAGGCGACTAGCGACCACTTGCCTTTAGCAAACAGCTGGTCTACTGGAAGATCACGTCACGGAGCCTAATTAATATTCATGAACCCACCTTCGCCATAGTAAGAATCATAACTTGGTTCTGTGCGTTGATTAAATGTAAAACGGAACTTTCTTTTGCATTTGGATCATAGTGGACCAATTTTCGGTTTAAAAAATACTCTATAAATAACTTACCACATTGTTTTTTTATATAAAAAAGTCCCATCTATGGTCTTTATAATTATTAGGCCGACTGCCGTTTTAATGTTAGTTTCTAAAAATGTCCATAAGATGTCACTGTTGACATGTCTGACTACAACACTTTTCTATTGTTTTTGCCTTTTTCACAAATCACAATTTTTTTGATCATACTCTCTGCGATTCTCTACCGAAAGGCAGAAAAATAAACAAGATTTTTACGCTAGTGCCACATCTTTCTCCAGTTAATTGGCCTAAGAAATGTTTATTATTGACCTGTGTACTCTCAATGATCTTGTTTTGTCTATGACAAAATAGACAATTTGTCTCTCATTTGATTTGTCTCTCATCTCTGTCATGGCTTGATTATCTGAGGAAGTTGTACAGAACTGTTTTAGTTGTATAAATGCAAATGATTATTCCCAGTTTGAAGTGGCTCGAGATCAATTTCACTATTCACGAAACACGCATCCTGTTTGTTCCCGATTGGTCCCGCCCCTCCCCTTTCAGCAGTCTATATTCATTGGCACTTCGAGCTGTCAATCAAACCAGCGACGCATGTTTTGCTTTTCAGAATTGATGCTATAGAAAACTCATAAAATTGCTGCTGAAACAGGAGAGAGGATGCGGTCGGTAAGAACACATGTAACAGCCTGTTGGACGCAGAAGTTGAGAGTCATCATCATTCAGTCAAAATATCCGTTCTTTCTTGCTTTGGAGGGTTTAAATAGGTAGGCTATGTTTTAAAATTCTTCTACAACATATGAAAACATTAATTATTCAGTGTGTTTTACTGTATTAGGCTATACAAATGATTGGCTGTATGCTTATCGTGTTTTCAGAGTCCTTTGAGAGCTGTAAGAGTTTGTTCTTTCAAGTGAAGTTCAAGTTCATGATCCTTCATCCCACAGGTACAAGAAGCGATAAGGACTGTTATTGAATGGGGACTGACATGCACACTTGGAAGTCAGAGGTCCAGATGCAGAAATCTGCCGCGCTTATTGGGATGGTCAGTCATCAGACAGATTTCACCGAGCTCGCTTTCTCCATGTTCAGCAGTAAAACAGACATCTGCCCGAAACGCGTCCCTGCTGACGGCTGTGGCTCGAATCTCGCCTCGATACAGATGCGCTGCGGATCTGAAGATCTCAAACTCCACGCGCATCACACCTCCAAACTTCACTGTTTCACCATGTCACCCGGAGAGGGTATGTACCTGCGGACTTTTGTCTTTACGGGTGTAAAGTTATTTATATATTTTTTTTCGGGATTTTGTCGGCTTAATCTGGTCTATGGATTAAGATGATCCCAGCTATGGCTGCGCATAATTAAGAATGCAAATATAAAATAACAATAAAAATATTTAGCATTCAAATAAATTTAAGCCTAGTTTACAACGACTTCTGTAACGTTTAATTGAACATATGCTAAATGTCAATCTGCACAACAGAGCCTAAAGCCATTAGTTTTTGGAAACCTTTAATGGTTTTAAAATAGCTATATATTAAGAAAAAGAATAAAATAAATGAATTTGTAATAAATAAATACATAAGAAAAACATAAATAGATTATAAAAACTAAAAATGAATCAGGCTACTTATACAATTTGATGTATTGGATGTATTAATTTAGTTGCATAGCAGCCAGATATAGCCTACATAACAAATCAGACACAGAATTTTACATTTGCCGAAGAAAATTTAGTTAATGCAGATCTTGTCCTTTCAGGGAAAGGTTATACACTCTTTACCTTAACTTACCTGTTTCAAACTGACATCTATGGTGATATAGCCTATATTTGAGTGTGTGATAAATATGTGGGCGTAATTTACAATAACGTCTAAGCGCAAAAGCAAAATTGTGAACATCGTCCTGTCGCATTGTATTTTGGCACAATTCGACACATTTCCTCCTTGCTAGGTTATCGTGTCTTGAGGAAAGTTAAATGTGGCGCGCATAGCCTAGTAACGGAACCTTTAAAAAACTTAAATAACAAAGTTGCATTAATCTCGCACGGTTTGTTTTTTGACAAAATACTTGATCGCGTTAAGTAGGCTACATTAATTCATTATTATATCCCTTAATGGGATAGTTCTCCCACAAATTAATGTTCTGTTGTCAATCTCACCCTCATATTGTTCCAAACTTTACTTCATTACTTTTGTGGAACACAAACGTAGATGTTAGTGATTCAGCTTCACTCACTGTTCCTTGCATCGTTTTTCATACACTAAAAGTGAATCGTGACTGAGGCTGTCATTCTGCCTAACATCTTCTGTGTTCCACAAAAGAAAGTCAGTCATACAGGTTTACTGCATGAGGCTGAGTAAAGGAGAATACCATGATATTGCACTGGGAGATCACTGTAGGCAAAACATAAAGAGTGATTCAGTAATCTCATTCATTTAGTCACAAAATCATTTTAATACTTGCATTTTACCTCCCTATTTTCATTGGAGAAGGAACACATTCTATTGATTATGCTCTTTAGTAGCTATATGTGCTTAAATGTATGTGACACTCTTATGGCAAGTCATGTTAGTTGTAATTGAGCATGCATCCCTCAAGAACAGGGCTCTCTGGTATTGGACTAGGGCGGTCACCCTGTTTAGATGATGCTACAATGGCGTGGGATTGCGGGGGTTGGCAAAGCTAACCGCTTACTTCAGCTTATGATTATACAAATTTGACTTATATTAGTAATCATACCTTGTCACAAAATAGAGTCAGAGAGTTTGATTATGATGTTTGCCTGACAAATTCAAACCAAATGTTTGTCTCAGCATTTATGAGACTTGGGTCCACAACTCACCCCCGTCCAAAGTGAATCATTTCAATGTCTCTCAGATGTATTTGACAGAAAGGAACACTGATGTTTTAGATATGCCTATTTGAGAATCCTAATTTAGGCTACATACTGGAAAGGAATGGATGGACTTTTGTGAAATATTTTAAAGTACGCATGTAGTGTGTTGCGTGATCTTGTTGACATGTTTCAGAGAACAGGTTACAGATATTATCTCTCTCGTTTGACATGTGAAATGATTTTTAAATGTTAAATAAAAGAATATCACTGCAATCAAACATTGATTATATGAGTCTGCATTCATCTGTGAGTCTGTTTTTGAGTATAGACCACAGTTCATCCGTTAAAAATAGTCATTGATCAGGTGCTCATTTCAACTGCAGTGGCAGAACATGCTTGATTGTACAGTAAATGAAGTGATATGGAAGAAAATGTACAAGTATTTAAACTTACCTTACCTATAAGTCCTACCTATTTTTGAAAATGGTGATTTTTGTTTTTCTGAAGAAGTATACTCTTTTTCACCCATTATTCTTGCACAGGTTTTTTAGTTGGCACATAGTGCTGCAGCTAATTTTCAGGTCTCAGTTATAAGGATTTTTATTCATTCAGGTCAGTTGTCGGATTTATACTTATGCATGTCTACTTTTTTAAATGAGGCAAAAGTAACGCCAAAAAGTATATGTCTGAAACCAGTATACAGCATGTGCTATATTAAATGTTGCTGTTTTCATTGTAAATGAAGCTTTTAAGTTTATGTTTCTAAGACACTTATTTAATTATGTAATTGTTTTGTAACCATGTAGTTTCAAGCTCTTATCTAGACAAGGTTTTGATGAAATGCCATGTTATCATACAAGATAAAGTGATCTGGGTGATGCCTTTAATGCAGCAGCATTCGCATTGTACCGTACAATTCAGCAAGATCATGAGAAAGTTATGGCCATGCAACCAGTGAGTTGGCAAGGCATAGCACATGATCATGATGAACATCCTAAGAACGCAGCACTTGTCTGATGGGACAAAATCTCTCTACCATGCCTAATTAAATTGTTCTTTGGCTTTCTGTGTCCTGGATAAGTCAACTACTGATTTGTGGTGCATTGGTAAATATAGTCGGATCATTTTTCATTGAATCAACACGTTTCCAATTTCTGAGCTGAATGATATTAAATCGAACATTCTGAATTCATCCCATTATTACCTTAAAAACTTCAGTGTCATTTTTCAGCAAATGAGATTATGATTATTAGAGTTGCTGTGATTGTTCGTGCTTGTGTTTTTTTTTAAACACAAGGTAATACTTAGTATTCGCAGACAAACTCCCACGTCGAAGTGTTGATTCAGCTCATGAAAAAATGAGTAATTGACTCTAAAGGGAGTCATTGCTATAGTGTTCCGGGTTTCTATGGCAATGCGTGTACTCCCACACACATATACAAACTCAGCACCGTTTGGTCACTCTGTAAAATGTGGCATTTGCACTCATTGTTGAATTCCTATAGCTTGATGAAGTTTCTTGTGCTTGCCTGGCTGATAATCAGTATGTCTCAGGATGTGTTGTGTGGTGCTGCCAAAAAGTATAAAACCCTCAGATTGATCAGATTTAGAAGTCCTCATTCAGGTGATTTATAGGTGGATGCTTTATTGCTTCCTGTAAACATGTGTTGTCCACAAGATTGCTTTGTTTTAGTTGCTGTGGCTGATTGCACTCAAGTTGAAAAAAATGTTGACGTCGGTGGTTGCATCACTGGTAAACCGTTGTGGGCTGCGCAATTACCTGCTCTCGCCTGAGCATTTTTCGTTCGTTTCTCTGGTCTTTGGGCTTTCTCTCTCACACTTACACACACTTGATCTCTATACAGTTGTGCTCTCACTCCCACACATCCTCCTCGACTGCGGCCCACATCTTTTGGGGAACTCCTATGACATCAGAATGAGGCATGGATAAACTGATTGTGTGGGGAAACTGTAATGTTTGCAGCTTGTTCCACTGATTCACAAAGTCCTCATGATCAATGTGCAGTGCTATTTCATCCTGGTCGATGACATCACTGAGCAAACCTTTAACAAGTGAACATTTTTCAGCGTCAGTCACCAAGCCTTTGAGAGCCAGCTTGCTGTAATGGAAGCCACTGAATCATTTCTCACAAACAGGTCTCTAGAGGACCGTCTCGAGTGTTGATTCAGCTTAATTTGGTTGGGAGTTTACGAGCTTATTTTTGAGAGAAAGATGCGGTCGGTGAGGCATAATCTGCGGAAAAAGTTTGAAAAACATTTTATAATCTAATCGAGTAGCGTTTGATGAAAGCTGCTCTTGTGGTTTTAGAAGATTACAGCATGTGACGCTCAATCATTATGGTTTGGGATCATTCCGTTGTTGTTTTTCAAATAATATGTAAAACCTCAACCTACTTAATCAATCCTGAGGTAAAACATTCAGACGTCGGCGACCTTTATTGCTGGTTGGATTATAACTACAATTTAGGCTTTTTATGGCACCTGTGATGTCATAGCAATGTCCAGTTTTGTTTTATTTATGCTTGCGGGATGTGTAATACCAAGCCAAAGAAACGGCCTGAATCATCCTTCATTTCAAGGGCACCCTCGCCCTGCCAATACAACCCTCAAACCAATAATTCTGTTAAAAAAATATTATCTGGTTTGAATAAGTGTCGAAATATCGCTGGAATACCAGAGGAAATGTGCTCTGGACCTGGGCTTAAACGGAGGAAAAACAGAATTGGCTCCGATGTTTCATCATAAAATGTATTTTTAGCTTGGACCATGTCTTGAGAATCACTCATAAAAATGCGCCCACACTCTCCAACCTTTTTTCCCTCTTGCTTTTTGATATAGGGGTCGAATTCCTGCCTCATGTGAAATGGATCTGATTGTTTTGCCTACTCGCTCTCTCTCCCTGACTCCGTACTGAGATGAAGGGGCTACTCGCTCTCAGCCTGTGCCAGGGGGACATGCCACAGCTAACCGCACATCTACATGGGCCGAATTATTCATGCATTTATAGACGGCAGCAACTGCGTCTCCAGACTTCTCAGCGCGTGTGTCTGTGCACGCGGGTGGTTTTTTGATTTACATTTCGACAGTGGCACTTGCTGTTCTTGGCCCGGTGCTAGTTTGCTCCATCAAAGAAAAATCCTCTTTGTGGCGGCGTTGATCGCGAGGCCTAAAACGGACACGAGGGCCCCGGCTTCCCGTAGCGGGATGCTGCAAGACGGCTAGGTGGCCGTGACCCTTCGTATCCACTGTTGATTTAGTGTTAAAGGTGACGGATGGCGATTGACTCCCCGCTGGTCTTTGTACCAATACAGCTGTTTTTTCTACTCCGCCCAGTTCACTTGCATGTTTAATAGAACATAAATATGAATACCAAAACCTGTGCCAAGTTCCCTGGTGGGTCTTTTATTAGAATAAGTATTATTCTTTTATATCGAGAAATACCACAAAGATTACAGCAGATTCTCGGTACAAACAGAATCTGGCCCCACAAACCGCCTTGAATTTATACAGAGGACGTAGTGAATGTAGACAGATTCATAAGGCATTTTCTGCCAGTCCTTAGACCTTCTTATTTACAAGTCTGGGCACGTCATCTGTCCAATCGAGTGCTGGCTTCATTCGAGTGGTCAAAAACAACTGCGCAAGCATTTATTCTTTCATTAGCAGAGAGTAGAAATCATTCCAGTAGGCACGGTTATATCCTCTTTGTTGTTCAGTAGTTTCATCGCGCCAGGAAGCTGCCATGGGGCAGTGCCCATTCGGTCTGCGATCTGATTGGCTGGAATGACCCTTGAGGACTATGAAATACATTATAAAGTCTAATAGTGCAGTTTATATACTTTATTGCTGGTTGTTAATAAAGCGCAGGGTTCTGGAAGAATTAGTTATTCTCTCGTCCTCTAGTGATCCAACACCAACCGAGTGTAATATTACATTACGCTCAGGGATTTCTGACGGCTAATAACCTGACATGGGCCCTGAATGCAGATTGTTTAGAATGAAAACACTTCACTTTTACGAACAGATCTGGATTATGCGATGGGAGCCATTCATCTTTAAAAATCATAGAAGGCTGTAAATTTGATATATTCATACTGTTGTGCGTGTAACGATGGTTGAGAAGGGAATGCTAGTAAGATGAAAAACCTTTGTGTATTTATTGTTTTTCATTGCCTTTTTGTCTAGTAAAGTTCTTCTACGTACAGCCACAGAAATAACATTTCACTGCCTTCCCAGCTGAGCATGTGTCAAGTAAACTTGACCTTTTGCAGTTCAAAGGCCAAAAAAAGGAACTGACAGACATTAATAAATATCCGAAAGACAGACCGTTTGCTGTGAGAACATAAAAATACCACTAAAATATCATTTATGTCCTCATTTTCTTCAACAAAGCTAATATTTTTGTGAATACCAGACATCATGGACATCATGGAGTGGAACTAATAATTTTGTGCTATAACTTTTTTTGTCGCGTCTAGCGACAATCCAATCAGATTCATCTGACCTTCAGGGCTGAAAGTTTTTTCTAGGCATTTCAGAACAGTCTACAGTCACGAATCGGTAAGCTTTGAGCATTCCTACTTCCTGTTTCCGTCGAGCTGCTGTTGGATTACTCAGACGGAGACATGCTCAGAGCGAGGTTAAAAGAATAGCGAACATTATTAAACTTTTCTCTGTCAGACAACTCTGTCGTCTCATCTCCACACAGTGCTCTGGGGTGTTTACTCAGACTTAAAGCATAAATTGAAATCAGCAGTTTGGCAGGTTAATATTTGGAGAAAAAGATGCCGGCGAATGATAAGAGGACACAATTTCCCACGATGCACACTGTCCGATCTGTTTTTTTCCTGATCCTTCACTTTGTTTTTACATTATGGGAATTTTTTATGTGAAATACAAGAACTTTTGACCAATAATTGTTACGTGCCTTTTAAAAATTTAGACCAGACTGCGTCTGCAGGGCGTGCACGGCACAGCAATGGCAGACATGCGGAGTTCTTGTGTGTGTGTGTGCTGTGGCTCTATACATAAATTAAAATTAATTTTAAGTTACATGTATTTATTTATTTTACTTAGGTTATATATTTATTTTTAAAATAGATATAAACTAATAAAACTGTTACTTGGGAATAACCATTTAGAATTATTTATTTATTTTAGTGACATTTAAAAAATAAATATATATAAAAAAATACCAGAAATGAAAATTTTTTTATTCTGTTAACCATCTGTATGGTTACACTGATGCAGACGGAATAACATGCTTAAACATGCTTTTGCATTAGGCCTATTTATTTAATGATTGGAACAGAATGTGCAACAAGAAACATTATTTCCTAACAATGATTATTTTGCGTCAATGAATCAGAAATGTATAAAGCAACCAATATAGTCCAGTTCCTGAATTAATAACTTGTATGTTACTGTACTTGAATCAAAAACATACAGTGCAATCAGTTGTTCACCCAACGATTAGTGTGCAATGATTAGTTGATTATTTAAGATTAAGTAATTGTGCAATGATTAGTGTGCTGCACCTTTAAGTGGCACTATTGTGTTGTATAGAGAGAAAATGGGTAAAGAAGTTTTTTGAGTTGAACAGCTGATATTAACCTTGCAGCTCATAAATAAAATACACAATATAACTACAGTGACCAGGTTTTTTTCTGAATTTTTAAAGCCAGACATGGGGAAAGTTACACAGTGTAGTCCAGAATAAATTACTTATACAGTATGTGCGGTTGTTTTTAATCACTCAAAAACATACAGTGCAACCAGTATAGTCCGATTTGTGAAAAAAATCAGATTATGCTGACAATGTGTTGCTAAGGATAAAATTATTTGTAATAATAATAATAAAATTAATAGTAAACTATGTTATCATGTTTTTGTTTTGCTTTGTTTAATGTATTATAATAATAAATTATTGGACTTGCATTTGTTTACTACCTCTAAAGAGTCATTAAAATGTCTGTGTAACATGTAAATAAACCATTTGGGTAAACTGTTTTAAATGTATTTATTTATTATTGAAATTCACTTTTTATTCATACATGAAATGGCATTTTTCTCAAATAGTTATTTCTTAAAACACTGTAAGAATTGGTATGGATAATTAAATTCTAGAACTTGTATTGTCATTTTTCAAATAATTGGTGATTAGTAGATTGTGATTGGTAGGTTTACAGTGTGTTTTCAGTGTGTTTTCTTTAAATCCCACATAGTCTTATTGCTGAAACTATACTCTCAGTGCCACAGCACTGTGCTGCCTACTCTGACAGTGTGAATGCAGTTAATATGGATGCCAAATACTGTAAATATGCAGTTCAGATGTAGAATGTGTAACAAACCTTACAGTTTAATGCATAAAGAGAACCAAAATCCCTAATAAAGCATTTGAGATATGGCTGCAATAGCTCATGAGAAAGCAGAGCATGAGAGGAGAGAGACTAATGCGTCCCGGCCCTTTAACAGGATGAGAGGAATTTGAGGAATGAATGTTGACTTCAGCTTTTTACAATTTGCACTGAGTTTGCTGACTTATCACCTACCACAAATATTTTCCCCACTATTTCACCCTTTAAGCCCTCACCACAATCTCACAGATGAGTTTTCCAGGACTCGGCCTGTGCCAAACTTTCCACTGGAGTCACCCCTTTATGTGCATGTGTGTGTGTGCGAGAACATACTCATCATGCTGCAGCAAATGTACCATAAACGTTAAGATACTTCTCTAGTGTTGACATAGCATTAATTCCACTGTCAAACGTTCCATTAATATGAGAAATAAGACATCCCATTATGGCAAACTGCTCGATTTTTCTTTCAACCAGGCGTGTGCTTATAGAATGCATGAGAAAACCCTTTCTGGGTGCTAATCAGTTTGACTATACCATCACTTTAGACACTTTAAAGGGATAGTTCACCCAAAAATTTAAATGCTGTCATTAATTACTCACCCTCATGTCGTTCCAAACCCGTAAGACCTTTGTTCATCTTCGGAACACAACTTGAGATATTTTTGACGAAATCTGAGAGCTTTCAGACCCTCCCATAGACAACAAGGGTCCTTACACGATCAAGATGCAGAAAAGTACCAAGGTGATCGACAAAGTAATCCATGTGACATCAGTGGTTCAACTGTAATGTTACGACGCTACGAGAATACTTTTTTGCGCAAAGAAAACTAAAATAATGACTTTATTCCACATTTTCGTCTCTACTGCGCCACACTCTCGCGTCATGGTACTACCGTGAACGCGTGTCCACAAGTGATGCAGTAGAGACGAAAATGTGGAATAAAGTCGTTATTTTTGATTGTGTAAGGACCCTTGTTGTCTATGGGAGGGTCTGAAAGCTCTCAGATTTCATCAAAAATATCTTAAATTGTGTTCTGAAGATGAACGAAGGTCTTATGGGTTTGGAACGACATGAGGGTGAGTAATTAATGACAGAATTTTAATTTTTGGGTGAACTATCCCTTTAAGATATCTAAGGGATGCTACTGTTAGCAGTCAAAGACAGGAACGTCACCGGTACTGGAAAAATGGGAAGTACGCCTGGTGACCTCCAGGTCACATTTGTAAGTGACGGAGCGAGGAATCAATGTTGAGCGCGTCTGTCACACGTAACCTTCATGTCTCATGCACGTGTGTTTCTTATTGAACTAACACATGTGAGGGAGGTTAGACATTGCTGGATCTTATGGAAATGGAAGCGATGAGTGTGTGTGTGCTCAATATCTCCGTGGAGAAAGTGGAAACGAAAACAATCTCAGCCTAATCAGAACCAGGTCACGCTGTTGTCCAGGCCGCGCTTGACATTTACGGCCTTCCCTTGGCTCCACGTTCACGCTTTACAGCAGGGCCGGTCCACGAAGCTACGCTTTACCATATAACTGATTTGCTAGCGCTCCTAAATCTACACATAAAGCAACGCCCGACTTCACAAGGTTCCTATTTAAAGAAAAAAGATGACACAGGCAGCAGGAAACAGTTGTTATATATCACTCGCAGTTTCTGACAAGAATATTCAGAGGAGAAAAAAAGAGAAATTCTGTCTGGAGCTGTGGTATGTTTCGCTTGTAATGTCCTCTTTTTTTGCTGTTTACTTGATTCTTGCCCTAAAAAGTCAAATGTTGACTAATACAGAAAAAAGGCACTGTTGTTGTGAATGACCTAACTGCTTTGCTTTTTAAAAACTGAAATGAAGTAAGGCCGTATGAAAGCCCTGACAGCCAGGTGCTGTGGACTTGGCCAGCGATTTCACTTCTCAGGCCAGCTGGAAAATGAGTTCCAGAATTTATCTGCACCCTTTTCCCTTGACAAATTATTTTATTGTTCTCGCACAGTTGGTTTGCATTTATTCTTTTGGCTAATGATAGGTTAAGGCAGAGTGATCTGCTTTCGCTGTGTTACACTGCGAACGCACCCCAACTGGGCCTGTTCCCGCAATGACAAAGCATATTCGCTCTCAACGCTGACAGAAAGATCAATTGAGAGTTTAATGCTCGGGAACTTGCGGTAGAAAGATTCATCAAAAGGGATTTTCTGATCTGCGACATAAAGAAATTGCATTACGTTGCAAAAATCTTGCCTCGGGATACCTGAAAACCTAACCTTTGTGCCCAAAGGTCACATCTTTCGTGGGGAAATTGGATTACAGGGCCGTCCATGTTGTAGGAATGTTCCTGCCCGGCGTAGATGGAGAGATATCAGCATTATAACTGTTTGCTTACTGCACTCTACCTGACCCGAGCACAGTAGATGAGAGCTAACCCGCTAATCTTTTGCAAATGCCGCTAGTCTCCAAGACCAGGCTTTCTCGAAGATGACCGAGTCAAAACAGCCCCTGTTTCTCAATGAGCCTTCGTCGAAAATATGTCTGAATCAAACAGTGACTAACACATACCTTCTGTCTGCAGGGTTACACTGCGAATGTGAGCGAGCCTTACTGGAGACGTACGCGCTCATCTGGAGGCTCTGGTTTCTCTTTAGAATCGGCACACTTATTTTAAAGGATGTTACCGAGTGGAGACAGTGGACTGCCTAGAGGATTGTATTGTCATAACAAGTCTGTGAGCCTTTACAGTGATTGACGTTTCTGCCAAGTTAACACATGACGTCAAGAGAATTACCTAGAGAAAGTTATCCGTTAGCAATCATGGCTAATGATTTTTGTAAATTTGAATCCTTGTCATGTGACCTTTAATAAAATGTGTCTATGGATTTTTTTTTTAAATTTACGTTTTAGAAATTTGAATTGTAAACGTGATATTTAAGAAATTTGAACTCTATTATGACATTTGTATTTTTAAACTGCAGATTTTTTTTTTTTAGGTGAAATTAGCTGCAAGTATTCAGATTCTAGTGCTACAGCTTAAAGTTTTACATTAAGAAGAGATATGAAACTTTAAAATGATAAAATACATAACTCAAAAATTCAGATCATACAAAGACTAGCTGAACTGAGGATTTTGGCCAGTCACACTGCTAGTGAAATCTCTAGTGTGATGATGTGGCAACAATGAAACAACTCTAAAATTTTAATTCAAAACTATAAAATATAGGCTACCACAAAAATGTACTTTTGTGAAATGTCAAATTTTAAATCTAAAATTCAGATTCACAAAATGTAAATTTAAAATCTTTTAAGTAGCTCTGTAAATGGCATGTCAAAGGATGTGATAATTTTTTTTATATGTAATCTCTTCTGTTACAGTACTCAAGTACTATTGAATGTATGTCAATGAAGAAAAATGGTGTAGTTACAGCTTCTACCAGCAGGGGCTGACAGGGCCATACTAACCAACCAGATCTTGATTAGCCTACTTGATGTATCCATATGGATCTTGACATTTACTTTAGTATTTACGCCAAATCACTCATTAAACTAGCAATCCCATCTCTGTAATGTTACAACATGTTTTTACAAACATCTTATTAGTGAAGCATATGGAGAGAAATTACGTTAGACATGCGGCTTCATTTCGAAGGCCTTTTTGGTTCTCCCACGCCCTCCTCCTCTGTTTCTTGAATGCCTCTGCTTTCTAAACATGTTTCTCATTCCAATTCACCAGATCGCTGCCAACCACACATCTTGAAAAGGACTTTGAATTGTATTTTCATATGTTCTCTTTGTTTACATGGGGTTAGCCACATCTTCAGATCACTTTGTGCTTTAATTGACTCCATATAGTTTTGACTTGACTCCAGTGACAAATAGAAGGATTGTCTTTGAGGATTACTTGATGGCAGAAAAATGTAGGGAAGCCAGTAAAAAAAGACTTGCGTAATAGCTTTCGATGTACATGTTTTCGATGTTGTACATGCTTTCTCATCATTATCTCAGTGACTCGTTTTGCTTGCTTGTACTTTTTGATAAAACGTACATGATCACGCCAGAACGCTTAATGGTAAAAGCCATTAAACTGATAAATGAGTGATTCTTTGATAAATGGATTCAAAATGTGAGAGTGCTTGCAGAGCACAAACAGTTCAGTGAGTTGATATTTTTAACTAGATGTGCCACTGTGAAATAAGACACTTTCTTTCTTTTACTCTTTAAAAGTTAGTTTTAAAGATCAAATTATGCACACAACCTTGACTGAACAAACAACAGTCCACATAAAGGAAATACATGACATATTTTTAGACCAAATCAAATCACTCCAAGGCAAAATGCGGTCAGCTATAGGACGAACGACACTAACTATTGTAAAATATCTTGGTTTGTAGCATGTCATCAAGGCTTATTAGACTTGCCGATAGACTGGCGATGGCAAGTTGACCACCGGCTGCACGTCAAATCGCATTTGTACAGTTTGTAGATGCCAGCTTTCTACAAGCCTCAGGAGTTCTGAAAGAAGGGACCAAGTCCAATAATTGGCTAGCAAATCATTAGGTTATGTACACTACTGCCAGCCAAAACTCACTCGTTTAAGAGCACACAAAAAAGACCGTAGGAACCCACCATGGACCCATTTTTAACATGTTTGTATTAGTGATGATGTAAAATGGCAAGAATTAATATTTCGCCTCAAATTTCGAGTTGTTTTTTGCTCTCAAAGGAAACAAATATTTGCATTTCAAAGCTCTTTCAGAGTGAAATGGAAAACAAACTCTTTATGGGTTTGGAGTCTTTTTTGGAAAAGTCCGGGGATGAAATGAATATGATTTATAGTTCATAAACGCACGGCTGATGCCAGGTTGTGTGAAAATGCTGGTGTTAAGTCATGCTTGCAGCCCTGAGAGGAAATAAAGATCCACAAAACACTAGCTGACTGACTTGCAGCGCTGTTTATGATACATTAGCCAAACTCTGCAGCTCTGCATCAGGAATCGAACCGTGAACTTGTTAGTTGAGCCATAACTCAAGGCATTTTGTTGTAATGGCGTTGTTTACCACATGTAGTTAAGTAAAAGATGGCAATCAAGCAAGCAGAAAAAAACCCCACTGAATGCTTGCACAGTGAGAATAGGTTTGCTCTTAAACCACGCTGATGGTGGGCCCATCTCCTCAGCTGGATATGACACGCTGTCTGCATAAATACCCCTTTATTTACCACCTTCCCCTACAAACCCTATCACTGGACTAATAAACTGAAAGAATTTCCATTAAAATCACCCCATGATGCCCTGCTTTTTTATGCATGCTGCCCCTGCTTTGCTTTTTTTCGGTTCTTCAGCCCTCATTACTCAAACCGGCAGCCGGCGTGTTATTCCTGACCAGGGGCTCCTGTGCTGACGGATGCCCTACCTTCTCTTCTCCTCTCAGGGGACGTCTGTATTGTGAGGGCCCCGTTTGATGTGTGATGATGTACATTGTCTGCTGA
The DNA here is from genome assembly GCF_001515605.1 of Sinocyclocheilus anshuiensis. Taxonomy (NCBI): domain Eukaryota; kingdom Metazoa; phylum Chordata; class Actinopteri; order Cypriniformes; family Cyprinidae; genus Sinocyclocheilus; species Sinocyclocheilus anshuiensis. Next base: position 1,803,736 of record NW_015549584.1, read on the forward strand.
TCTGTCCCTTCTCGGGTTACCAGGGGCTTGAGCGGGACAGGAGTTGTGGGGGAGCAATAAAAGGGTGTCGGCTTAGAGTGATCCTTTGGTTTGTGAGGATGATACCCCGCAAAACAAAAAAGAGTCACATTGTTTTGCCCACTTCCGTTCAGGGATATGTGTGGTTTGAAACTCTATGCAGGTTGAGGGTGATGAAAAAACATAGGCATCCCTGTGGATGTATTCTGAGAATATGAAATGTGTTTGTTAGGTCCCCTGTGCTTATTTCTAAACTTCACAAGTCAGTTATTTCACATATCAAACATCGGGTTGTTTAATTATACAAGAATATTTCTATATCAATTTGTCTGCATCATTTAAACACCTTATTCGGAAGGTTGACTGTATAGAATACAGTATACATTCAGAGTACCGTTTAAAAGTTAGTTTTTTAAATGTTTTATATGATCATTTATTTGATTAAAAATACAGAAAAACAGCAGTTTTTGGAAATATTATTACAATTTAAAATAAGTGTTTTTTTATTATTATTTTAATTATGTAATTTATTCTTGTGATGGCAAAGCTGAATTTTCATCAGCCATTACTCCAGTCTTCAGTGTCACATGATACTTCAGAAATCATTCTAATATGCTTTTTTAGTGTTCAAGAAATATTTCTTATTAATATCAATGTTGTGCTGCTTAATATTTTTGTGGAAACCGTGAACTGTCATGATTCTTTGATAAATAGAAAGTTCAAAATAGCAGCATTTATTTAACAAGAACAGCATTTATTTTTTTATAACAATATAAAAATAACATTTTATTAATTGAGAAAGGGTGCATTAAATATAAGTATTAATATATACTATTATGTATATTATTTTATATTATTTATAAATGTATATTTATATAAATGTAATAAAAAAATAAAATAAATTCAATATATAGTATACATAGTATATATACTGTACATAGTAAATGTAATAAAAAAATAAAAAATAAAAAAATATATATATATATATATATATATATATTTTTTACATACATTACATACCCCAAACTTTTAGTGCATAAATTTTAGTGTTACGGTAGTGTATAACTACTGTATATACTGTGACCAAAATGTAAGTTGTTATTTATGTGACCGGATTATTGAATCAGTGAGCTGAACTCTTCAAACGGATCAGTCTGATTCATGAATGGATCATTCAGACCTGTTTTGTGAACCAAATTAATTGATTCATTGAAAAGACCCAACTTTCAAAAATGATTCGTGAAAGAATCAGACATCGCTACTTCTCCCATAAATGCACCAACGCTACTGTATGGCTTCACAAGAGTCATCTGGACCACTTTTAGGATGCCTTAATAGTGGTTCTTTCACCCTTTTGAAGCTTCTTTGTACTTACATAGAGAAAAGCATGGAAAATTGCCTTTAAATTATCTCCTTGTGTGATCCGTGAGAGGAATTCATGTGGGTTTAGAATGCCAAAATGGTGAGAAAATTATAACAGAATTTTCATTTGTTAGTGAAATATTCCTTTGACCAAAATCTGGAGCTTAATTGGAAAATTATGTTCTTGTAAACACAGTTCTTGATTTTGAGCTCTCTGATGCAATATTCATATTAGAAAGAATCAAGAGTCAGCATGGACTCAATTTTGACAGTTATATTTATTTGTGAAGTTGCCTCGGGCTGAATTACTCTATTGTGTTCTTCAAAGCCTGAAACAGTCTTAACCATGGCCATGATGCTTGACTGAGAGAGAGCTTTGATAGTGACTAAGTTAGTTTACCATTGCGGAGTACAGCCAGCTCTGTCATCTGCTGTGAATTTGCAGATAACATTTGTTTGGGGATATCAGCAGGGATTATGTTCTTGTTTCGACTTGGACTGGTCATCTCAGCACACTGTAATATGAAAGCATGGGGCTTGAAGCGGGAAACATGAAACAAGATGAATAATCGAATAAAAATAAAAGCTTTTTCTTCTCTGCCCCTGTTGTCAAAGCAAATCATGGCTCATAAAAAAAAGCCTTCAGAAAATATGGTGGAACCAAGTCATTTCTTAATCAACAAGACTAGTCAGTGTGTGGGTCTGGTAGTAAGATTTTATCCCGATCCCTGCCAGAGACTTCAAAGCCAGGCCAATTATACCGATTGCTTTGAACGTCTTATTCTGAAAGAAAGCTTCCATTATTTTTTCCTCCACTAAAACAACCATAACAAAAAATAGGAAATGAAATACGATTCACTGTTGTTTTCCTCACATAACCATCTAGTTTTACCATCTAAAAACAAAGGATCCCCGTAGAGAATTGCATTGCATAGAAAACAATATAATCATTGTCAAACATTGTTCGATTTATTTACGACTCAATTACAAGCACTTATATCATTAAACTGCAACTGTCAAAGGGGTCTCCCAAACGATTGTTGCCACTCGTGTAAACCATGATAAATTTGAATAATATATTTGAAATAGAAGTCCTTTGTAACATTATCAGTGTCTTGAATGTAACGATGTATGAATACAGTCTTCTTTAGCTTCAGACAAGTGTTCTAGCATTTGGAAAGAGGATATGCAATGTGTGCTTTTGAGGTTCCTCTCATGTTTTGCGGTTGAATTTGCCCACTGTCATTTGAGTGGAACTTCCTGCCATCTGCATTCAATCGAATTCTCTCACAGTTTCAGGCTTGCTTGTAAATATTGGAAGCAGCCTAAAGTGAACGCCATACTCGGTAATGTGGGCCAATACAGTTGTGTTCAGATCGTGCCACAGACAGTGACAGGACAGCCATAGACTCTGTATTGGTTGATTTGTTATTAGTCGATTTGGTCAGTTTGCCTTTTATTTCAAACTAATAGGACGGCTGAGAGTATATAGTAAAACTCCCTTCGTCATGTATTTATTGGAAATGGCGTGCTGACCGTTAGCTGTCATACCTTAGGAATGCTCCAAATGAAAATATTAGCCTTGACTCATACAATACAGGAATTTGTGCTTAGAACGTTGGATACCGTACAAGACTGCATTTCACTTTTAATTGCAAGGGCAGTTTTCATAATAAGGATTATGCGAGAACTTTATTATTAAGCCACAACCTTGACAGCCTGATTTAGTGTGAAAAGATATTTTGCAAATGGAATTAATTTCACATGATCTTTGCAGGGAATATTTAAATATGACTTCACAGTGGAAAAAGAGAAGCCAAAGCATAAGAAGGCATGGCCTGTTTGTCTTGTCTCAAAGCTTAGAATAACTAAATAGTCGCATGCGCACATATTTCTACATACGTTGCACACATGCACACACACACAAAACAGAAACAATGTAATGCATCCCATACAGTTTCACTGCAGCAGTATCGCAGGACCTCTGAAGTCCCAAAGTTTTTTACAGAGCCCCAAAGAGCCGTCAAGATCCCATAAAAGCCAGAATGGCAGCCTGTGATGAGGAACCTCGAGTCTTAATGTTAAAGCTGTACGTTTTTACGGCACAAGACACAGGAATGTACCGCAGCCCCGTGCTACTGACACATTTACATTGTAATCAGCCCCAGTATTTCACTCTCTATAGATTTAAGTGGGCCTGATGTAAAATCCTTTCCAGTAACCTCATCTTGTACGTTGACCGTAAGATGAGAACTTTATTTGGGAACCCGTTTCTTACTACTGTTGGTTGTAAAACAAGTTTGTTCTTGTTCTGTTTTCGTACTGCATTATTTTTAAGGGGACATGACGTGATTTAGTTTTTCTAAGACAATATAATTGAATAGAACAATAGAAAATCATTTTAGTTGACTGATTGCTCTTTTAATTATGGAAGCATGCTTCCTCCACGGATTAAAGCAATAAAAAAGGGAATTGCAACTATTTATATCACAGTTCTGAGGTGGAAAATAACAGAATTGCAAGATATAAAAAACCTAAGAATTCTCTTTTTTTTTTTTTTGCTGAAATTCCAAGTTTACGTCTCGCAAGTCTGAATTTGTTTCGCAATTGTGACTTTTTTAACAAAAAGTCTACATTTTGCAATTACTTTTAGAGTTTACGTCTTGCAATTCTGTGTTTTTTTTTTGTTCCTGCCACAGAATAAAAAATAAAAAAGGTAACCGCCACTTTAAGATCCTGACTTTTTTTCTTGCAATTGCGAGTTTATATCTCACGATTCTGACTTTTTTTTCCTCACAACTCAAAATTGTGAGTTTAAAAGTTGCAATACCGTTTGTTTATTTATTTATTTATTTCTCCTGTGGTGGTAACAAAATCCCCTTTTGAAGCTAATGTCTCATTAGACTCTAAACCTCTTCCACGAGACTTTAGCTCTGGAAACAAGCCCACAATTCAAAGTTGACCAACCTTGCTTCAGCAAAATGACGCATTAACATGGGCGTCAGATGATGGTGACCAGGTTTGACATTTTTGATGAGGATCATGATCAAAATGACTGAAGAAAATGATCATAATGGCAGCATTGTAGATGACTGTTGATTTTGAAAAAGAATACCTAAATGCTTGTGGATTTGGACAGTTTTAAAAGTCATTTAGGTGGCAGGAGTTGCATTGTATCTTATTTGATTTGATGAGAGCATATCCGTTACAAACTGAAAAGCTGGAGCCATGAACCCCATCTCTGGCACAATGGGTACCGCCAAAGCTCTGCCAGGTTCTCCAGCACCACCCTGACCCAGCCTCACCCGCAGCTTACTGGAAACCGAAGTGATGGTGGTCCAGATCCACCCACGGCAGTCCACAGAGGACAGACTCACAGGCTCCTCCAGTGACAGCCAGTCACCAGCAGGTGGTGACATGCCCAAGTGGAACCCAGTAATTACAATAAAGGTATGGAAGAACATCAGCAACTGATCATGATGTCTGGAAGCACGTCAAGAAGTTTGTCACTGGCCTGATCACAGGCAGGACAGATTGTCTTTTGCTTTTTTTTTTGCCTAGGTGTGTGTGTGCGTTACAGTTTTGAAATGGCTGTGTAATGCTTTAATCACTGTGAGGCTTGATTTATAAGGTTCTCTTGTCCAAGCGTGCGGTTTAGTCATTGAACCGTAGGAGTAGTGCAGGCAGTGTTTTGTGTTTGTTTGTGTTCAGTAGTCTGCGGTCAGTTCGGACTGTTTTAGGAGCCGAGGCTATTACGAAATCAGTGGCCAGCTGCGTCTGTCCCTCTCACGAGCAAACGATTTATCTTCTTTTGTTTGATGCACTCTTGTGCAGATATAATGTTACAGCAGATCTTTAAGCTTATTATTTATAAATTAATTTTGTCTGTGCAACTGAAAGTAAAACCTTTCATGTGGTTGGTTACAAAAGAGAAAATCTTTGCTGTGCTGTAAATAGTTCCTTTAAGGAATAGCTCACCCACAAATAAAAATTCTGTTATAATTTAGTCAGCGTCCATGTTGTTCCAAACCCATAAGCTTTTTTTTTGGTCCATGGAGGTTTTTGCAAACAACAAATAATGACAAAAAAGGACAAATGAACTACAAATGACTACGTTGTTATACTTTCATGGTGCTTTTATTTTTAATTTTTTTTTCAATTGGAACTTGATAGACATTGTCATTATGAACTGCTCCCCACAGAAAAAAAAGACATGAGTAAATTATGACAGAATATTAATTACCTTTTAATTAATTTTAGTATTTCTACTAAATATACTTTTAGTACTTTTTCCAGTTTTTATAAGTGTTACACCTAAAAAAATAATATATTTAATTTATCAATAAATTTTAATATATAAAATAATTTAAAATAATTTGATGTTAATTATTATATATATAAGAAAATCTTAAATATAAAAAAATATTTTATTCTACATAATGCTATTTTAGTGTCATTGATATGTTTAATTAATATACTATTATAGTTTTTATTCATATTTTAAATTAGTTTTCATTTTTTGTTATTTTAAACTTTTTTTGTAATTTTGCTTGTCATTTTTATTCGTTTTTTTTTTATATATATCTATATGATTTTTACATATTTTTATTTATTAGAGTTGTTTTGGTACTTCAATGTAGACTAAGCAGCAAGTAGTTAAAAAAAAGTATATTTAATTTTTTTTTTAGTTAACATTTATTTCATTTCAAATCAAGTTTTTTTTTCTTTAATAGTTTTCGTTTTAGTTAACGATAATAACCCTGACACAAAAGTGGTTTCTCCAAAAAAAAAAAAAGCCATCATATTCTTTGCTTTTGGTGTACATTGTTTCCTTTGATATGAAACACTGGCTGAAGAATATATTTTTGCTAAAAGTGACATTTTTGAATTTAGAAGTGAAACACAAACCAAGATTTGTCTTCATACAGAAACTGACATAACAAACCAATTTCATCCTCATGAAAAACCTGGTCTGGTGGTACCAATAATCCAGCAAGAAAAACATAGTCATTTCAGGCCCTCGTAATTGAATCGAGTTTTTCCCCCAGCCCTTGCAGGGCCAGGCACCTGTTTAAGGGAACCTTTCCCCAGACTTTGTTATTTTTCATTTTGTTGTACCCTCAGGTTTTCAATCAAGCCTATCATTACTAAGCAAACAAATTATGAGATTTAAACATGTTATGAGATTTAAACATGGAAAAGGCTCTCGTCCATAATATGTAACATCTGCACAGGACAGTCGTGTTGAAGACTGCAAGAAAATCCAGTATAAGCTCCACTGCTCAGGAGTCTGCTGACCTGGTCTCTGAAAGAAAAAAAGAGAGGAGAGGAGAGGACAGGACCATTGAAAGGAAAGCAAAAGACAGCAAGAGAAGCAGAGAAATAAAATATGGAATAGAAACTAGATGTTTATATTTTTCTGAAGAAAATGTGAAATCTTTGGCACTATAATAGAAATTTGTACGCACAAAAAAATGTAAGCCTTTTTTAAAGATTTACAAAATTTAATAATAGTAAAATTCCATCAAATCAAATTGAATAAATCTTAAGTATTTTAATTCAATAATTGAACAATCCTTAATCAATAATTCAATTAAATTGCGTATGGATTATTCTGTTCAATTTATTTGGAATTCTACTATTAATTAGATTGCGTCAATCATAAAAAAGGCTTAATTTTTTTTTTTTTTTGAGTGTAGGTGGTTGCCAGGGTGTTGCTATGTTAGGGTTTTCTAAGTAGGGCTGCATCAAGTAATCGATTAAATTAATAATGAAAGACAAATTTAATCTTCAATTAATTAGGTCTTTGCAGTGCACAATGAGAAACTCACCACTATTTTTTTTTTTACAAAACACATTTTTATGAAAAATACACATTTGACAAATGGCGGATGGCCACAGAGCAATTTGATGTTGAAAAAGATTAAGATCCAAGCATTTTTAAATGCTTCAGAGATGCTCACATGCAGTTTCATGTCAGTTCCTGTCAGGTACGTGTACTGTCATATATATATATCTTATATATGACAGCTATATTCTTATCTATGTTATAAATTCATGCAAGTATTTTCATTTTTCATAAATGCTCATTCTGACAGCAAGTGAGTCGCCTGTACACTTCACACTTAAAGTTAGCATGAAATGAAAATTCACCCAAATTCAAATCTAGTTTTTAAATGCATATTATAAACTGTATTGTGAACAATTCGACCATGTGTAACCCCTCTCTCCCGTGTCCTCACCGCCACACCTCGTTCTTGTTCCGAGTGGGTCTCCGGCATGGGAGGCGGACGCACTAACAAGGAG